>NC_092808.1:42089511-42689511 GCF_040954645.1 Diabrotica undecimpunctata | reverse complement strand
TGCTGACTCAATATCTTCCCTTATCCTGTTCCAGAATGAGTCTATATCTCTCTGGTCTTCTTCGCCTAGACTTTGATTCCTTAACCTATTGGTAACATTTTCCCAGTACTGTTTTGCAACAGTTGCATCTCTCAGCTTCTGTACATTCCATTTCTTTCTATTTATTTCTTTTTCTTTGTTGGAGTTTGAAATTCTAGCCCTTAGTGTTGAGATCACAGTTTTATGGTTACCAGTCTTCAATTACTATTATTGCCCACACCATCCCACAATCGAATTCATTAGATTAAGTCGAACCTGCCTTTTTCTCTGTTACTGTTGCCCTACCATTCGTAGTGGGTCAAGTAACAATAGCCCTTTCTTCTTCTTTAAGTTCCATCTTCTATCGAAGGTTGGAAATCATCATGGCTATGCGGACTCTGTTGACTGCCGCTCTAAAAAGTTCTGCACTACTGCATTCAAACCATTCCCTTAAGTTAACAATAGCCCATGCAGAACGAAATAATATTCCGGCTTTAATGGCCTGGTCTGTCTTGCTGTCTTCTGATATGGTAAATTTCAATGTAATGTACCCTACTCCGTTGTTTGCTGTCCCTCAGGTTTAAACTTTTGGTTACCAAAGCACGCACTTAGTGGTCTCTCATACTATAGAAATTTTTACAAATATTGACAATATCTTTGGACAATTTTGAGTTAGTTAATGATTTCACTAAGGTCCTATGTAATAACTGGTCACCCCACCAAGACCATTATTCCTCTCTTAAGTCGCCTGTTTGTGAAGAGACGCCTATTCACTAAAAAGTATTGGCATATGTTTTACTACGGATGTGTCCAGGCTCTAACAGTATTTTACAATCTCTTTGGTCATTGTCCTTAGACTGCGCAGTAAAATACTAGATTATGCATTAATCTATGATTGGAAACCGTTGTTGAGTATATTTTAATATAATTTTTACAAATATAATTTAATATAATATAATTTTAATATAATTAATATCCAGAATTACACTTCTCAGATACCTGACACTTCCACTGCATATATTAGATATGCAAAAACATTGTTTCACTGATGCTTTTCAGGACATCTATGCTACTTCTGTATATCTGCGAGTCATGTATATTAGGTCATTAAAGAAAGTAGCTAGGTTACCCCTTAACCAATAGTGGCGCTTTCAGCCAAATATATAATTTCTTTAGACTTAAGTTTTCCTAGATTTTTAGTAGTTCTTAGTTTTTTACAACAATGCCTCTAATGTATGCCGTTTCACCCTCATTCTCCCAGTATATAGTTGATGCCCTATCTCAATGGCGGAACTCTTGTCGCCCGCCCCCAGTATGATCAATTTTTCACATGCGAAGAACCATCCTATATTTTTTGCTGTAATAATTCCTATAATTTTCAACCTTAAGATTAAAAATAAACTCCATTTCTTGACTGTTGACTCCCGGTAGCACCAGATGGTTTTCTCTCCACCCTGCATATGTCTGTCAAAAACGCAGGTTTTGACACCTCTATCTCTCTCTCTCTCTCTCTGATTGTGGTGATCGTACCGAAAAGACACTTTTCTTTACACTCTGAGTGAAAGCTTCTTAGTTCATAAAGAAAGAAGATGTATTTAGAAATAGACGAACACTCTACAGTTCTATGTGCAGTTTCAGTCTAGAAAAAAGTAGTAAAGAAAAAAAGTGTACATGGAAATAATGATAAGTGCATAAATGAAACCACTACTGAGTGGAGGTAACCACATACAGGACATTGTTGTACAAGTAATAGTAAGAATTGTAATAATTTAATTAGGGGTAAAGGAAAAGACAGAAAGATTGCCGAAAAGAGCCTTAGATAGTAAAATTCAGGGCGCAAGACCAAAAAGAAGGCCACGGAAAAGATGGAAGGATGAAGTGGCAGCGGATGCACAAAATTTGCTAGACGTGAGAACCTGGAAAAGATCGGTTGAGAGAGAAAGAAAAGGGTAACTATTTACAATGGAAGAACTGGGGATATAAAAAAGTTCGTGTAGAAAATCAGAAAAAATAGTATGCGACAGTGGCAGAGAGAGTAAGAAAGAACTAAAGCAACTTGGATGACACTTATCCTCAACACAGAACCCTGGATAAACTGCAAATTTAGATGTAACAACTTTTAGTTTACACTATTGTTTGATTGGTCATAATTGCTTTAGGACTTATACTCATAAAATAAAAAATGTGTGGGGGGTCTGTGCAAATCTGTACAAACAAACTAGGACAATATTATAATTAATTTCGGTTTTCTAGCTAATTACAAAATAAACACGACAATCCCTTCAACTATGTTTCACATCACAGCAAGCATCTAAACAATGTTGCCAACAAATATATTACAGACCAAAAATATCCCTTTCCACCATATCGACTTTGTGTCAACGCATTCTTCGTGGGTTTAAATTTATCGTTCCGATAATTTAGTCATGATTTCGTTGTTGTCGATTAATTAAATAATTGGCTAAAAAATAGCATGGACGAATTTTAAAATGTTATTTTCACTTCAAACCAATAAAAATCAGCAAAATAATCGTTTGTTTGAAATTTAAAATATATTTTTCTCTTCATTTAGATTTTTAGCAAATTGCGAAAAATTGTTTATGTCAAATTTTTACACATGATTGGCAGTTAATCAAGTTTGGATCTAAAATATAAAAAGTATGTGTAATATATTGGTATTAATGTTTTTTAATGTCATGATTTTGAATATATTGATCATAAAATTAAGCTATAATTTATAGATCAGCACCAATTTTAACATACAGGGTGTTATAACTATTGGAATATACACTAGATAAATGTACCTTAAAAACTGGTGGCTTTGTAATAGTGCTAACACATGATGATCTAGTTATGTTTTTTTGTCAATAATTTATCTGTATAATACTCGGGAAACAAAGTTTACACTGAAAATATTATTTAATTTAAACTTTTACTCGACTCGTGTGAAATTTAAACTTTTTTTGAAATTTTTTTTTAAATGATTCATTAAAAAATTAATTGTAAACATTATTTTTACGTAATTTTTGTACTTAATTTTATTTTTGTTTAATGTACGTGCTCCGCAAATATGACCAATGACCACTCGCACGGAGGTTATTACAAAAGGTACACGATCAGAAAGTTATGTCCAACTGAGTGGAAATCACTCAAAATGTCGCATAGAGAGGTTTGAGATTTAGCTGTTATCTTACTCACTGAATTGACGACATTCAGTAAAAACGTGTTTCACTATTAGTTGGCTCTGGCATGTTTGGTAAAAGGCCGAACATCTCATATCATCAAGAAGCTAAGTGATAGTTTTGTGTGGCCTGGATTCTTTGTACAATTGTAAGGTCTGGTCTAGAGAGTCCCGTGGAGTCAGTATAAAGTGGCTTTAAATAGTTAAATGAGAGCTGGATTACTTGATAAGGATGTATTTAAAGAATTACAGTGAATCTGTACGCTTCTGGTACTTTAGTTTGAACACGGGATATTCAATCGTTTTTGAGATAAATGCATTTAGACTTGCTCGAGTCTCAGAAAGAGATAAATTAACTTTTGTTGTGACAGTTCAGTGCTAGTGTATAGTTGCATTTTAAGTCATCACTACTTTTTCAATGTAAATCGTACATCACAAACATTTACAAATAACTAAATACGATATATTATTTGTGTGTACATAAAAGGAGGTTGCTCTTCTTAAATTTGATTCGTTCCACTTTACTTTAGAATACCCCTGATAGTGTTGCGAAGATACACTGGTAAGGTTGGCCAAGCCAATATTTTCCCCATATAGGGCTGCATAAGTGACCAAGCTAAAGTTTTCAAGTAGAGCCGCCTGTGCGATACACTATTCTTTTCTCTTGCTTCTAAACCCTTTAACAGAACAAGCGCATTAACTCCTACAATAATAAGAAGTTCGTAAAACATACATAGAGACCAACGACGGGTTCTCCTTGATACCTATGGAGTATTGGTGACAAAGCTTGTCTATACTATCAAATCCTCTCTTTGGGCTATTGTAGAACCGTATTATATCGGGCAATTGAACACTCTTCTCTTTATCTGCTTGTTATGCATGCAAGAGAGCAATATAACAGTTTTTTCAGTTTTAGAGTTTGTAGTACAATAACAGAGGAGAACTAGATTTTCGCTAAATGCAAACCTAGCGATATTTATATTTTTATCCTTTTTATTAATAAATCTCGGTATAATTTTAGCTCTATTACCATTCGTAGTACCTACAATAGTTGCCTGATGTTCTCTTAACCACGTTTCGGCTATCGGAATAGAAGTGAACCAATTATGAAATGTACAGTTGCTGTTTGTGCTGTGTATGAGCTTGGTCATTTCAACTAAATGATCTTCTCCAACGGGTATGCATCCAGGAACTGAACCTTTTCGAATGTAAACCTTAACATTCATTATATAAAATGCTTTTACGTCATACATCATTACAATTTAAATGCCATATTTATCAGGCTTTGACGGAATGTGCACCTTAAATAGACAATTTCCTCTGAATGCAAGTAGCTGCCTGTCTACAGTACAATTTTTGAATGAGACGTATCAATCCTTTTTTCTTTAAACTATATGATCAAACACAGCTTTGCTAAAGGATAAGCGATCTAACTCCTTGTTTATTCCCTATTATTGCGATCGTCAAATCTAAAGCAGTTAGTCAGATGCTCAAATCATTTACAGCGAAAATAGCTTACACCTCAATACCTATCAAATAATTCTTTTACTGTGACATCATTCATATTTAAAACTATTGCCAATATGTAGAGCTGAAATAGTGCCTTTAATTCGATTATGGTAGTACGTTTGATAAAAGTGGGTGAAACGGTAGCATTAAGATACTCAGCTTGGTCTTCTACCCTCTGACGATCACTTTTATACCGAGGAGTCTGTCTAGTTATTTCTTTATTTGTGTAATCCTGTATCTTTTTAACGATGTCATCGGTAAAAAATAAACAGAATGCTTCTTTACCTGACTTGATATTCGCTCCGTGCGTGATTGACGCGACATCTACCGCCTTCATCTAACAGTTTTGGACCTCCCAATTTGAGGTTAAACATATGTTAAATAGATACGAAATTGACAAGTATTAATAATTAGTTTTTTAATTATATTTTTTCAGTTAATATACAAAATAAATTTAGTATTAAAAACTGGGTTTCTAAAAATTCATCAAATTTATCTTTTCAACGGAAAAGAAAGGGAAAAATCTAGTACTGGCAAATCAATTTTTTGCATGTGGAAGAGCATGTAATTAAAAACAATAATAGTAAAAATTATGATATAAAAGTTAAAGTTATCTGACAGGCCGCAGTTAGCTTGAAGTCTTATGAAATATCATTTAAGGTAAATTATTTAAATTTTTCCTATTTCAATTGCATAAAAATGAAATTATGTAATATTTACTTTTTCATATAATAGCACGAATCCATCTTTTTCTTTTCTCCAATTTATATGTAATCTTTGGAAACCTATAAAAGCTACACTCACTATTTTTGCTCTTATTAGCACAATTAAATACGCAACATGTATTTGCACCCATTTTTGATAAAATTTATACGTAAAAAGATCCAAAAGGTCCAATTTTTTTATATTTCGCCGCTACGCACGCTGGCATCGTTTCAAGGTACCCCTACCATGGTCACGCACGAAGCAAATATCGAGCTTCATTTTTATTCCCAGGTAGATGAACTACAATATTTTTTACAACGCGTCGAGTACGCTTGATGTGTCTGACTTCACTTCTTTTAAATTTGTTTTTAGCGTCTTAAATTTTAAGTCTTATAGTTACAGTTACAACGGTGCCAGAATGTTGCCAGAATCTCTCACTCGAAATCATTTTCCACTTTATCGATGTCTTTCGTTTTTTTACTATTTTAGCTATAAATATCTTTGTTTTCATTTATATTAAAAGGTTTTATGACTTTAGCTTCTTCACTCTTTAAATTATCTTCTAGCTCTTTGTCACTTTTCTTCGACAAATTTCTTTATTATTTCTTCAAGCTGATGTTGTTTCAAATACTTTCGTTGCCACTTCTGTCCTTGGCCTCTACTAGTAAGCCCCTCTGGAGAATCCATAATTTTATTCTACAACAATACAACGAAACATAATATGCACTTGAACACATGCACGAAACAAACATGATTACTAAGAACGCTTTTCGAAATAAATGGAACATGATTTTTACGGTCTGCAAAAGGAAATATGGCGTTTTATAAGAGGTTAAAGAACGGTGGAAAAGGAACTAATAGAACCAAAACACATACAAAAGAATACGTGGATTGACTACCTAAAAAAGCTATATGTAGAGGAAGAACAAAGAACACTAGAACCAAAAACACCAGAAATTCCCACAAATGAAGAACTTAATATAAATGTACAGGAAGTTCGGAAAATACTTGAAAGCCTAAAGAACAGAAAAGCAGTAGGTAAAGGCGGGATACCAAACGAGTTACTGAAATATTGTGGAGCAGCAGTGACAGAACAGTTAACAATATTAATTAATAAAATTATAGAACACAATAAAATATTGGAAGAATGGAGAATGGGCAAACTAAATTCAAAAAAGGAGATAGAAAACAGCCAGAAAACTACAGAGGTATAAACTTATTAAATACTGCGCTAAAAATTCCAACTAAAATTTTACAAGTTCTTGTAAATCAGAGGATAAATTTAGCAGAACAACAACAGGGTTTTCGTAGTGAAAGATCGTGTACAGGTGCAATATTCGTTATAAAGCAAATTACTGAGAAATCATTAGAGTATATTAGATCAGCATTGCTGTGTCTGATTGACCTAAAGAAAGCGTTTGCAGAGTAAGACTCAAAGATGTAATCCATCTTCTATATAATAGAGAAGTTTTTCTAAATATTACAAAAACTATCAATAACATCTACCAAAACAACAAAACGGAAGTCAAAATAGATGGACAACTTACAGAACCTATAGAAATAGGCAGCGGAATAAGATAAGTAGATTCATTGAGCCCATGCTCTTCAATTTGATCATGATCAGAGATGAGAGTACTGAAAATAATTACAGGAAATACGCTGGGAGATCGAAATAGAAGTGAAGACATTAGAAGAAAATGTAACCTACAGTGTATAAATAAATGGACACAAAATAGAAAAAAAGAATGGAATAACCACATAAGCAGAATGGAGGACACCCGTGTCGTCAAAATTGCAAGAGATAAGTTAGCAGGCAGAAGAAGTATCGAAAGACCGCGCAAAAGATGGAGTGACAACCTATAATAGAGGTATTAATCCGCCAATGAACAAGCAGAATTGCTTATAAAGAGGAAAAATAAGAAGAAGAAGAAGAACAATACAGAGAACATCCATTTTGATATGTAAAACATAAAGTTTGTTGTATTGGCTAGGATGATTATTCTGCTAAGATCTTTATCGCCAATGTTGCCATTTATGATGTAGAAATAGATAAATATATTATCTACGTTTTCTAAGTTGTCAAGGATCAGGTAGGGTCGTGCTGCTCTCAATTGATCAATGATCGTTTTTACTATGATGTTAGCCTCACCCGTTTGCTTTGGTTTCGCTTATGTTATTTGTGTCATCTACATATGCTACCAGTTGGACTGATTTATTGGTAAGTGTGTTGTTTATAGCTTGTGTTGTTTTTGTAACTATGTTTTTTAGGGCTAAAGTAAACAAAGTTGGTGCCAGCCTATCACCCTGTTTTAATTCTATAGGTATTTGAAATGAGTCTGTCTTCTTATGTTGTATCTATATTTGGGCCAGTCTATCCATTATTGTTATTAGGATGAGCCTTACTACTGTGGATGGTATTTTAAATTCACTCAATATTTTGTGCAAGCGTGTCCCGTTTATCTTATGCTCTCAGGCTTTGCTATGACATCTATATTATGTTCCCAGGCTTTGCTTAAAACCTGCTTAATCGTGAATGGTTGGTAGATGGTTGATATTGCTTTTCTAGGCTTGTCTTTTATTCATCAGTTAAGAAGACCCGGTTCCTTCTAACTGTACTCTTCCATATTCTGCAAAATTTTAAATCAACAATAAAAATCATGTTATTCAAAATTTTGAATATCTCTAAACTCTCTTGAGGTATAAAACAGCTATTTTTAGTAGTTAAAAGGGTATTGAGCACAAAATTCATGAAATTTAGTTAGTTAAAGTTTTTTACTGTTTTTTATTGTATTTATATTAGAAGTTTTTACCTGAGAGATTAAAGATTTTCTTCATCAAAATATTTTGATATATGTGTGTTATGAAATTTTAATGCCAAATGATACCTCAAATGGAGAAAATGCTTCAAGTATTTTTAAGTAATAGTATCTACCTTTGGGAAAATAAGAGAAGGCGAAATCGATATTTTTGTCAATTCCATCGGGAGTCGGCGATTTCGGGGAGAACCTGGATATGGAAGATTACAATATTTCTTATAAGATATCAAAAGAATATAATAAAAGACATTTTATATCTAGTATTATGTGCGAATTACGTTTATTAGATTTATTTAAAAAATAGTTTTCTGTGTAAACGTTTATGTAACATTCGGTAAAATTAGGAAAAAACTAAATACCTGATTTATCCAGATATATGCATTTATATTAGAAAATATGCATACAACAATAAAAAATACATAAATTAAGTGCTTGATCGTTTAAACACCGAATCATTAAAAAGCGTAAAATAATCACAAATATCCCTAAAATACAGTTGAGTCCATCGTTATTTACCCGTGCGTCATTAATACCTGGCGAGATAAAACACATACTTTGTATCTAGCATCATTGTCTTCCACACATGAAATTAAAGACAAACCAGCTACCGCCTGTTATGGACTGCCTAAGCTTTGACTTCACAATGGGTGGGGATTTTGAAAATGTTTCCAAACAAACATGAAATGTTTATTTTTTAAATATTCTAAAGACTAAATAAGGACTTTCGCTTCTGAATATCTATTCTGTGCGATAGGTTTCATTTGTTCGTGAATTTGTGAGGTAAGAGTCCCAAAGTATTAAGATATTTACTATTGAAGTCCATATTTTGAGGTTATATTGTGTTGGATTAAAACTTATTATTTTTTCTTTATTTCAAGGTATTTTGTTGTTGTTTTTATATCAGGTTATTTCAAAATTAATCAATAAATTATTTAATTTATTTACGAAGTTAAAAAATATTTAAATTTGTGTTTTATTCTTTTTTAGGTGCCAGTAATTTTATCCCATAAAGGTACTAAAGATATTCGTTTGATAAGTACTGTTATTTTATTATGACATCCATTCTATTATTAATAAAATGGTTATATGCTTTGCTCCAAATTGTAAACATTACAGTGAGAAAAAAACATGCAAGTTTTTTATATTCCCTTCCAAAATTTCAGAGAAGCAGAAGTGGATAAATCTCATGCGGTAAAAGTAGTTATTAGTTTGTTTTAATATTGCTTATATTTTAGATATTCTATGATTGTCTTTTCAGATTTATACTATGTATCTGTCATGATTTTTAAAGATAATTTAAAATGTATTTGTGCTATTTGTATGTTAGGCTTCGAAACAAGACAAACTAAAATTATCAAAAACAAAAATAGGTACGTGGAACGTCAAAAGCATGTATCAACCTGGTAAAATGCATAACATCCTTCAGGAAATGGGAAGACTGAATATAAATATATTAGGAGTAAGCGAAACATGGTGGCCTAACTCAGGATATCTTTCAACATAAACCGGTACCTTATATTATTCGGGAAACACTGATAACCAACATAGACGTGGAGTAGCAATTATTGTCGATACAGAATTCAACAAGTCAATAGAGGGCTTTGTCCCAATATCAGAAAGAGTGATGCTACTACAAATAAGGACATCACACACAAAACTAAATCTGATCCAGGTATATGCGCCAACGACGGATGCAACAGAAGATGAAGTAGAAATATTCTACCAACAAATTGAAGATGCACTGAAAATGACAAAGAACAGGGAAGTCATGGTAGTTATGGGCGATTTCAATGCAAAAGTCGGCAAAGGAAGAGCTGGAACAGTAATGGGAGACCAAGGACTAGGGGAACGTAACGATAGAGGCGATCGTCTAATCCAATTCTGCCAAGAACAAAGTTTAATAATCACAAACACGTTCTTTAAATTACCAATGAGACGGTTATATACATGGCGCTCACCAGCAGATAAACCGGAAAAAGTTGTAAGAAACCAAATTGACTATATAATGATTAAAGAGGTAAAGATAATAACACCATCAAATCAGTTAAAACATATCCAGGAGCAGATGTCGCATCAGACCATAACCCACTAATCGATAATGTCATGCTTAAGCTTAAACGTATAAGAAAACCACAAAGAACTCCAAAATTAGATGTTAGAAAACTGAAAGAAGTTGATATAAAAATTAAACTTCAACAGAAAATATACGAAAACTTTGATAAATTAGATACTAACACTTACGAGATAAACGAACAATGGGAAACACTAAAAAACTGCCTCCTCGCTCCATGCAAAGAGATATTAAAAGAACCGACACGAAAGAAAGACAATTGGATGACCGACGAGATACTCGGCATGATGGAACAACGAAGACAAGCCAAGAACAAAGACAGTTACAATTACATAATTATTAACAACGAAATCAGAAAAAAGATAAGAGAGACAAAACAAACTTACTATGAGGAAAAATGTAAAGAGATAGAGGATCTTCAGAACAAATACGACCTATTCAACATTCATAAAAAGGTTAAAGAAATGGCAGGACCGCAAAAAAGAAACCACAACACAACTCTTTTAGATAAAAATGGAAATACTATGATAACGACTGACGAAAAACTAAAACGATGGGAAGAGTATACGGAAGAGCTCTTCGACGACGAAAGAGGAAATCCACAAGACTTGTCTTTTGAGGACAGAGAAACAAGTGTAGAAATTACAAGGGAAGAAATAATGTATGCACTAAAGAACACCAGAAACGGAAAAAGCCCGGGGCCAGATCAACTGCCTATTGATATCCTTAAAATCATAGAAAATGAGTACATTGATGTCCTCTTAAAGCTTTTTAATAAAATTTATCAATCGGGTGACATATCCAACGAATGGTTGACTTCAACATTCATTTGTCTCCCAAAAAAGAAAAATGCTAGGGAATGCACCGACTACCATACCATAAGTCTCATGTCTAACACACTTAAATTGTTTTTAAAGATCACTCATAAACGCATTTACAAAACACTTGATATGGATATTGAAGAAACTCAATTTGGATTCCGTAATGGCGTAGGTACCCGTGAAGCTCTATTTGCATTCAACGTACTAATCCAGAGATGCTTGGATGTGAACCAAGATATGTACATCTGTTTCATAGACTACAACAAAGCTTTCGACAAAGTCCGCCACAAAGAGCTAATGGACATCCTCAAAGCAAAACAAATACAACACAATGAACTTCGAAGTATAACAAATCTATATTATAAACAGCAGGCACACGTACGCATTAATGACCACACATCAGAAGAGTTCGAAGTTAAAAGAGGAGTGCGACAGGGGTGTGTATTGTCACCACTACTATTCAATGCATACTCTGAAGAAATTATGAAAAGAGCTCTTGAGGGAGAAACAGCAGGAATCAAGGTCAATGGAACACCAATTAACAACATTAGATATGCGGACGATACTATCATAATAACAGACAACCTCCGAGACCTCCAAAAGCTAATGAACAAGATAGTTGAGTATGGAGAGGAATATGGATTATCAATAAACACTAAGAAAACAAAATTTATAAGGATATCAAAAACCCAAAATAATGGTGAAAGTCTGACAATTAACGGTAGTGCTTTAGAACAACTACCACTATCTTGTTGACCAAGATAGAAAAAATGGACCTACAATTTTTGAGCATAAGATTAAGAGAAAGTTTCTATTTCCCACTCTAGAAAAAGGTAGGCTTAAAATCGGATTTAAATGAATATCTTAATATAATAGGAATACTTTTTTTAGCAAAAGACAGGCTTTCCTCCTTAAATGAAGGGGAAACTTCATCTTCAGTTTATATTGTAGATGAAGCAACTGAACCATCAAAAAATAGTCCTAAACCAGGTCCATCCACATCAATGCACACAAAAAGTGGCTGGATCTCTACCAGAAAGAAATAATGCATCTATAGGGGCAGAAAATTACTTTCCTAAAGAATAAGTAAATAAACTAACCAAAAAATTAAAAAATCGTTCATTTCCGTTTAGTTTCAAACACATTAAAAATAATCGTGTTCATATTTTTTAATGTACACAGGAATACCAACCAGTGCTCTGTACTTAACATTATTTAAAACTATGGAACATTTATTACGCAAACTAGCAACTAAAAATTTTGCCCAAAATTGACCAATTGCTAGTGACACTTATGAAATTAAGGTTAAATTTACCACATAAAGATTTGGCAATAATGTTTAAATGCAGTACAGCCACTTACACCAATAATATTGTGATGACATGGATACGTTTTTTTTATAAATGCGTTTAAGTTTTCATTCTGTTGTATAAACATCAATATTGATAATATCTGTACACCATATACAAGTTGTTTGCACAGTTGAACCTCATCTTCGTATTAAAAAATTCTTAATGTGTTAAAGTAATTATATTAGTGTTTGTATTATATATTATTTCTAATTTAACCCACATAGCCTTCGCTCAGGGTCTGTAATTCTATATTTAGCATTTTTTTATAAGTGATATTTGTACTTTTATGGAAGAAATAAATAAAAAATGTGTTCGATGAAATTTTATTTAAACTGTCATGTGAAAGAGTATGTAATTAAAAACAATAATAGTAAAAGTTATGAAATAAAAGCTTAAGTCATCTTAAGTTACCTAAAGTTAAAATTAAAAGCTAATTTATTAAATAAAATTGTTGGAAGTGCATTCGTATGATCTTTTTGGTTCTTTACACTTTAAAATTAACCTTAATGTTTTTTACTTAAGTTTTTATAATAACTTTTTAATACATGTATTTTTATCACATGTTCTTTTGCTGTGCTAATTTTGTTAAATTGCAAACTATACCTAGTTTCAATTAATTATTTTATACAACGTTAACTCCTAATGTCCAGTTTCGTAAGTTTTTTCATATTTTTAACATCATTGACTGCTACATGTCTTTGTAAGGTAACACACTTTTGTTGTAATTTCTCCTTGGATGTTTTTTGGTTTCATATTGTTCTTTTTAGATGAACTGATGATGATTTCTGAGCAGAAAGCGAAACATCTTCAATAAATAGATGAAGTAGCCACCTTCTTTGTCTTTTATTTCTCCACTTTGACCGAAAAACCCACCACTCTTCGAGTGTACCTTAGTTTATATATATATATATATATATATATATATATATATATATATATATATATATATATATATATATATATATATATAACACCGTAATCTACAAGTTCAGTATGTCCGTTGCAGCGAGCTAGTGAAGTGCTAATTTTTAAACACGTGTAAACACGATTGGTCTACGATTGTAGACCACGCGCCTAACAGTGTGAAATTATTTTTGTACCTACGTAGTGTTTTTATATAATAAACTTGTCATAAATTAGGTAAGTGTTGTTTTTTTTTAATTGTACTTCTCAGAAATGTATTCATATTTGTCAAATATTCAATTTTGTGTTTTTGCACAAATGTATGCATTATTTTTATACATAATTTTATAGTATTTTTCTTCTTTGTTTCAGAGAAACATGTCTGACTCTAAGAAAAGGCGTACACAGAGTAGTACAGACCCAGCTGTATGGTTAAGATGGTTTGAAGAGGAATCAAGTGGAGACGAGAGCCCAGTAGATGAAAATGAGGAAGATGAAGAAGAAGAAAATGAAAATATAGTGGAAAGAAGTGATCATGAGACTGACTTAGAACTAGAACTCACATCAGATGAAGATGAATTACAAAGCGATGATAAACAAATTGGTGATGGCAAATTTTACAAAGGTAAGGATATGACGACAAAGTGAAGAAAGGATTGTGGTAATGTACAAGTGCGAACGCGTTCTCATAATTTTCTAACATACTTACCCGGACCAAAACGTGATGCCCTCAATGCAATGCTTACAGTTGACTGTCTTAAACTTTTTTTGTCTGACGCAATCATTCGAATAATAGTTTGTTCGACGAATATATATATATTCAGAACATAAAAGAGCGATTTTGTAGGGAACGGGATGCTAGATTAACTGATGAAACGGAGATAAGAGCTTTGATAGGAATTTTGTTTTTAATAGGAACACTGAGAAGTTCAAGAAAAAACGCTCGCAAAGTATGGGATAATTCCAAATGCAATGGAGTCGAATCATGTTACCTCGCTATGAGCAAAAAACGGTTTAGATTTTTACTCCGTTAAGTATTTAGGATTTGATGATATCAATACACGAACAGAAAGAAGGGAATTAGACAAATTAGCACCCATTAGAAATGTTTTCGAAATTTTCTTGGCTAATTTTCAAAATAATTTCATCCCTAGTGCGTATCTGACTGTTGACGAGCAATTATTGGCTTTTAGAGGACGCTGTTCATTCAAGCAATATATACCCAATAAACCAGCGAAGTATGGGATAAAGATGTTTGCGCTGGTTGATGCAAAATCCTTTTACACTTTCAATCTCGAAACATATGTCTTAACTCAACCTGATGGCCCGTATAAGGTTAGCAATTCTACTTAAGATATTGTACTACGATTGGTGCAGCCAATAGAGCGAACTCATCGTAATATTACAGACGATAATTGATTTACCAGTATTCCATTGACCAGAAAATTGCTACATCAAAAAAAATTAACTTATCTGGGTACAATGCGCAAGAATAAGCGTGAGATCCCCGCTGAGTTCTTGCCTAATAAAAAAAGAGAAGAGAAAACCTCTATCTTTGGTTTTCAGGAGGATATGACTTTGGTGTCTTATTGTCCCAAAAGAAACAAGTCTGGTATTTTGGTATCTTCAATGCACCACGATAATGCCATTGATCCAAAAACAGGGGATTCCAAAAAACCTGATATCGTCACCTGATATAACAAAACACAAATTGGTGTAGATTGTGTCGATCAGTTATGTGTAAACTACAATGTTGCAAGAAACAAGTGTCGTTGGCCAATGGTAATATTTTTCGACCTTTTGAATATATCGGGTATAAACGCTCTTTGCGTATATAAGGGAAATCATCCCTTTGAAACCAAAGTCAAGAGAAGTGAGTTTATTGAGCAATTTGCTTGGGAATTGATCAAGCCTCAGATAGAGGCGAGGTCAACTAACACCTACGTGTCAGTAGAACTAAGAAGACGCTCGCGTGCTCTTCTTGGAATTGAAGCCCCGCCTGCTCCACCGGCAAAACCAGAAAATTACGTAGGACGTTGTCATATTTGTCCTCGAGCCTGCAACAAATCTATAAGAAAAGCTTGTGTAAAATAAAACCATTACGCATGCAAACAATACATGACAGATATGTGCACTAGCTGTTTGACCGACTAAATATATACTTATTTTGTGGTCACTTTCATGACTTTCAAATGATTTTTTTGGCAATTTTGTAATATTAGGTAAGCTTAGTATGTATTAGTATCAGAAAATTACATTTGGTTTAATTTTAGCGCACTAAGAATTTTATGTTGTTGTTCAAAACTTATCCCAGAATAATAAAGGTAGAAAAACATGCTTTCCGTTTTTTTTTTTAAATAACTACACACAGATAGATGTATATTAATTAAAATGAATTTTATGTTAAAACATATGTATAAAAAAATCTATTTTTAATACCCTTTTAAAAATTTATCACGTCAGATGTCAATTAATAATAAAAGAAAATGGTCTACATATGTAGACCACGCGCCCAAGGCCGCTACAAAATACCACGCGCCTAACGTAGGGTTAAATAATTATAGCTGCCCTACAAGTGGGACATTAGTTATATAAAACGCGTATTTTAGCACGCTGAGTAAAAAAGACTACTTATTTTATTTTTATTTTTACACATTAAACCAATATGGTCACGATTTTAAAATTTTAATTTGTACTTTGTATCAAAGCAAAAAGCTTTTTCGCTGAATGTACGAGTAAAAAGAATTAAAGCGTTTTAAATATTTTAAACCTGTAATAAACCCGTTAAAACATAGCTCAGTGGATCTGTATTTAAGTTTGTTTGATGTTAGATGTTAAATGTAAATTCAACGTTAGTTTAATAAAAGTATTTTGACTGGTAAAATAGTATCTTCATTAGTTGATATGTGAATAATAATTTACATTATTTGATATTCGCTTGAAAATACGATTTTTACATTTATTCGTATAAATTATAATATTTGGTCAAATTTTCTGCTTTATTTTTAAGTACCCGCATTTTTTATAAATTTATAAAACAAAAGAAACTAATGATTAGAACGGAATATGATACCGCCCACTTAAAAGTCATTAACAAAAAAACAATGGATGCAACACAGTGTTAAAATATACAGTGATGAGTGTCTTACCACCCGGCAAAATAGCAGACAGATTAAGTTGTGAGATAGTATGAGATAAAGCTAGTTCTTGACGTGGCTATTTCACTTCAGTCATAATTATACGGATGATCTCGAAAATATTTTATTTTAATAATTTCTGATGTTAGCATAAATGATTGAATAAATTAAGATATATTATAGTAAAAAACATTAATTATTAGCGATTTTAAATTATAAATCTTTAAGTTTATTTAATAATAAAAATAACTTAACTGAAATATTTGATTAAACTAAAGGTAGGTATGTTCTATCCGAAAACAATTATTGTGTGTGAATTGGCGTAATAGTTAGAGACGTGGTCTAGTGACAAGAAGATTCAGGTTCAATTCACACCAAGGATAAAATTTTTGTTTTACTCAATCAAAAAATAATAGAAAATATGATACATATTAGGTAAAAAGTTTTCGAAAAACTCATTATTTACAATTTATTCTTATTCCAATGTTAAAAAATAGAAATACAAAATAATTTAAATTCAATTTCAGTTTTACAGTCTTCAGTTGTGATTTCAAAATAATCCGGTTCAGACTGTTTAATGCCAAATCCATCACTAAATTCTCAGTGTTAATATCAATTACTTTGTACAGGTAATGATTTTCAAAACAATTAACAACATTGTAATTGATGCGCGCGAACAGCTGCCTGCTTTACAGCTAACCAAATCATCAAGCCATCAAAAATAATATCATACCGAGAATTATATTTGCACGGTAAACAGAAACTTTTTATTGAAAAAACAATTCGTGAAAATGGTTTTACCGGTCGAGGAAAAAGTGCAAATTGTTGTCTGGCATGTGAACGGATTATCAGACAACATGATTAGACAACAATTTCTAAATATGTTTCCAAATAGGCCGGCTCCAGCACGATCAACAATTCAGTCTATTATACGTAATTTTTTACTTATGGATCCGTGTTCACTCCAAGAAGAGTTCGTAGACGAAGGGAGGTAAATCCAGATTTGGAACTAAGGGACACTTTGATTTGTGCAAGTATTGAGCAAAATCCTATCCAATCAACATCTCGTCTCGGAGAACAATATGGAATTTCAAGATTTAGAGTAGGTAAAATTTTCAAATTACATGGATACGTCCCTATAAATTTTGTCAAACTGCAATGGAAATGTCACATCAAGATGAACATTTTTTAGAGAACGTTTTGTTCACCGATGAATGTACGTTTTTATTGCAGGGCCGTCACAATTCAATGAATGCTCGGTATTGGTCTCGAGGAAATCCTCGTTAGATTTATGTCGCTCGTACCCAGCGTCCTCGAAAAGTAAATGTTTGGGGAGGCATAATAGGGAATCATGTCATTGGTCCATTTTTTATAGACGGTATGTTGACTGGGCGGAAATACTTGGAACTTCTGCAAAATCAAATTGTCCCAGCCCTTCGTAATTTACCAATACCTTTCGATTCCATATGGTTTTAACACGATGGTTGTCCCGCACATAATGCTCGCATCGTCAGTGAATATCTCAGTGCGACTATTTCTAATCGATTGATTAGTGGCCACGGAGATATTTTTTGGCCTGCAAGATCACCTGATCTTGCACCTTGTGATTTTTTTATGTGGGGATACATCAAGTACAAGCTATATGGAATTGAAGACGATAGGCCTAATTCTCTCCAAGAATTAAGAGAAAAGATCTCTGATTCAATGAGAGGTATTAGTCCAGAAACATTAACTAATGTTAGACGAAACTTTTATAATAGATTGGGTTATTGTTCTGCTGCTAATGGAGGCTTATTCGAACATTTATTGTAAATAAATTTCGTTAGAAATTTTTTTTTTTATTTTTATAGAATTTCTACCTATTTAAATATTTTTGGAAGTACATTTATTTAGAACGTTCTTTTATGTTTGAAGAATTATTACTTTATTTTCGAAAGTACGACATTGTTTTTTCAATAAGATTTTTATGTTTTACTATAAACACTTCTAATAAAAACTGAAATAAATGTCTAGTGATTTAAAGCAAAACGATATAATATCTGCATAATTTCAAATTTTTAAAAAAGTAAAACCTTCATGTGGGATTTAAACCCTGAGCACCTGCATGAGAACATCGTGACTTGAACTCTGATCCATCAAACTTTTATATTTCTTTAGTGACAGTTTGGGTTATTGTTCTGCTGCTAATGAAGGCTTATTTGAACATATTGTAAATACGTTTATTTACAATATTTTTTTATATTTTTGTAGAATTTTTACTTATTTAAACATTCTTTAAACGTTCTTTTAATTTAGAAGAATTTTTACTTTATTTTCGAAAGTACGACGATACTTTTTTTTCAATTTTCAAAGATATTTATGTTTAACTTTAAACACTTCTAATACTAGTAACGACTGACATAAATGTTTAGCGATTCAAAGCAAAACGATCTCTGCATAAATTCAAATTATTAAAAAAAAAAAAAAAGAAAACCACATGTGGGTTTTGAACTCTAATCGTCTGCGACGTCTGTGTCGAATTCTTACCACTAATCCACCAAGGATTGTGATTATTCCGTGACAAGAGTGTATGAAACTCCTCACATCATAGTAGAAATTATTCTTGGTTAATAATTTAAAACTTTAGATTAAATAATTACTATTAATTAAATTATTTTATTCACATTTTTGCTTTATTGTGGTCAATCAGTTTTTACTTTATGTGAAATTAAAAAATGGAAATACGTTACACATAATAATTATGACCGAGGTGATTTAGCTCGAAGCTAACGTCTAAAGGTGTGAGACTATCGATAATGGTAATGTAAATTATGGGTTTCTACCGATTATTTCCCACCTCTACGAGTTTCATCTCTTTTTATTTCATAAGGTAACTGTTTTTTCTATCTCTTACGTTAAAAAGCCGGGTGGTAAGACACTCATCACTGTATATCGACTATACGTTAAAATCTTTATTAGAGAGTAGGTATATTATTTAGACACTAATAACATAAAAAGAAGAAGATTTAGTTTTTTAGACAGAAATAGGTTAAGTAGAATGTAGAACACGAGGTAAATAGGTATTCAACATTGTATATTTTGATTTAACGAATAAAGCTCGGAACAAAAGAAAATGGTGTATTATTAAATATAGAATTATAGACAATAAATCTAAAAGGTTATGAGCCCAGAAGTAATTATTGTCCTGCAGGTGCAGAATATCAGTAAAAGATAAAAATACATATATATATATATATATATATATATATATATATATATATATATATATATATAAGATATACTGGATGTTATTGACTGTCGATATAAACAAACAACAAAGTTTATTAGGGCTGCAGTCAGTAGGTTTGGCCGGGATGTTATAGAAACACTCTTTTGACTTTTGGTCGAGCTTTCGGAATTGTTTTATTCCTTCTTCAAGACACTGTAATTAGAAGAAAGTGTAAATATTTACAACATATCTCATATTGTCATTACAACTTACTAGTCGTTGGGATTATTTTTCTAAAGCTACGACACTCAACATTAAAAACACACATATAAAATATAACATTTAAAATAATGGACAATATACATTTTAAAATTTAGTTGCAAAGTTAAAATTTTGTTAGTGACATCTTTTCATGGTGTGTTTTGACTGATCCATAGAGAACAGAAAAAAAAAACAAAAATAGTGTGATTAAAAAGTAATTAGGAGTTCCTGCTATTATATTAATGGAAGTAGTATCTTAAACCTGTCTTGATAGTATGCAACATGCTTTGTATGCTGGTGTATTACGGTGTGTATATGTAAAAGTAAATCTTTATTTTATTTTTGATGCTTTGTTTTGTCATTATTTTAAATGTTTTATTTTATATGTGTGTTTTTAATGTTGAGTGTCGTAGCTTTAGGAAAATAATCTCAACGACTAGTAAGTTGTAATGACAATTTGAGATATGTTGTAAATATTTACACTTTCTTCTAATTACAGTGTCTTGAAGAAGGAATAAAAGAATTCCGAAAGCTCGACCAAAAGTCAAAAGAGTGTTTCTATAACATCCCGGTCAAACATACTGACTGCAGCCCTAATAAACTGTGTTGTTTGTATATATATATATATATATATATATATATATATATATATATATATATATATATATATATATATATATATATATATATATATATAGGTTGCAAGATGTCATAAACCGGTAAAAATTATATTATAACACCCTTAAATGGTTCCAACTATCATAATTGGAAGTTCAGGGTGGAGTTAATGTTAGCGGAAAATGGTATACAAGATTTTACAGAAAAAGAACCAGATTCCACCAAAACCGATGAAGTAAAAGGTTATAAAAAAGCCATGTGTTTGATAGTACAATGTGTAAATGATAATTAGCTCGACAGTTTAAGAACATGCGAAACAGCGAGAAAAATGTGGAACGTACTGAAAAGTAAATATGAAAAAGTTGGTCTTCCGGGATAGTTATATCTAAAAAAAAGTTAATGGGTATGAAATTGAAAGAAAATGATGATTGACTTAAATTTATAGATGAATTTAAGGGAGTAGTACGACAATTAAAGGCAGCTAAAGTAGAAGTAAAAGATGAAGAAAAAACTGTTGTGACAGTAATTGAAAATATTAAACATGTAACTTATGAAACTGTAAAATCAAAACTATTAGCCGAATACGATAAACGCCAGTTAAGCAGTGCCAGTTCAAATATAAAAAGTAGAACTCCAACAGCTTTTGCAGTATAAGCTGTTTTAGATTTGGTCAAGCAGAAAATTTCAAAGGGGACTGTAAAATGAAGAATTCAAGTCAAGAAGTTTCCAAGCAATACATAGGTGGCTTTCAAGGGAGTAACAATGTTAAAGGACAAGTCGAAGAAAGTTCAAGACCTTACAGAGGAGGTTTTCAACCAAATAACCCTGGTAGAGGATTTAGAAGTTTTAATAGAGGTTATGGTAATTACAGAGGCAGATTTTAAGATAGGGGTAGATATGTAAACAATAATGTTAATTATGCAGAGGTTACAAATGACAGGCAAGATAATGTAGATACTTAATATCTGTAATAATGATAATGCTGATAAAAAATATAGGAGTGTATGTTATATGGGTATAAAACTTTATATTCACTCAGGGTGTACCGATCACATGGTTAATAAAAAACATTATTTTAAAGATTTAGTAATGCTTAAAAAACCTACAAAAATTTCAGTTGTAAAGGATGAAAGTTATTTATTAGCCATGGGAGTTGGTAATATTAAAGCTATGAGTCTTTGAGAGAATATGAGTATATGAGAATTTGTTAACATGGTTAAGTCAAAATTTAATAATATAATTTCTAAATTGCGTTGTGATAATGGGGGTGAATATATATATATATATATATATATATATATATATATATATATATATATATATATATATATATATATATATATATATATATATATATCTAAGGATATAACTAGGTTATGTGAAGATAAGGGAATCATCTTAGACTATACGCCAGAACAAAATGTTCGGGCTGAAAGGAAAAACCGTAGCTTAGTTGAGATGAGTAGAGCAATGTTAGAAAATGCAAATATGAGATGCAGAGGTACTACAGCAAATTTGAAAGGAGTTACACCAGCATAAGAATGGTATGGCACCAAGCCTCATATAAGTAATTTAAGAATTTTTGGATGTAAGGCATATAGTCTTGTACCGAAACAGTTTCGAGGAAAATTTGATTCTAAAACTGAAGACTGTATAACGATAGGCTATGGTCCTACATACGCATCAGACCATAACCCACTAATCGCTAATGTCACGCTTAAGCTTAAACGTATAAGAAAACCACAAAGAACTCCAAAATTAGATGTTAGAAAACTAAAAGAAGTTGATATAAAAATCAAACTTCAACAGAAAATATACGAAAACATTGATAAATTAGATACCAACCCTTACGAGATAAACGAACAATGGGAAACACTAAAAAACTGCCTCCTCTCTCCATGCAAAGAGATATTAAAAGAACCGACACGAAAGAAAGACAATTGGATGACCGACGAGATATTCGGCATGATCCAACAACGAAGACAAGCCAAGAACAAAGACAGTCACAATTACAAAATCATGAACAACGAAATCAGAAAAAAGATAAGAGAGACAAAACAAACTTACTATGAGGAAAAATGTAAAGAGATAAAGGATCTTTAGAACAAATACGACCTATTCAACATACATAAAAAGGTTAAAGAAATGGCAGGACTGCAAAAAAGAAACCACAATACCACTCTTTTAGATAAAAATGGAAATACTATGATAACGACTGACGAAAAACTAAAACGATGGGAAAAGTATATGGAAGAGCTCTTCGACGACGAAAGAGGAAACCCACAAGACTTGTCTTTTGAGGACAGAGAAACAAGTGCAGAAATTACAAAGGAAGAAATAATGTATGCACTAAAGAACACCAAAAACGGAAAAAGCCCGGGGCCAGATCAACTGCCTATTGATATCCTTAAAATAATAGAAAATGAGTACATTGATGTCCTCTTAAAGCTTTTTAATAAAATTTATCAATCGGGTGACATACCCAACGAATGGTTGACCTCAACATTCATTTGTCTCCCAAAAAAGAAAAATGCTAGAGAATGCACTGACCACCGTACCATAAGTCTGATGTCTCACACACTTAAATTGTTTTTAAAGATCATTCATAAACGCATTTACAAAACACTTGATATGGATATTGAAGAAACTCAATTTGGATTCCGTAATGGCGTAGGTACCCGTGAAGCTCTATTTGCATTTAACGTACTAATCCAGAGATGCTTGGATGTGAACCAAGATATGTACGTCTGTTTCATAGACTACAACAAAGCTTTCGACAAAGTCCGCCACAAAGAGCTAATGGACATCCTCAAAGCAAAACACAATGACCTTCGAATTATAACAAATCTATATTATAAACAGCAGGCACACGTACTAATTAATGAACACACATCAGAAGAGTTCGAAGTTAAAAGAGGAGTGCGACAGGGGTGTTGTCACCACTACTATTCAATGCATACTCTGAAGAAATTATGAAAAGAGCTCTTGAGGGAGAAACGGCAGGAATCAAGGTCAATGGAACACCAATTAACAACATTAGATATGCAGACGATACTATCATAATAACAGACAACCTCCGAGGCCTCCAAAAGCTAATGAACAAGATAGTTGAGTATGGAGAGGAATATGGATTATCAATAAACACCAAGAAAACCAAATTTATGAGGATATCAAAAACCCAAAATAATGGTGAAAGCCTGACAATTAACGGTAGTGCTTTAGAACAAGTTCAAAACTACCACTATCTTGGCACAATAATTAATCACACAAACGATTCCTCCAAAGAAATCAAAGTTCGAATAGAGAAAGCACGTACAAACTTCAATAAAATGAAAAAGGTACTTTGTGCAAGAGAACTAAAATTGGACTTGAGAGTTAGGCTGGCAAGGTGCTATATTTTCTCGACTCTGCTTTATGGGATAGAAGCATGGACACTTAACGCGTCGACTGCTAAAAAGTTGGAAGCATTTGAAATGTGGGTGTATAGAAGAATCCTGAAGATATCATGGACCGAGCATGTAACAAACAACGAAGTCATGAGAAGAATCGACAAAAGAATGGAAGTATTGGAAACCATCAAGACACGAAAGCTGCAATACCTGGGGCATGTTTTGCGTAATGAGAGATACAACCTACTTCAATTGATTATACAAGGGAAAATCCAGGGCAAGGGAAGTGTAGGAAGAAGAAGAATCTCATGGTTGCGTAACTTGAGGGAATGGTACGGATGCACATCAATTGAACTATTCAGAGCAGCAGCATCTAAGATCAGAATAGCCATGATGATTGCCAACCTCCGTCGCGGAGATGGCACGTGAAGAAGAAGATGGTCCTACAGGATACATATTTTGGAATACAGAAAAGCAAAAGATTATAATATTTAAAGTTGTCAAGTTTGATGAGAATACCAGTTATTTTAAAACAGAAATTGTTAACACTACAAGCAATGATTGTATTCCAGAAATAAATGAAGATGAAGAAATGAAGGATAATTCAGGGAAACGATATGAAATTGGAGAAGAAAAAAAGTTTTATTAATAATGTTCCTGACCATTTTTCAGATTTAGAGAACAGGTTAGATGGAAGATATTGGTTAAATGCTGTTGATAGAGAATTGGACTTCGTAAGAGAAAATAACACTTGGATACAAGTAAAAAAACCTGAAAATGTCCAGATATTAGATACAAAATGGGTATTTACCTATAAGAATTTTGAGAAAAATGAATATGACAAATATAAGGCAAAATTGGTTGTTCGAGGTTTTGCACAAAATAATGAATTATGTAACGTTTACTCGCCAGTTGCAAAGCTGACTACCATCAGAATACTTTTGATTAGAGGAAATCAAAACAATTTTTTTTTCATCAATTAGATGTAGAAATAGCCTTTTTGAATGGTAAGCTAAAGGATGATGTCTTTATCTTTCCACCACAGGGTGTAAAGTGCATGAATGATAATGTTTTTAAACTTAAAAAGTCTCTTTATGGCTTAAAGCAATCCTCGAGATGCTGGAATAATGAGATTAATGATAACTTGTTAAAATTAGGTATTAAACGCTCTAAAAATGATGTTTATCTGTACATATTGAAATTGGAAAACAAAATATTATATCTACTGATTTTTGTTGATGATATGATATTGGCTGGTCCAAATTTTGAACTGAAAACAGAAATAAAAAGGGTATTAATGAAAAAATTTAAAATAAAAGGTAAAGGTGAATTACAATATTTTTTAGGACTTGAAATTTGTTATGATCGTGAAAGTGGTATTTTAGAGATAAATCAAAATAAATTTATAAAAACTTTAATTAAACGATTTGGAATGGAAAACTGCAAAACATCATTATTACCCATAGATCCAAAATTAAAATTTGATTTATATATTGATAGGAAAGTAACTGAGAAACCTTTTCGTGAACTAGTAGGATGCTTGATGTATCTAGTTTTAGGTACTAGACCTGACATTTGCTATGCCGATAACAAGATAAGGCATCAGACATAGCTTGGACTTATATTAAAAGAGTTCTCAGGTACTTGAATGGTACAAAAGGTATATTTCTGAAATTTAAACGTTGTGATAATTTTAAAACAAACTTTCTTTGTCATGTTGATGCTGACTGGGCAGGAGATTGTTATGACAGAAAGTAAGTCACAGGTTTTGTTATTCAAGATTTTTGATTGTACTTTTATGTGGGTGACCAAAAAGCAAAACTGTCTTTCTCTGTCGACAACAGAGGCGGAATTAGCTGCTCTTTGTACAGCAGTAAGTGAAGGATTATGGTATAAAAAACTGTTTTTTGAATGATTTTGATTCAAATGTTAGGAAGTTAAAAATTTTTGAAGACAATCACGGTTGTATTGCTTTGATCAGAAATCCTTTCAATAAAAAAAGAGTCAAACATATAGATTTGAAATTTAACTTTATATTTAAGCAGCTACAAAAGGGATTTCTTGATTTGTGTTATATTGAATCCTGTAACAATCAGGCAGATATTTTTACAAATGGTCTACCTACGATTGCATTTTTGAAACATTGTAATTTGTTAGGATTACTTTAAGTTTTCGTTTATATTGTTGTGAGGATTTTAACGAGGAGGGGTGTTAAGATATATATCGACTCTACGTTAAAATCTTTATTAGAGAGTAGGTATATTATATAGACACTAATAATATAAAAAGAAGAAGATTTAGTTTTTTAGACAGATATAGGTTAAGTAGAATGTAGAACATGAGGTAAAGAGGTATTCAACATTGTATATTTTAATTTAACGAATAAAGCTTGGAAGAAAATGGAAAATGGTGTATTCTTAAATATAGAAGTACTGACGCGTAGTCTACCAAAACACAGCTGTTTTTAAAACTGTAATATCTTCCGTAATTAATAAAGTAGTTAGTTTTCCGTTAGTATTCTCCCAAATGACATTAAAACAAACGTATTTACCAAATATTAAAAATAGATCTCGAATTGAACCGACTATTTCACTCATCTTAAAATTTTCACATAATCTGACCAATCACAAACCAAAGACAGCTTGTGTTATCGCGAAAACACCAACTGTCTTTCAATTCTGATTGGTCTATCATCTTTGTGTTTTCAAAGACGTAACCATGGATACCGATCGCAAAGAAAAGTTTGACGTTTGCTAAAAAATTATTGTAGCTGTATACGTCAAAATGAGTCGTTTTGGTGGTACTTCAAACAAAGTTAAAAACCAAAACATTGAAGAAAATATACCGAGTAACACAAGAAAATCTAAATCTTATATATGGAGACAATTTATGATGTTTTGTGTGGATCGCAACTACAAATTAGATGCAGAAAATAACAACGAAAGACTAACTAAATTCCTTCCTCTCATTCTACTGAATTTTTGACCTATCACTTTGTTCATGAAATAGTCTAATAAAATAACACTTGTGATTTAATTTAGCTTATAAGTCTGTCTTTTATTTCTAAACTCAACTGAGTTTCTTAAAGAAAACTCAACTCAGTTTCGTTTAGAAGTAAATCGACAGACTTATCGCGAAAATTGAATCACTAGTGATATTACTATTGAAAATATCCGGCAATAAATGTTGGACGTAATCTGTCAGACTATATATCAGTATAAGAATAACTATTATGAGACGTTGGCTTTTGTTTACTGTTGTTGTGATAGTTAAAAGTGGTCAAAATGAGTAATAAAGCACATTCCTCAAAGAGTGTGCATTTTATGGATGATAATTATGAAGAAACAGTTATGAAATGGTAAGAAGAATGTAATAGTAGTAGAAGTGAAATAAAGAATGTAGAATATGATTGTGCTATCGAAAGTTAGCACGATACAGCATTGAAAATATTGGAAAAGAGTGAAGAAGATAATAAAAAAGACAAAAGACAAAAGTCGTTTTAAATGGGCGGCACAAGAAGTTGTAACTACACGAGGGAGAACTTTGAAATATAATATAGTTATACAACTTTCAAATTTAAAGAATTCTGCGCTTGCGCTAGGAAATAATGCATTTCTTTTAGATGTTTGAAATTTACTGTTTTCTACAGAGATGATTGAGCAAATTATTCCCCTTCTCATTCTTCACTAAAATCAGTAGTTATCGGGAAAAATACAAAAGAACTGATAGAAGTGAAATTCGTGACACGGATTTGATTGAAAAAAAAGCATTTTGGGTAAGTATGCTAATTTATACTGCGATGTTGGCTTCGAAAGTTTTTTTTCATTTTCTGATAGTTCCTTCCCACAATATAAACGACACCCATCAAAGTCCTTCCCACAATATATATTATATAAGACTATTATACAAATACCCGTTCCTGGCATTGGTGAGACACATCAGTTTGAGACCATATTTATCGGGTTTGTTCGATATAGATGTTTTAAATTTACATCTGCAACGAAAACTAACTAGCATCTCATCGACTCATACAGTCTGGCCAACTATATATACGTTTTGACAATTTAATACAAACTTAATAAATATTTTTTAGGTATTGGAGCAGCATATTGACGTTGTTTTTGGTCGTTGGGATTATTAAAACGAAGACATGCTAACAGGATCGCAAACCGATCTTTACTCATAACACACCAAAAAATATTTCTTTGGCGGAAAAATGACGACAAAGCAAGCAAAAATGGTGCGAATACACTCACGATTTGTGATAAATAGATTTCTAATTAGTTAATAATTTGAGGACTATTTCCAATATAAACGGAAACAGTACATGCTCATAAATATTTTCAATATAAAGTTCACTATCGAAAACCTATGCAACTAAATTTTCAGATCGCAAAACCGTTTAGATTGACAGATACGTCTCATAGTCCACACCGTAATAAATTCGATATTAATATCTATTTTAAAGCAATTTGTTTAAAATAATTTTAAACAAGTGTTACAACTTGTGTTACAGGTAACATGCAATCTTCCGCATTAGAAATTAGCGCCTTGGGGCAAAAATGCTGGTGATGAGTTTACCTATCTGCGATGATGAGTTTACCTATCTCCAAATAATGCCGGTGATCAGTTTACGATATCTCGGAGGGTCTAATAATTTTATGAGGCGATACCAAGTTATGAGTTCGTACACGTCCTACAAGAATAACAACGATCTCGTTTTGTTAGTATGTGCGTCAAAGAATACAAGAAAAGAGACAAGCAAAAAGAACAAAAAAAGAATTTCACCGATTTGTTGTAAAAGAAGAACACCACGAGGATATGCTTCTTCTTTCTTCTCGTTTGTTAGCTACACAATCATACTCCTGCTCTAGTTTTACAAAGAAATATTTTCTATATATCCTATCCAATTATACAAAAAAATTATTTCTATATACACTCGCGATCATAAAATCCGGGTCACCTGGAAAATTTTAAGTTTCTGGAATATTTTTGCCTCTGATGGAGTAATAACCTTTTTTTTAGGTTAACGTATTTTTTATTTGTCATCGATGTTTGTTTTGAAAGAAAAAAAACGGTTTTTTATTGTTTTTATTGAAAAAGCTGAAAACAAACCAAATTGTTGATAAAACAGGCATACAAAAAAAATGGAAAATACAGAACGTGGTAAAATGGCAGTGAAATTTTAACGAAATATCGTGTATTGCCTCCACTTGCTCTAATGACCTTTTGCAGACGACGGGGCACACTCTCAATTTTTCTCCGGATTACATGTTGTGGTATGTTATTCCACTCTCTCACTAACAGATCCTTAAGCTCCTGTCCGTTGTTAGGAGGAGATGTTAGGGGTTGAATACGTTTTTTCAAATCGTCCCAGATATATTCGATGGGATTCAGGTCCGGAGACCTATCTGGATAGGGTAACCTCGTAATTCCAACCTCGTCCAAGTATTTCATACTGATCGTGGCAACATGCTTTCGCACGTTGTTCTGCGTAAAAACGACGTTTTCTCCAAGTCTTGCCATGGTATGCATAACATGTTCTTCCAGAATCTCCGTAATGTCCCTTCGTGCAGTTAAAGACCCATTTTCGATGAAGGGTAATTCTATGCGGAAGTCGGAAGATACACCTCCCCAAGCCATGACCGAAGGCAGAAACGAAATTCATCTGAGAATAACTCTTTGCTCCAATCGTTAATTCCCTAATGCGCGTATTGTCGAGCAAAAGCTAGTCGTGCAACTAGATGCGCCAGCCGAATTGGCGGTCCTTTAGCCATTAACCAAGAAGATAGTCCAAAAGAACGAAGTCTTCTCCTGACTGTTGCAACGCTAACATTGCCATTTCGTACTTCCTGTAGACGATTTCGATGCATAATCGCAGTTGAGGTCCGGTTTCGTAAAGCCTGAAACACAAGAAAACGGTCATCTCGTACCGTGGTCATTCTTCTTCGTCCAGAGCCAGGTCGTCTGGATAGCAAACCCTTCTCCTGAAAGCGTTGAAGCACTTGTTGAACCGTAGAAAGGCTTACGCCAACAGTTCCTGCGACTTGCCGTTAAGTGTGACCGTCTTTCACAAGAGCAACAATTTGTGCCGTTTCAACAACAGTCAAGGGTATTTTTGGCAAAAAATAAACAATAATAAACACTAATAATGGCACTAATAAACACTAATGGTGGCAATAATAAACGTTTGTTCGTTGCGTTTGAACAGAAAGTCGAAGTACAAACGAGACATTTAAAACAAGCGGCAGTTACAGGTACCGTCCATTTTGGAAAGTGTGGGCTTTCCCGCGAAATCGGCACTATTGAAATTCTTTGTTGAAAAGGAAACCGCTAAGACTACAACAATTCTCAGAAACATGCATTAGTTTGTATTTGTGTTATTATTATTTACGATAAAGCTCGTTAAAAATGAAATATCGTTGATTTCCAAGGTGACCCGGATTTTATGATCGCGAGTGTATTATAACGTATACATACACTTTTTTTATATTTTTTAATTTTTTTGAATCTATTATCATCATATTTTTTTTTTCTAATATAATTTGAGATATTTGACTAGGATAGAATTTGCCGGTCAGGGGCTGATCAGAGCATTTAGACCAGACAGGTAGACCTGGGATAGACTTAGGGCTTTACACATAGGGGAAAAATATAGGTTATAAGTCAATTTAATACATAAAGTTATAGCAAACTAACAATATTTGAAGAACAATTGTATCAAAATAAAATACCACCAATTTATACACAACCTCCTAAGACCCTCTTCTCTAAGATAATAGAAACATATTATATGGATTCAAATCTTCCAGGAAGTATGATCAATAAAATAATTAAAGATAAGTGGCCTGTATTTCAATATATTTCTACTGATGGCTCTAAAATTCAAAATAAAACGGGTTGTGCAATATATCACTGGAATTCTGATTACAAAGAATCATGTCGATTGCCCAATATATATATAGCTAGTATATAGCTTCAATATATACTGCCGAACTATCAGCTTTATTTCTTGCGTTAAAATATATAGCCTTTATTGGTATGAATAATTACATCATTCTGACTGATTGTTGAAGCATTATGGACAAACTCACTTCTATCAAAACCACAAAAAACCTAAACCATATTGAGATATAAATAAAGAAGTTACATTATGATATTATTTCCGCAGATTGCTCGATTATTATTTGTTGGGTAAAAGGACACTCTGGAATATTAGGAAATGAAGAAGTCGACAAATTAGCTAAATCTGCAGCTTTAACCAAACATAATATAAACAACATACTTCTTCCAGTAGCAGACATAGATAATATCAGTAGAAACAACTGCAAACAAAGATGGCAACGTTTATACAACCAAAGTACAACTGGAATAAACTTTAGAGCTTGCCAACCACTAATAGCCAATGAGAGATGGTTCAAATATGGGACAAATAGCTTATTTATAAAAACAATAAACAGAATAAGATCAAACCACGCACTCACTCCTGCATACAAACACAGCATAGGTATTACTGATAACCCATTAAGCAGATATTAAAATGTATCTACGAATACATAACATTCTGTAAATTTAAATTATAAGTAGTTTTAGGTATTCAAATCAAAAATTGTAAATATGTCAAAAATTGAATGTGTATACGAACATATTACTTCCTGTAAATTTATATTATAAATAGGCTTAGGTAATAAAATCAAAAATTGTAACTACCACAAATAGTCTGGCTAATTCGCTATGCCAAAGCCATTATACAATAAAAAAAAATACATAAAATACATTTGTAAAAAATTTCATAAATGTCATAATCTTCTGATCTTAATAATTGGGTTAGGTTATTATGGTTTGGCAATTTTGGGTATTCAATTAATTTTTGAAAATCCGTTTTTGTATGTGAGTTTCGTAATTTTAAAATACAAAGGACTGACCAAATGGTTACATACTGACAATGGCTAGATTACAAAAAATAATAACCAATAACTGGATTATCAATATTATCACTTAAATTTTTTTAAACAAACTGTCAATAGTTACTACAGATCTTTTGTTGAGTAATAAAACACTGTTGTTATAGTAAATATACTAAAACGTTTTATTAAATTTGTAGTACATTGGAAATGCTCTCAGGTTTAACCGACTTTGGGTGCTAAATGAAAATGTAAAGTTCGCATAATGAATATTCTGTAAACTCTGCATGACATGGTATTATCCAAAGTGAGAAATGTTAATCAGAATTCAACGTGCTGAAGATAATCGCATTTACTAACTTATGACGAATACGAATGGTGAACTACTATTCTGGTGTAATATAAGTTTACTTTCTATCTGCGGCCATTATATTTGTAAAGAAAAGCTTTATTAGCTGTATAAGTTTACTTTATTAAATATTATTTACCTATATCTAAATGTATTCACAAATATTTACTAAATTTACGTCAGGTAGAGACAAAATAAGAGAGAAAATTTATTAAAGCCATATTTAATTATACGAGGGAGCTACTTCAAATAGACAATAATCTCCTCCCATATGCTTAGATTATACCCTTTCTTTCAGTAAATCTTCGGGCACTTGTCGGTGTTTAATACTTAAATTAAATCTTTTCATATTATACTTGTTCTTATCATGGATATAAATGTTTGTTGGTTAACTATTCATCTACAGAAATAAGGAAAGTGAAGAGAGGGAAAAATCGGACAAGTTGTAGTTTGAATTAAAAACAATAATTAAACAAACTGAAGACAATCTAAAAAAGAGACAAAAAAAACTATGGCTGACTGATGCAATATTAGAAAGAATAAATTTAAAAAGAAAACACAAAAATAAAGATAACAGTAAACGTAAAGATATACACAAACAAATAAGAAGAACGACAGTGAAGGCAAATTAGAAGTAGCGTGTAAAGACATTCGAAGAAATAAAACGATAACAAACTTCTTCACAAGAAATGAAAGGAATAAACTGGAAACTGAAATAATAGACAGTGTGGCATACCAACAAGCATGGACGATAGAGTCCTGACAACATTATAATAAATAAACAACGAATAGAAAACACATATACAAAATATATTTATAGACAACAGGGAAGAGGATTTAAACAGACGTTTACACATCAACAATAAATTTCTCATTCTAATATCAGAAAAAAAAAGAGGGCAAAGAGACCGGACTAGATGATGTGCTCATCGAATTATTATAACTGATTTATGAAGATGGTATTAAAGTAATGGCTGAAGTCTTCAATCTAATATATCAGACTGCCACAATCCCCAGACAATGGCTGCAATCGATTTTTGTGGCAATACCCAAAAAGTCAAGTGCAATATCCTGCTCAGATCACAAAACAATAGCTTTAATGAATCCACACTCAAAACATTTTTGAAAATCATACACAGCAGAATTGTTAAAACTCATGAATATGAAATTAGTGAAACACAATTTGGCTTTAGAAATGGTATGGGCACAAGAGATGCTTGGTCCTGCAAGACCAGGTACAGGTCCTGATAAATCAGGACATGTACTTATGTTTTGTAGATTTTGAAAAGGCATTTAATAATACGGTTCAATATAAAAAGCTGGTAGATATACTAAAAAGCAGAAATATTGACAGTCGTGATATAAAAATTATATCTAATCTATATTGTAATCAAACTGCCAAGGTAAGAGTTCACAACCAGAACACCCGAAATATCAAAATACAGAGAGGTATCCGCCAGGGTTGCTTGCTGTCACCACTACTTTTTAATATCTACAGTGAAGCGGTATTTAAAGAAGCGCTCTCAGAATAGAAGCTATATTTATCATTGGAGAAGTTTTGAATAACTTGCGTAATTATCAAAAATCCTCCGAAAGGACAAGAAACCCATACCTCCCCTACACGGAGTAAACGGGATTGTCCATACGGAAATCGACAAAGCTGAAGTCATAGACTTTGAAGAAGAGGTAGAAAGAGCAGCGAGAAGATTAAGAAAAAAAAGGGCAGAATAGGAATTACACACACATCTCCCGAAGAAATAAAAGAATTAATAAAAATGACAAATGCCAAAAAAGCTCCAGGACCCGACAACATGTCGTCGCAGCAAGAGGGTGTCTATGGTATTAAACACTTTGCTGTACGCTCTACTTAGGGGCTTCAGGTATAATGTATGAAATACCCCTAAGCATTTATCCATATTAACTTCTGGATGTATGGTATTTTACCAAGTCTTGATAAAGACTTATTATACAAGAAGATATTAGATTAGATATAAGAATTTTCTTATATGAGCTATCAGTAGGATCATCGTTGGAAATAAAACAACTTTTTGGAGCAGGAAGAAGACTACCTACAGAGTCTTAAGGTTTGCGGTAGCAAAAATGGAGCAGAGCCCCAACCGGCGACCTAGGTAAGGCCGTGGTCTATCGACTGATGCCAAAATCCGAAGAATGCGCATATTTAAAAGTATTTTAATATTTATATGGCATCTTCGGATCTCTCGGCCAATGGAAAATTACGAAATGTGTAAAAGGCGGGGCGATGCGCATCAGGGTGCGTATTAGTTCGTCACTACAGGTACCAGGATGACAAACATCACAAACAGGGCGCTGAAAAACCTACCAACAAAAGCTATTGTTTACATCACCAACATAATAAACAATATGTTCAAACTACGATATTTCCCAGATAGATGGAAAGAAGCACATGTAATCATGATCGCTAAACCTGGAAAAAATGGCACATTTCCACAAACTTACAGACCTATCAGCCTATTATCATCGATAAGGAAGATAGCAGAAAGAGTCATATTAAAAAGGCTCAATGAAGAATCCCAAACATTAAGCACCATACCAGAAGCTCAATTCGGGTTCAGAAGCGAACACTCCTGTGAACTACAGGTATTACGACTGACAGAGTTCATTACGAAAGGATTCAATGAGAAAATGTATACAACCACAGTATTTCTGGACATCAGCAAAGCTTTCGACAGAGTCTGGCACTTTCACTCATTTATAAAATGAATGAAATGGGTTACAGTGAGGCGATGACATGTCTCCTTGCGTCATATCTAGCCAACAGAAGGTTCAGAGTTCGGATAGGGGCAACCCTGTCCGAAGTCGGAACCCTGGAGGGGGGTGTGCCTCAGGGAGCAGTGCTATCGCCGTACCTGTACACTATCTATACGGCCGACACGCCAAAAGAGTCAGGCTCTCTGTTGAGTTTTTACGCTGACGATACAGCAATAGCTGTTAGCTGGAGAAATCCGGATCATGCAGCCAATCATCTGCAAAGAGCACTGAACAGATTCCAAAGATGGTGTATAAAATGGAAAATAGCCTTAAACCCAGACAAAACACAGGCTGTAATGTTTAGTCACAAAAGAAGTGTACCAAATCGACAAATCACAATTAAAAACACCCCAGTAGACTGGACCAACCAGGCCAAATATCTAGGGGTGTTACTAGATAAGAAGCTAACGTTTACTGAGCATATCAACCAGCAAACATACAAAGCCAAAACGTTGAAAAGTCAGCTCTCAACACTTATTGGAAGAAGAAGCAAACTGAGATTTAAAACTACAATCAGGGTTGCGAATAGCATTATCCTACCAGTCCTAACATATGCTTCCGCTGCGTGGGGACACACCTGTAAAACAAACAGGAAAAAGATACAAACCACCCAAAATCAAATAGTCAGAGACGCACTAAAGATACCAAAGTACGTACCTTTGAGATATGTATACAGAGACTCCGGACAAACAAGAATCCTACGCACGCTAGATGAGAGAGCATGCGAAATATTCAACGGACTAAGAAACCACCCAAGCACAATGTTAAGAGAGCTGACTAACTACAATGAAAACATCAGGACGGTCAGGACAGAAGACCAAAACAACAGATAGCTGGATATAGGGAGAACCCAAATGAGTAAATACAAAACGAGATGGTTGCAAAGAGGACGAAAAAGAAAATGCAGTCAATCAAAAAACACACCAAAAAAACTCTGTCGAGAGGGTACGCTTTTCTTTTAGGTTTTTAGGTTTTTAGGTTAAGGACAATATACAACGGGGTGTGTGAGGGCCGTATACACCTGGGAATGCACACCCCATCACACGCACACTTAGGATAGGAAAAAAGGAAAGAATTGTTGCCCAGGCATTTTATAGTCCCAAAGCACCAAGGAAGTCCACAAAAAAAATAGTGTTTTCCGATTAAATTATTTAGTACTTTTGATATTTTCATTAAAACGTTTCAGCGTAAACTTAAATTCATATAGTCAAATATAAAAGGGGCCCCGTCAGGCCTTCTATATACCGCATTGCGGACTAGGCCCTTAAGGCAGATCAAGTGAACTGATCTACTCGCCAAATCCGAGCACTGAGGTCATGTGCGGCATACATGGGCTTGGTGGCCGGACCCCACTCGGATGCTCAGCCGGCGAGGAGAACAAAATTTATTTTGCCAAATCGGCGGCTGAGTTATTGAGCACACACTCTTTTCCGGGCATAGAGTCGTCAGCTCGGGCTGTAGGCTCTATAGTCGGAACACACGCTTTTTTCTTTTTGTTTTTAGGGACCCAAGTCCCGAAGTCATGATAGAGTAACTTCAATAGAATCAGTATAGTAAATAGGGAGAAAAGCCTAGATGTGGCTACCCCTACAGTTAGGTGGCATAACCACAGTCAATAAAAACAGAGGGTGTTTCATTACCCAGGGCACCTTAAGTAACTTTCAGATCATAAGCCTCCTCACGTAAGTCACACGATGAGGAGGGGTGGAGGAAAAACCTGGGTGTCAGATAGGTACCACTTCGACTAGTGAAGTGTGACCGGTTTGATCTTCGGACATGTGGATCCCACTCTTACAATGGTATACACATGTCCCTAGGGGCAGGGTTGATCACTGCGTGTGTGTGTGTGTGTGTGTGTGTGTGTGTGTGTGTGTGTGTGTGTGTGTGTGTGAATAACTTGCGTTTTGCAGTCAATACAGTAATAATGACGGATAGCAACAATGATTTACAGAACGTAATGCAACGACTTAATGAATGCTGTCATGTATACGGACTAAGGATGAATTTGAAAAAAACTAAATGCATTATCATGACTAAATTAGCAGAGGCAAACATCTAGTTGATTGTTGACGATACTATTATTAAGAGTGTTGATACCTACAAGTACTTAGGAACATGTATAACATAAAATGTAGACCAAACCAAAGAAATTAAAACACGTATTGAAATAGAACATGCATCATTCGTTAAACTTAAAAAGTTTCTTTGTTGTCGGGATATAAGGTTAGGACTACGCCTAAGAATGTCTCGGTGTGCAAAACAAGTGCAACTAAATAAGTTGGCGCATTTGAATTTTGGTGATACAAAAGAATTCTACGAATATCATGAACTCAAAGAATGTCAAAAGCAGAAGTTACTAGAAGAATAAGAAATGAAGCTGAAATATTATTGACTATCAAAAGAAGAAAACTTAAGTACTTAGGCCATGTCAAGAGAGGGCAAAAATACTCATTTTTGCAGCTTATTATGTAAGGCAAAATTAGAATATCGTGGCTTAAAAACCTAAGGAAATGGTTTGATAGCAGTAGTGGAGAACTGTTTAGAGCGTCAGTCAACAAAGGAAGGAAAACTATGATAATTTCCAAGTTTCGATAGAAGATGGAACTTAAAAAAGACGAATATCAAAAATAGAATCTGCATTGAAAACATGAAATCTGAAGAACCACCTAGACCCCATAACAATCACAGTGATAATGCATGGTTATAATTGCAAATTTACCAAGATGTAAATTGGAGCTAAAAGGTCAGATAATAGAACAAGTAATTGAGTTTTAATATCAGAAGTGGAAAATCACATGAATAGAGCAAATAGAGCCGCAGATTTCTTACAGGAAACTATATGAAGAAATAAAAATATCTGGAAAGAAATGAAGGGTAGAATTTACAAAACAGTCATCAGACCAATAATGGCATATAAGTGGCAGATACACGACGTGACACAGAGGACAAAATTAATCTTAGAAATAGCAGAGATGAAAAACCTTGGAAAAATGTATGATAAGACACTATAGGACAGAGCTAGAAGTACAGATATATGACATAGAAGGTAGAAAACATTATTGACTACGTAAGAAATAGAAGACTACTCTTTTTTTTGCTTTCCTCATATGACATTTTCAGTATACAAAAATTCATAAAGGATAAAATCGTAATCGAACTTAGTATTGAAATCCGACCGTCTATGAAGATACACCGCGATCATGGCTGAAAGTATCGAAGATCTTCAATTCCTTATAGATCGAGTCACCAGAGAATACTCTAATAACGGACTAAGCATAAATACAACAAAGACAAAGTTACTTGTGGTTAGTAAACAAGACCTAGGCGCTATACACCTAATTGTCAATAATGAACCGATAACAAAAGTTAATCATTTTAAATACCTAGGATGTTGGATAAACGAGACACTAAATCCGGATGAAGAACTTAAAACTCGTATAGAAATTGCAAGAGGAGCATTTACGAAACTTAGATCTATTCTGAACAATTCTCAGCTGAACTTACAGCTGAGAATTAAGTTACTAAAATGTTATGTGTATCCTGTATTACTGTATGCATGTGAAACCTGGATTATGAAGGTTAAAATGATGAACAAATTAGAAGCCTTCGAAATCTGGATCTGAAGAGAGTAGGTCAAAGTGAAGGCGACTTAATAAAGATGATAAAAAAGAGAAAACTCGAATATCTGAGGCATATAATGAGAGGAAGCAATTGTTAATTATAAAAATACAAACAATTATAAAGAATATAATAATATGATGTGTAAAAAATTACCTGAAATTTAAATTATAAAATATATAAGTATTATTACATCATTGATATAAAAAAAAACATAATTTTCCGGGATTTTTCGAGATTTCCGGGGGGGTGAAAATTATGTCATAATTATTAAAATGATTAAAAAGATTCCAGCCAAAACCGAATTTCGACGAGCTACCCCAGAATAAAAAACGAGGCTTCCAGCTGCAATGGAAGCTGAGATAATGTAAATTTTTCCTACGTGTTTCAATTTGAAGTTCCGATGTCAAAAAAAAAACGGAGCTGAAACAGTTATCCTCTCCACTTTCCTATATCGATCTTTCGAAGGTACCTTTTGTTTCGAAGGGCTGTAAGTTTCGAAAAATTGGATGAATTTTATAGCTATAAGTTTCAATATAAAGTTTAGATTTTCATCCAAAATTTGTCCAAATGTTACTTCTTAATGTTTATAAACAATGGAGATATGATTTTTTTAAAAATAGTCGCTAACTTCGTTCCTATTGGTCATAGAATGTTTTTTTTAATGTGAGTTTTTTTACCAGCTATCCAATGGTTGTACGTACAAGTCTGTAGCTTGAAAAATATAAAAGTTATTACAATAATTGTTTATAAGTAAAAAACATACCCCTTTTTCAAACGTTTATTTTGTAAATAATTTCGATGAAAACGCAATATATGCATTTAACTTCTGAGATAGTTTAAGTCTTAAAGAATCCTATGAAATTTGCTAAATGTGTCTATAGAGCGTTTCACGTTAAGAAAATAACATTAGGCTTATGGAGATCAGTGTTGCCAAAACTCTCAGGCATGCGGTTTACTACATTGTCGATATATTTTTTGAATTTCCATTCTCAATTAACATTTAACTGTAAAGTCAGAATAACAACTGAAGAACCACAAAGCCTTATTATCATTATGTAGTCTCAGAGAACGACATAAAATCGCTGACATACGCACATCGTATTATTTTAAGTTGCAATTAGTAATTAGATATACGCATTCCAAGCGGTCCGTTTATTTGCTTTTTAATCTTTAATAGCCGGCAAAGTGCATGATTTAACTAAGCAATATTTTCTACTGATTTCTATGACTCATGGTATATGATATTCTTACCGAAAAACAAATAAACTGTCGTTACTATAATTAAAATAAGATAAAATAAAATTATCTTTTGTAAATACTATTTATTTAATTAAAATCATTTTCCCTACTTTTCATCTCTTGTTTTGAATGGACACTTTTGGTCAATTACGTTAAAAAACAATTATTTAATTCATGTCTGTGAAAACAAAAATACAAATTATACAACCCTGAATCGTGCTTGTGTTCATCGTGGCATCGCTGCGCTTCTACCGTCCATAAGAAATACATGGCCATATCTCCGCAATGTTATTTTCTTAACGTGGAACGCTGTATAGCATCATTTATAGGACAAGTTCAATAGTTTAAATATTCAGCCTCAGGGGTAAATAAATTAAATAACTTTAAACTATTTGACCGATCGGGTGGAAATTTCGCACAAATTTAAAAGACGGTATTTCCTCGATGTTCAAACGTATTAATAACATTTTATTTTGTTAATAAAAAAACTAATAAAATTTATAAATTAGTGCAAAATCTGCTTTTTTGCAAATATTTCCGTAAATTATTTCTCAATTTTAATTGAAAAAACGGGAAATTAAAAATATTCTTGATATCAAAAAATGATATAAATATTGTTTATTTAAAATTTGGAAAAAACTTATAGACAGGAAATCAAATTGTGACCATAAATTATTGTTTAAAAAAAACGCAAGGTAATAATACGAGTACCTTTTCATATCTTCGTCATCTAGTAACCCCCACCTATGTCTTAAAGCTTTAGGTATCTGCGAAACATTTTTCGACCTTTTCGACTGGGCTAAATATTTAGCTATTAGTCTGGTAACATTTTTTACTCTTTTAGTTCATGATAAAATGATTTTACTTTTTCTAGATTTATTTTTATTATATTGCATTTTTTCCTTTTTCAAATTTTCAGGATTTTTCATTTTTATCGATATTAGCCCATATTCTCTTAGGTATTATCGCTCAACAAATTATGTGTACTTTTTTTTTATTCCTTAGCTACCTTTTCATATTAAACATCAAAATAATCCTTAAATTTTTTCTTTTCATTGATATCTTTTTATTTTTCTAAGTAATATATTAGCACCTATTCGGTATATTGAAGAATATTTAAAATAAATTACAAAAAGACGGAACCAGTTTACTATTATTAATTTAGTAAACTATAATCGAAATAAAAATTTGTCGTTATATTTCGATAATAGTTTCTTCGATATAGTAATTTTATTCATCCATTTAAATGGGCGTATGCAAAAATAAAACTATAATACCAGGGGTACAAACTTTTGGATTAGTAGGAAATATCGATTTCGTTATTTTTACCACCTCACGTATATTCTGTTGAAGCGTAGGTATGTTTTTTCCTTTTTTCCATTTTTCCTTTATTTTAGGTAGTATTTTAATACACCAACTGGAAATTTTATTCCAAATCTTCGTATTGTTTCTTTTCCATATGGGTAAAGTTATGCGGTGACCTGAACATTTGCTCTATATCCGTGCATGTACGTAGTTCACTTGAATATTTCGGATATTTTGGCGTGTATTGTAAAGCTAAGTAAAAATGCAAATCATATTTGCGAATACGGCAACTAGGTCAAAACTAAACTCTAGGGAGGTTATTGCTGCGGCTGCAACAAATTACAAATCGTAAAAATAAAACTAGAGGTGTTATTCCAACAGTAAGAGAAAACTAAAATTTAAATGAAAATGGTATTAATATTATACGCGACTATAACTTGAATATATTGTTGTTCTAAATAAATCTGTCGTTATTGTAGAAGTTATCAGATGATAATAAGCATGTAAGCAACTATCTGTATTTTAATATAACCAAAAACGACAGCAAAAAAACACTTATCAGTAAAAAAAAATTATAGCCATTTTGTCTGAACAACTGATCAAATCTTGGCTCCAACATCATGCAAATGATCCAACTTTGAACCGCCCGGTAAAGTTGATTATTAAAAAAAGTATTTTAAATCTGGAGCTGCAACAAGAACGACTATGCGCTACTGCGCCAAAAGGTAGCCATTTATCAATTTAATTTGCCTAAAAAAACGTCAAATGACAACCCATCATTGCGAGCACTGTAGTAGTTTTCAAAATTAAGTTACATAAAATATTTTTTCAGCTACCACATTTTTTTCTCAGCGTAGTTAATGCTACGATTGTTGCTGGAAATAAACTTAAAAATAGTCTTAGTATTGTAGGGTTAAAAGCGAAACATATGATTCCGTCTCTGCTCACTTTCGAAATTAACTTAATCTGTAAAAGCTTCATTAAATTCTATTCTCATCTTCGACATATTTCAACAACTGTTCCGCTCTTTTTCTTGTTTAACTGCTGTCTCCATTGATGGAGGTTAGTGGTTATGTCTCCTGTTCTTTTTGCTCTTAAAGTTCTTCAACGACTAGCCTGATATTTCTGTTCTACAACAGTTCTTTTACACTAATGCGTTATCTTTCTTTTATTTTAGGTTTTTTTAGTAAACTCAGATGTGTAATATTTTGAATGCCTTAACAGATGTCCTAGTTCTATAACTTCTTAATTCGTTAATCTAGCTACTTAATGTATTTTCAGAATTTGATGATAATCTGGATCTTATATGTAGAAGATCTAGTTTATTTTTTGCTTAGGCTTTAGCTCCCATGTCTCGACTCAATACAGTATTATTAACGGAGTTAAAGATCAAAGTGGGCCCAAGTGGCTTAGTACTACTACTCTGCTACTACTTTTGTTGCTTTACTTACTAGGTAGTCTATTTTTAACTTACTAGGCCATCTAGCGTACGACCGAGTCCTAGTAGCTTCCTACGATCGAACGGATAAAAAGAATATTGTTAGATTGCTGGTCCCTACCAGTTGCAAGAGGCGATCAGTGGCATATCCGGCTGTCTAGGAGCGGCCGTGTCCAAGAGCTCTTTGAAGCGAAAGGATAAACCAAATACTGCTAGGGTGCTAGTCCCTATCGATCGTAAAAGTCGAAAAATGGGAAGGAACGAGAGTTGGTTAGCCGTCGCTTGAGGTGTCGAGATTGCAGCAACTAGCACAGGGCAAAATCTAGTTCTTACGACCATTAATGTAGATATAACAACATGGCCGTCGTTTGAGGTGTCGGTAGTAATATGGGGGCTACTAAAAGCGAGACGGGTCGAGTTTCAGTGGCCAACGGGTTGCATTCTTAATATCCTAGATGAGCTCATGTGGGACCACTGTGCTTTCATTCTACATAACCTCTGCAGGAGGTTTTACAGATCTTATATCATCAGCCCCAATCTCAACGTGCTCCTCTAGTAGTTTTACTGTAGTTGAAGATGTGTGTTAGAGGAGTACGCTCCTCAACAGCAACCTGTCAAATGTGGTTGATGATCTCCCATGATTATCCCACCAGCGTACAAGTGTTTGCTCTCACAGGGATCACGAGCAGCGGTACTTACAGCAACACAGGTATTGCGGGGAGGGTGGAGCCCCACGATATGACTATCGTGCTACCCCCACTGAAGACGGACTCGCTGGTGCATTGGTTCTACCAGAATAGGATAGACTTCCTCTTGGAATTGAAAACGGTGAAACGGTAGCGTATTGGGTTGTAAACCTTCGGAGGTCCCCGGTATTTGCCACTCGGAGAGGGTATCTTCGTTATCCAAATGTGTTGACACGGATTTCTTGATCGGTTCAGGGTTTATTGGGTTCCCTGGGCTTCAAATCCCACCCGCTGCGCAGATGTGCCCTGTCATCGCGGAACGAACGCGGCGGGTCTGCGCTTAGGCCAGAAGATCGCGTATTGTTTAAGATGGTAGTGCTCCAGAAAATGTAATCAAAGTAGTTATACCGCCTTCTTATGCCCACTAACCAGCGATTACCTAACAGGATGTGTCTGGGCACTGGTGTAACCGCCAAGGGAGCGGAACGGCGGTTTTGCTAGCAAGCCGAAAGTACTATAATTGACTGCTCCGTCTCTTCAAAAAGGATAGTGGAATGTTGTGAGCTGGGTGTGAGGCTTACCAGACCCCCTGGTGCAGTCGTAACTATGACTCTCTAAGGAAGAAAGAACATACCAATTTTAAAAGAACTATAGTAATAGCAATAAAACTGGATTAAAAAAATTAAATATTTTTATTATTTTGGGCCACTAAAAGTAGTTGAATAAAATAAAACAAAAATTAAAAAATAGAATGAATTTTGTACATAAAAGCTGTGAAATAGCTGTGTAAACAAATTTAGAACAGTCACTTCTTTAGTGGTAAACTTCTAAAGTTATGGTTTATAAAATTTGATAAATACCTAAATCAAAGTGTAAAATAGTTAAATATCGCACAAAGTCTATCATTTTGAAAATACAGATCTATGGCAAGAGCTAATTTTTAACTTAACGTCCAATATTAAACGCGACATTAATTAAATGAGCTACACCATCGCCGCATTTTTTTCAAAAATTATTGTTATAAAAGAAAATCTCTGAATTACTAAATATTCTGTATAGCTGGTGGAACTAAACGATCAAGAATGCATTGATTGCTGGTAACTACAATATCGTAAAATTTTGTTATGTTTTTCAAATACTTCAATAAATGTTGGTAATATAGAAGTATCACCTTCGAAGGCTGGTATAATTTTTAGACTTCTTTTTTTTTATATGATTGAAAATACTTTGTAAGTATACTATTAATATGTGAATTAGATAAAATTTAGATAGAATCCGTTATAACTCTTTGAATAATCAGAATCTACTGTTAAATTTGGCTCTCTATATGAAGTAAATACACTTACAGTAATGTAGCGATCTTATCCATGGAATATCTCACTACGAAACTAGATCGAGAGGCACTCACAATATTCACTTCAAAGTCTCTCTGGTTTAGAAGTACGAATCTTCTCGTCAGATTACTCAATTCGTCCAACTGGAATTCACTTAGCGAATATGGTTCAAATAGTCACAAAACTGTAGAAACAAACCGAGTTATATTCATTAACGCCAGTTGGAATATTATCCTATTCACTGCACCAATTAAATAGGATTTTTCCCAAGATATACTTTAAAAAAAATTATTTAACAAAAATAGTAAAAAAGAGGTAACACAATGAATTATAAAAATATGCACCGTATAACTTGTAAAAATTTATGATGTCTTAATTATTAGTGTCTTATGTTCACTGGACTTGAAAATACTGGGAAATGGCTACTTGAAAATACTGGGACCGTGATTTCTAATTGTACCTGAACAAACAATATTGCTAAGATGCAGCGAAATTTAGAGAATCAAAATAAAGTAAATGTATCAACAGCACCAATAAAAAATTCTTGAAAAGTTCTCGGATCATTGCAGACCACTATAATATACACAATATCATCGAAAAATAAATGTCTCTTTAAGAATTTTTAGATACAATATTATTGCATCATTTTTGCTACCAGAAGAGATGTTACCGAGACTTGCAGAAATGCCGTTTTACGTTTTGGTAGGTCTTATATATTATATTTTACAATAACTTTTTGTTTCTAATCTTGTATATTTTGGAATATTGATAAAGGCAAGGGTTTCATGCCAAAAAGGTTGATTTCTCAATGGACAATAAAATCTAGTTTCAAATTTAATATAATTTATTGAAACTAAACCCAAGAAATATACTAACTTTATAATAAAAATAGTTCGGTTCAAGAAACTCTATATATAGAACTAAGAAAACTATATATATATATATATATATATATATATATATATATATATATATATATATATATATATATATATATGTATATATATATATATATATGTATATATATATAAAGATATATATATATATATATATATATATATATATATATATATATATATATATATATTGTAGTGCCTAAGACTCAGGAGACTGAGATCCTGGAACCTCTTAAGAAGACATCAGGGAGGATGAGAACATGGCACAGTGACAATCGACACAGGTTAACTCGACAGCTTCGTGCTTAAGTTCAAGTCTAATATATATATATATATATATATATATATATATATATATATATATATATATATATATATATATATATCTGTATAGGAAAGAATTTAAGGTGAGTATGCATTTACAATGGTAGGATGTAATAGAAACATATTTAACAAAGTATAGCAATATTAGTTGCCTAATATACTTTATGCTACTGTCGACCTAATTACGCAAATAATAAAGAAAAGAAGACGCTAGGAAATCGAGACAGAAATAGGGTGAATGAGATAAAAGAATTACATATAGTGCGGTCATGGGCCCTTACAGTACAGCGGCACGATGGAATAGACGGCAATTTACAGCCAGATCTATAATGATATAACAAACAATGTTTTTACGACTCGTTTACCCCCATTTCTATTTTTACATTCCCCCTTTTCAGTCCACATACATCTGCACTTTTATCATCTTACATTTTGTCTCTTTAGTATACTGTTTCTAGGTTTTATTTTAAGTGGTTCTTATTGTTTCTAGGTTAAAATTTTATACCAGTTTTTCACTCGAATTCTTAGACTGCACAAGGCATCCCAATGTTTTGTTCACCGATCGAACTCGTCCGGTTGTGCCTTGTCCAAAGAAAAGGTGGTTTTAGTTGGTAGGCAACTGGTCAGGGGCGCATGCGGCGAATATAATCTATACGTTGGATGCTATGTCCGAGCATGTGTTCCTCTCTGAATTAAAACCAACAGTACTAGGAACACATTTCCTAGTCGGTTTAGAACCTTTCCCCTAAATAAAAAAAAGTATAAACAGTGCGTCATAGCGTTGTCGATACCGTCGCCGGGATTGACATTTTAATTTTTATTGTAAATGTTACCTAGGATCTAATTTTATTTTGTTATTTATATATTTTAAATATATTTTTATTTAAACTAAACCTGTGTTTTACTGAGTCTGCTGTTCAAAAGAGCTACATGTCACAATTTTTAGTAGTGAATATGAACATTAAATTATTCAACAGTTAACAGTCTGCATATGCAATTTTGATGATCACACCTAGTAGCTTCTTCTCAAATAAATGAAAAATGTGCAATAAGAATAAATAATGTTAAATTAGATCGGCAACAATCAGGTTTATCGCTCAGTATAACACTTCATTGTGGGAGTTTTTGTGGAATGTGGAGGGGTGACTAGGGAGAAATATGATTTTTATCTCTGTCTCTTAAGTGGAAACATAATGTTAGTATCTCTGTTAGTATCTCTCACTAATTATAGTTACGTAACTCATTGGGCATAATTAACAATAACTTATTATCATCTATTACTATTAACCTTCGAGTGGTAACGTACGGTCCCTGACACCAACGTAGTAGATTTTCAGCGCTAAAACTCAAATGTGCATATTGTTTTGTACGCGCGGCCAGGTAGCTTTCGAATTCTCATCACGCTATTCAGTCTTAAAAAATCTGTGGCCGAGTGCGGATAGTTTATATGTTATTCGACCTGACAGTGTGAGCGACCGAGATCACCATTTATGTTATACTCAACGGTAAGTTTTTGTCGTTTTTGGTTCATAGTCAGTTTAAATAATAGATATTCATTTTAGGAGTTGTATGTAAATATGGCTTACGAAAGAGAACAAATCAGGTTGCGATAACTTTTTGACAAAATTGTTGCTAATTCCGAACCGGAGCCAGCAAGTTTGCAAGATGATTGTTCAGAAGTTCTAGAATATGATACCAATTCAGAGAAAAATTTCCGTGATAAAGAGTATGTCGAAAATCATGTACAAGTAGAAGTAATACTGCGCATACCACGTTTGTTTGGAAAAGATGGAACAAGGTGGAGGAAACATCATGAATATAATCGTAACGTTCGAACTCGTACTGAAAATCTTCTACGCAATCAGGCAGGACGAAAAGGTGATATTGGGCAAAAATTGGTGGTAAAAGAGATTTGGGAATGTTTTTTTTACTACAGATATTCTAGAAAAATAGTAGAATGCACCAATAAGTTCATAGCATTGAAACGCTACGACACAGTCAATAGAATGGCTAGGCCAATTGATCTTATAGAATTAAAAGCTCTATTTGGGCTGTTGTACATATCTGGCGCTAACAAAAGCAATTATCAGAATGCTGATGATTTATTTAGAACAGATGAAAGGTCAATGGAGAATTATCGCCTTACGATGTCGCTAAAGAGGTTCCAGTTCATGTTAAGACACATTAGGTTCGATGACAAAAGTACTAGAATACAAAGGCAAGAATTTGACAAGTTGGCCGCGACACGTGAGATTTTTGAAGCTTTTAATCCTAATCTACAGAAACATTACAATCGTTCAGCATATACTACGATATATGAAAAGTTAGAAGCCTTTCGCGGCAAATGTTCATTCAGGGTTTACATACCGAATAAACCAAATCGTTACGGTATAAAAATATATGCTTTAACAGACGCTGAAATGTATTATACGTCCAAGATGGACGTAAATGTTGGTAGACAGCCAGCAGGAAAATATTTTGTTGATACGTCAAATATGTCACTTGTACTTTGTCTGAGTAAACCGATTTGGGGAACGGGAAGGAACGTTACCATGGATAATTTTTTGACAAGCGTTCAGCTCGCGCGATTACTTCAACGTGAACATAGTCTAACTGTTAAGGAACGTTACGAAAGAATAAACCTCAAATTCCTCTAGTGCTAACACAACTAAAGCTAGAAAAAACCAGTATGTTCGCATTTCAAGAGAAGTGTACCCATGTACCGTATGTACCCCGCAAAGGTAAAAATGTTTTAGTATTATCTACTATGCATTACAACGACAACATTGATAATTCAACATCATCATCATCACGTAGCGCTACAACCGTGGGTGGGTCTTGGCTGACTGGACAACTTTTTTCCAATTTGTTCGGTCTTCCATCAACCTAGGGTCAAATGGAATGTTCATTTTCTGGAGATCTACTTGGACGTTATTATTAGACATCCGAGTGGTCTTTTGCCGTTGGGAATCTCCTCCCATACCAGTTTTACAAGTCTCTCGTTATGCAGTCTGTGCACGTGGCCTGCCCATCTTAGTCGCTGTGATTTATAATAATTTAAGTGTATAATAATTTAAGTGATTTATGATAATAGAACAGGTAAACCAGATACAATCATAGATTATAATAAGACTAAAGGAGGCGTGGATATCGTGGACAAACTCTGCGCGGCATACAATTGCGCTAGAGTAACCCGTCGCTGGTCAATGGTCATTTTTTGCAGTTGTTTGAATGTCGCTGGGATAAATTCCTACATTATATACAAATCAAATACAGACACACGCATTCCTAGACGAAAGTTTTTGGAAGACTTAGGTTTTCAACTTATTGACAAACATATTCGCAGACGAGCGATAGAACAAAATATTCCAAGGACAATTCGTATGAGGTTAGTGGAAATTTGTGGCATGCAGACAAGAAATCAACCTATCCAGAATAATGTGTATGGAAGATGTACTTTCTGCAGTAGTAGCAGTGTGGCAAATATATGTGTTTGGAACATTTAACCGGACTATGCGTTGTGTGCAGTATAGAAGAAAATGAGAAAGCAAACGGACAATAGTTTTAGTTTATGTTGGACATCTGTTTAATAATTTTATTTTTTTGTAACATTTCAACCCTTGTCTTTATGTTTGTTGATATTTTGTATTCAAAAACTTGACATGTTTTTGTAAATTGTTTGTCAATTATGTTAGTACCTAAAAGAAGCCAATTTTTTTAATGTGCATTTTTTCTCGAAATTAAATAAATATTGATCATTTAGTCACATCAAAATATTAACAGAAAATCACAACCTAAGATATTCATTATTAAAAAAGTCGGTGTCGTAGACCGACGTTATTAACTATGTTACAAGAATTCACGTTACCGACGGAAGGTTAAAAACATGTCGATGCACTCGTTAACATAAGTACATAATCTACAAATGTAATTTTTCTTCTGATTTAGAAGTTATAAGTTCAACTTACTGATTAAGAAATTAAATCATGGTTTGGGAACACTTACCTGAAACAAAAATATTATTAATTAAAATATGTACATACTTCATATTATAAATTATACATTTAAAAATATTTTTTTCAGTACTGTTTTCGTTGTATCAACACGGTTCGATCATATTTGGCAACATTAAAATTTTTATTAATAAAATTGTGAGGTTTATTTTCACATTTTTCTTGAATACCAACGTTTAACTCCTGGCGCATTATGAGGGTTTTCTGATTAACTATTGTTCAGGAAAGATTCAGGTCTGGATAGTTTATTTGCTGCATCTTTTGTACCTTTTACGTGGTACAATCGGGCATTCTCAACAATAAGAATATGATTTATAATTAAGAGAAACATTAGCAATGTCAACATTCAAATTAAGGGTGAACATATAAAGATGTACTTATTTGGGAACATCTATGAATGAAAATATTGACCACGGGAAAGGTAACAATAAAAATTAAAAATGCAAGAAGCTTCGTCTTAAACATACAGAAAATAATAACCAACCGAGACTAAAGCCAAGAGTTAAAACTATGACATATCCAACAAATGTTCTTCAACAAGATTAACATTGTATATTGTAAGCATTTATTTTTTAAGCTGTTATCATTTTATTTCCTTGGTTATTTAAGGATAAAAATAAATCACTAAGCAGCAGTAGTATTCGGCAGATATTACATATTATTAAATCCTTATTTTTATTTTCCTACATGTACCACATATTTTTGTTCCAATGTTAACCAATTTTGTTCCGTTATACCTAATGCCATATGTGAATTTAACAAGTAACTAATTTCGTTTCTGGTTTAACGCATATAGAAAGTTTTTTACTCTACTCTTTTAAGGTAAGTGTAATTCGAAGCACATTTTTACTATAAGACTGTAAGCAAAGTTTTCGAATAAGAGTAAATAATTAGCCTTGATATATGCTAAAAAAAATTATTTGCAATAGAAATGACATTACTTAACCCAAAATATATTTATCATATGTAATGTTAAGTACTATTTTTTCCTTTATCTACTGTAGAAGGTGGTAAGTGCATAAAAATCTCATTCTCAGTAATTACTCTTTTATCTTCAACAACAGGCCAATGAAATGTCAGGATGTCTTACTAACTCGCCCACAAAGTTTTGCCTTTAGGCTTTTATTTTTTTTTCTGTTAGCTAACCAACATATATTTTAAGATGTTTCTTTTGATCGAATGTAACTAAAATCGAATAATCTACGTTTATTTTTGTCAAATCTGGCTGCTTGAGATTGAGAAACTTAATTTCTTTGTTCATTTATTCCACTTCAGCTATGGTAGAATTGATTGAAGTGCTTTGTTTATCTTCAACACTGTCGCTTTCACTACAATATTTTTCAAATAAGGATATATTTTTGGTCAACTTTTTCTGCTTATTTTTAGTTTTACTTAAAATATTCTCTTTTTTTGACTCAGGATCTTCGCTACTATTATCTTGAATAATTATTTTTATTTTTGTGGGTTTTTCATGCCACTATTTTTGGATTTGTTTCAGTTTAGCAGTTCTTCTGAAATGAACACTTCCTCAGTAGTGCAAATTATTTGTCTTTCGGTGGTAGTTTTTAACATTTATTTTATTTGCTTTAGAAGCAACTCTTCAAACATTTTTTGCTGATAATTTGACGATGTTGAGACTCCGCTTTCAGACACACTGACTTCGTTTGTTGTGATTGTGGTTGTGAGTACTACGATTGTTTGTGATTGATCTGTGTTGATAAGTGAATGCAGCTCTATCTGGGCTTTCTTGAAAAGTTCACCAAAGTTTATATACTTGTAGTTCAAAACTTTCAATGGATATTACGGCGTCGCAAAACGGAAAAATTCCAGCCTTTTGAAATCCATTTTTAACGACAACTGGATCTATATTTTAGCAGCAAAAACGGATTTAGGAAGTTCATATCCATAATTCTATCTTGCCACTTAATAATTTTCTCCTGCGAGATTATTTTTAAAGACAGAAACATGCTGAAGTACATCATTTAAAAGATATGACTGGTGTACCACTGGCAGTTTAAAAAAATATATAGCATGTGCCATTTGAACATGTGAGATACCAACATGAGATCTATGGCCATCTTAGGTAAAAATACCAGATCGCTCCTGGGTTATGTTTGTTAAAAAATTGTTTTTGAAATAATTGTGGAACATTTTCCCTACCATCCAGTCATTTTTGTGGCCCCATATGTTACCCGAGCATATTTCTTATTCTATTTTGCAATTCATGAGTCCCACATATTCTTTGGTCATTATATGATATGATATGACAGACCTGGAAAGATACAGACCAATCAGTCTCCTTAACCATCTTTATAAATTATACACCCGAATAATAACGAACAGATTAGAGACAAAGCTGGATTTTTACCAACCTCGGGAACAAGCCGGTTTCCGCCCTAATTACGGCACAAATGATCACCTGCAGTGCCTAAAAACCCTGATAGAAAAAACTAACGAATATAACCGTCCCTTGGCATTGATATTTGTAGACTTTAAAAAGGCGTTTGATACAGTGGAATTACCGTCCATCTTAAGAGCACTACAAGATTGCAGGGTCGACCACAGATATTGTAATATAGTTAAAAATATATATGAAAATGCCACAACAACCATAAGTCTACATTCAGCAACTAATAAGATAAAGATAAAAAGGGGAGTCAGGCAAGGTGATACCATGTCACCAAAGCTGTTCATTACCGTTCTTGAGTATGCATTTAAAAGACTAACATGGCAACAGAAAGGAATATCCATCGATGGAGAAAGATTAAACCATCTACGTTTTGCGGACGATATCGTGCTTCTGTCAGATAATCTGGGAGAGATCAAAGACATGCTCCAAGAACTGAATTACATACTACAAGAAACTGGGCTGGAGATAAATTTCGAGAAAACCAAAATGATGACCAATATGGTTCCCAGCGAAGAGATACAGATCAATAACAACAAGGTAGAATTAATCGATAAATACACATACTTGGGTCATGAAATCAGAATAACCAGAGACAACCAAACCTGCGAGCTAAATAGACGAATCACGTTGGGATGGGCGGCATATGGAAGGATGAGAGACATTTTTAAAACAAATACTCCAATTCACCTGAAAAGGAAGGCATTTAACCAATGCATCCTACCAGTCTTGACCTACGGAGCAGAGACCCTAACTTTAACGAAAGCTACTGCCGAAAAACTGAGGGTAACACAAAGGCGAATGGAGAGATCAATGTTGGGTCTGACCTTGAAAGATCGCGTGAGAAATGAGGAGATACGCCGACGAACTGGCGTTGACGATATTATACTGCGAATCAATAAACAAAAGTGGAGGTGGGCTGGACATGTTGCTAGAATGGAAGACGGAAGATGGACGAAGAGATTATTGGAGTGGAGACCAAGAGCCGACAAGCGAAGTCGAGGCAGACCACCCACCCGATGGACCGACGACCTAAGGAGAATAGAAACAAACTGGATTGCAGCAGCTAGAGATAGAGAGAACTGGAGACGTTTGGAGGAGGCCTATATCCAACAATGGATGTGAAAACGGGGCTGGATGATGATGATGATGATGATGACATATTCTTTCTTCTGAATACAATATGTGGGGATAGTTTTTTGCCCACTGCACTAACATTATGAAACACAGTGACATTTTCTTTACCACACCGACTAATTGCTCGTTGCAAGCAGCAAATGAGCAGCTGTTCTTTTGGGCCAACAACTTTAATCTGCTCAGATCTAAAAAAATGGTTTCATCTATATTGTAAATGGGTGATGGGTAAATACCTTCTATGACTTTTTAGCAGAGTAATCACTGATAATGTATCTACACTCTTTTTTCTTGCTACTTCCACTATTTACGCCTTTTCTAACTGAGAATAAATATTCTTTTAAATAACAACATGGCCATATATTTGGCCATTCAATTGAACAAAGCGATAGCAGCTTTTGCTAATATTTTATACATTTCGTATAGCCTAGAGGAAAGAAAACGATAATATTAGATTGTTGTCTTTCGTGGCCACCAACATAGGTGGCAGCTCTGTATGCTAACCACTGCAGTGGTGAAGTTTTAGGAGATATTTCATTTACGAAATTTAACGAATATGTACTCCTAGGCCATATATTTGGCCATTCAATTCAACAAAGTGATAGCAGTTTTGCTCAATGATTGGTAGTTACAGCTTTTATGGGTGTCCAAAAACTCTCCTGACAAACGACGACCGAAGATTCCTTAGATAATTCTAAGACACTTTAACCCAATTTACATAGCCCGAAAATGCTTTTTAAGGAAGAATGCTTGTAATTAGTTTTTTTTGAATACCTTCAGAATACTTCTATTTAGAATAACGAAAATTTGTACGATTATTTATGCTCCATAGTTAAATCGATTCCAATAATTGCCAATTTCTAGCACCAGTCATAGGCGTCCGCTTTAGGTAGCTCAACGGTTATTTTAACGCATAACTTTTTTGTTTTTAACTTTTAAGAATTCTTAATACAAGATTAGTAGGTTTTTAGGTATTCTAGTTGTACTAGAAGGTACTCTTACTTAAAGTCGGTGGGATACACCGTTTTCGAGAAAAATCGATTCGAAAATTTTTCGTTTTTCCGTCATGAAAGTTAAATTAACAGAACTATAACTTACGTTTTTCATTGTCAAGTCTTGTCAGTTCGTGAATTTTCTCTTTTAGTTTTTACTTGGTATCATTTAAACACAACAATTTCAATTTAACAAAAATGGTTTTTACTAATAAGGAATAGGCTGATATACATTTAGTTTAGTGCGTAATGAGGTGTAACGCTCAAGCAGTAACGTAGATAGCTGAAAAATTTCTCTATTAAGAGAAATATGTTCAGTGTTCCCAAACAATATTGAAACAGAGAAACAGAGCGACATAAAAAAATAAAAATTTTTATCCTTTCATTTTACAAAGGCAAAGATTTTTCTGCTCGTAAGAAATCACTATATAATTACAAAATCAGAGAAATTAAAATGAAAATTTTTTCTGATACATTTTGTTTTGCGATTAAGTTATTCGGAAGTTGGTGACAATCTTCACGTTATGTAACAATAAAACACTAAAAACTTTGTTTTCAAAACTTCCACAACATTTATTTTAAATTCTTATTTATATTTCCTGCATAAAGTTTTACATGATGTATTGTTGTTTAAATATTCGGCAAAACTTTCTACATGGCTGTCCGGCTAACTTTAGCAGGAACGTACGAGAATTTCTTGATGCTAACTACGAAGATCACAGGATTTGAAGAGACGGTCCATATGCTTCGCCAACAAGGTCACTGGATTTAAATCATTGCGATTATTGTATTTGCAAATATACAAAAGCATTTGTTTATTCTGTTCCGATGCAAAATCGTGCACAACTCTGGCTAAGGGTACAAGACTTGCAATGAATTTAGAAATTATTTTGGAATTTTTTCAAAATTATTCAAGAAGAATTCGGCGTTCTTTAAGCAAAATAAAAATTCATGCATAGAGACTAATGATCATTACATTGAGCATATTTTGTTACTATCTACCATTGATACTTGTTCGTTTGTGTTACTCCTAGTTTCATTCTAAAGTAATAAATACTTGTTTTTATAAACCTTTTAATAACATTTTGTTTCCAATTGCTTTTTCTGCTTCTTTTTTAAAAATTTTGTTACAAATTGTGTACTGCATTTATTGAAACCAAACGAAATTTACAAAATTAATTAAGGTACCTATTAATTTAACTTTTTAAAAAACGACAAATTTTTAAATCCATTTTTCTAGAAAACGGTGTATTCTACAGACTTTAATAAAAGAGTACCTTTTAGTACTAGAATATCTGAAAATTAAATATACTAGTATCACAAATAGCACAAACAAGTTATGCGTTAAAATACCCGTTAACCTACCCAAAACGGACGCCTGTGAACGGTACTAGGAATTCGCAATTAACGGAATCGATTTAACTCTGGAGGATGAATATTCGTACCAGTTTTCTATATATTAAATATACGTGTTGTGGAGTTATTAAAGAAACTACTTAAAAGGTGCCATCTTCAAAGAGCTCCAGCTCCCTTAGGAAGCATTTTCGGACTAAGTGAATTGAGTTAAAACGTCGTAAAATTATCTGAGGAATCACCGGTTTTCGTTTGTCAGAAGGGTTTCTGGACAGTCTATATAAGGTATTGGGTAACAAAATTTAAAAAATTTAATAAAACCATTTTTTTGTATTTCTCCTTTTAAAAGAGCTATATTGAATTTTCTGATAAAGTTGATTATCCTGGATTAAAAAAAAAGGTTTGTGCAACCAACCACAATGCAAAAATTTACTGAAAATAGATTCCCGAATTTCCTGAATCGCTAATTGCCTATTACGAAATGTGAAATGTAATATTAATACGGTCAGAAACTCTATTCGTTCAGTATAATAAAGGATGATATTTTGCATTCATTGTTACTCGAATATCATTAGTGTAATATCGTTAATTGCAAATGTAATATTAAACAATGCGAAAAACATTATTGGATCAATTATTGCTCATTAACGATATACGTGTTAAACCATTTAGAACAATATTCATGGTCTGAGCTTGAACATATTGCATTAGCGTACATATGTATAAAATGTATATAACTCAAACATTTGCGTATGATTAATAAAATTTAAAATATACATGGTGTAATATTAATATACAGTGGGAAAAAATATGAGAGAGGTGATTCGGGAGTAGGTCTACAAGTGCACGAGAAATACAGGAAAGACATAAAGGACATCATTTTTATGGTAGTGATAGACTGCTGGTAACCACGATTGTACCCACAGCGATAACTCGTAACAATATTAATAATAAATAGATATAGCCAAGTCTGGTTATGCAAAAATCATTGATTTCACGGCAAAATTTTTCGCAGATACCTGAATCTTTTAAGACATAGATGGGGATTACTAGATGGCGAATAGATGAAAAAGTACTCGTATTTTTAGCTTGCGTTTTTTTTTTTTAACAAAAATTTATGGTCACAACTTGATTTTTTGTCTATAAGTATTTTCCTTATATTTTACATAAACAATATTTATATCATTTTTTTATATCAAAAATATCTTTATATTCCGGTTTCTCAAATTAAAATTGATAAATAATTTACGGAGATAATTGAAAAACAAAATAGTTTTTTTGCACTAATTTATGAATTTTATTAATTTTTTTATTAACAAAATAAAATGTTATTAATACATTTGAACATCGAGAAATTACCGTCTTTTAAATTTGTGCGAAATTTCCCCCCGATCGGTAAAATAGTTTAAAAGTAATTTAATTTATTTTTCCCTGAGGCTAAATATTTAAACTATTGAACTTGGTCTATTAATGATGCTAGACACACTTAGCAGATTTCATAGGATTCTATAAGACTTAAACTATCTCAGAAATTAAATGCATATTTCGTTTTCATCGAAATTATCTACAAAATAAAGGTTTGAAAAAGGGGTACGTTTTTTACTTATAAACAATTGTAATAACTTATATATTTTTTAAGATACAGACTTGTACGTACAACCATTGGATAGCTGGTAAAAAAATTTACATTAAAAAAAACCTATGACCAATAGGAACGAAGTTAGGGACTATTTTTAAAAAAATCATATCTCCATTGTTTGTAAACATTAAGAAGTAAAATTTGCAAAAATTTTGAATGTAAATCTAAACTCTTTATTGAAACTTATAGCTATAAAATTCATCCAATTTTTCGAAACTTACAGCCCTTCGAAACGAAGGTACTTTCGAAAGAGCGACATAGGAAAGTGGAGGGGATAACTGTTTCAGTTAATCAAAAGTTTCAGTTATATCAAAATCGGTTATCAAATTCGTTAAGAAAAATGTATTTTATTTGCTTTAAATAAAGTAATTTACTTTATTTTTTTAAATCTGACGGAAATCGAATAGAGCTATCTAAAAATATTATCAAATGCAATCATGATTGCAAGTAACAGAAAATACTTTCACGAAGATGCCATTTAGTGAAATGTGTAACCGAAGTAGTACAGTTTATAAAAACATACTTAAGTAATAAAAAAACAGTTTAAAATGTTTTAGATTGTGAAAGTTTCTGCATTTTAGGCGTATTTCAAATGCCTCACATTTGTTGCCAAAAAATCAAAACTGTTTCAGAGCACCATGGGGTTTGAAGACTGGGCTTTAATAGTGAAAATTTCATAATGACCAGTTAATGAAAAAGTGCGTTTTATCCGTAATAGTGACGTGTTGTTATTATTAAAGTATAAATAAGATGTCTACAAAATCAAATGTTAGTCTAAAGCGTCCTCTTACTAAAAAAGAATTGGAGGAAATTGTAAATAAAGGTAACTTCAGTGATTTGAGTGATGCAGAAGATGATCTAGAGGAGTTAGAAAATCCATTTGACAGCGAGAAAAGCATTAAAGATAGAGACTATGATCCTACACAGAACGAATAAAGTGTCTTTACAAAACTTGCTGGGCAGATACACCAGCAGAGAAACTCACAAAGAAACACGTACTCTTGTAAAGTAATTAAAATTACCCAGTGGCCGTCATCAGAATCAATATATACTGACAACTATATTGAACCAAAATCGTCTATTATATTACGGGAGAAATAGTTTCTAGTAGGTATAAAATATTCGTCGACCATCGACGAACAACTCCTAGTATTTCGTAGCAGGTGTCCATTTCGAATGTATATGCTAAACAAACCTAGTGAATACGGCATAAAAATATTTATGGTTTGCGATGTGGCTACGAAATATGTATAGTTTAGTTCACGAAAAATGGTTGAGTGCTTAATGATTGCAATAAAATCCGACCGCAAGTACCCCAGCTTAGTCAACATTAGTTGAGCAGGTAAGTATTCAGGTAAAATTGAAGCTACTGTGGAGTGTCGTTATCTTGTTTGTATAATAAATTCCTGGTAATATAAAAACCTGGTAATAAGATTAAAAAATCGTATAAAATTATAAAAACGATTAGAATACATTTTATTTCATAAAGTTTTAAACATTTTAACAGTGAGTTTCACTATCAATGGTTGATCTTTTAATGACCACAATAAATTTGTTGATCGTTAAGTATTTCCTGGAATAATTATACAGGTTCCCTCTATTCTGTATAATTTGTAAAAGTATATAAAACCGATGAGAAATTTTTAAATATACATTTTGTTTCATTTAGTTGAAAGTGTTACAAGTGTTACCAGTGTTATACCTATTTATACCTATAAAACAGCATTATGTGGCGTCTGTGGAAAAACATTGATGGTGCTTCTTCCAGTGATCCAGCAAAGAAAAAGCATTTTTCTGCTGACGCTAGAGAAATCGTAAAAACAATATATAGTTCTTTACACTCAAGAGGACTTACTGCTAATACTGCTGCCAGTGTAATATCTGATTTAACGAAAATACCTCTAACCACAGTGAAAAGAATTACATCAAATCCCATTAAGTCAAGAAGGAAGCGTAAAGATGCCGGTTCTACCAAATGTATTGACAAAAGAGAGAAGGACTTAATAAGACGAAAAATTTACACAATATACGAAGAGCAACGGATACCTACATTAGATGTTTTAAAACAACGACGTACTAATGATGATACAAAAATAAACTGTAGCCGAATTAGTCTTTGGAGGATTTTGTCTAAAATGGGCTTCAGATATAGTACAAATGACAAAAGACAAGTGCTTATGGAGTCCCATCGTTTACAAAAGTGGCGTACCGAATATATAACTTCCTTTCCTTAAGAAAGTACCGTACAGAAGATCGACCAATAATTTATCTGGACGAGACATGGTTTGACACTCATGAAACACCATCCAAAGGATGGTTCGATTCTTCCAACAGGTGTCAAACAAAAGCTCCATCAAACAAAGAAAAAAGAATAACAATTTTACATGCAGGATGAGAAAATGGTTGGGTCCTAAATGTCTTATGGCTTTCTGCAAAGAACATTAAAGACTCCTGCGTTGACTACCATGAGGATACAACGGCAAAGCTTTTTGAGCAATGGTTTAAGAATTGTCTTATACCTAACCTTCCTCAAAATAGTGTGATAGTAATGGACAATGCAAGTTACCACAGTCGTCAAGTCTCCAAGTGCAAATAACACGAAAATTGAAATTCAAAACTACCTGTTAGAAAACGTTATATATTTTGAAGAAAGTTATTTAAAAAACGAACTGTTAGAAGTGTTAAAATCGATTTCTATTAAAAAAGTATATGTTTGTGACGCATTGGCCGAGGACATGGGACATACAGTGTTACGGCTTCCGCCCTACTATTGTTTATTTAATCCCATAGAGCATATTATGTGGCACCAACTAAAGTCAAATGTTAGGTTACAAAATGTTTCTCCGACTTTAAGTGGTAGTCTAGTCGAATTAATAAGGAAATGTGTTGATGATATCTCCCCAGAAAATTGGAAAAATTCAGTACGCCATGTAATGAACGTAGAAAATTCATATGTTACTTTGAATCACATAATTAAACCAATTGTTATTAATCTTGAAGAGGATAGCGACAGCGAAACAAAATAATTATTTAGGAATTCATAAATATATTTTGGTTATTTTGGGTATTTTTTTTTGTAAATATTAACTTGTATATATTTTTCTATATTTTTTTTTCCAATTCATCTATTTTTTCTACATTATGTATTCGTTCGTATGTATATACTGTAAATAGAACTATTGTTACTGTACATTTTTAACGATATCCGATTAGGAAGAGCAAAAACTTTTAAATACGCCAGTTTTTTGCTGACAGTCCTAAGCCTGTAAAAAGTGTGAAGGAAATTCCTTTCTGAATTTAGATCCATATACTACAATTATTCACGTAGAACAAAAAAAACTACTTTCTTCATGTTAAAAATTGTTTAATTATCAAGTATATTCACTTGAACAACCTGAAAATACCATATGAAATAATTTAATAAATTTTTATAATCGTGTATTACACACCTACCAATGAAATATATTAAATAACAAACTTTCTGAAGTGCGACCCTGTGTACTTCGGTAGTTTTTTAAGAGACTCTTGTATACACAATAGGATCAACTCAGGTAACCATTAAGCACTCAACCATTTTTCGTGAAACAAACTATAATAAATGTAACACCGTATCTGGGTATATCTACAGTAACCAACGGCATTCCTTTGGCAGAACATTTTGTAACAAGCCTGGCGAGACCATTACATAAAAGTAGACATAATTTAATAATGGACAACTTCTGTTCCAGCATCCATCTTGCGAATAAATTATTATTTTCCTCGTACAGTTTGAACACACAGGAAAAATAAAGGAGGCATACCTCATGAATTGCTCGATAACACAACTTGGAAGTGCGGTTCAAGTATGTTTGTGTACAATGAAAACATGACTCTATTATTTTATAAACCGAAGAATAATAAAACAGTTCTTCTACTTTTAACTATGCATTTTTCTGGAAACGTTATTCATTAAACAACAAAATCCGAAATAGTCGATACATATAATTCAACTACAGCGGCTGTAGACACGTTTGACCAAATGTCTTAGAATACACACAACCAAACTGATATGGAATCATTTAATATTATTAATTATCTAAAGCGAATTAAGGAAAAACAACGTTCGAAGTTAAACAATATTTATTTTAATGTAATTTAAACACCAACACAAGAGTTAAAGAAAACAATAAATTCTTGTAATAATAAATTAAAATTATTTATTTTAAATTCGATAGCATATATCAATAATTTAATATGATATAAGATAAATAATGTTTAAATTGTTTTTATGTATTTATGTTTTTTTTAGTAGACAGTATTACCACCCCTATCCCTTATGCAAGCTTCAATTTGCGTGGGAATGCTCTTAATCAAATTGACAAGATTTTGTTGTGGTAGGTTCAGTAGCAGCTTGTACTAGCTGTACGGTATTTTAAGGATTATCCTGGCGAGCTCTAATAAATTATTTTTTAAAGCATATTCCATACATGCTCTATAGGGTTAAGGTCGATGAGCAAGCAGGCCACTCCAGAACCGTTATATTGTCTGCTTCAAGGAAGTCTGTAGTTACTCTGCTGGCATGTGGAGGTGCATTGTTATACATGAAAATAAAATTTTCTCAAATTGCATCGCTCCAAAGTCTAACTACTGGTTCTAAAACCAAATCAATTTACCTGCACGCTCTTACATTTTGTTGAATGAAAATTTAAGAAGTTTTTTTACCGATAATAATGGCTTCTTAGAACATGACACTTCGTCTTTTATATCTGTTAACAGATCTGACAGTTTCCATTCTTGCTTGTTTTCCTCGTCTTCTCAGTACACGAATTACTCGGTCATCTGATTTTCCTCAGATCCTAGTTCGTCTAAAAATAACACCTTTTACCAATTTTCAATGTTCCAGATTTGGTATTGAAGACACAAATTTGGGCGATTAATCTTGTACTGACTAGATCAATCGGAAACCCGTTACTGTCTCCTGCTGTATAATTATTTGGAGCGAAGTCTCTTTCTTATCGTTTCAACTGAAACGCTTACACCTGTAGCTTCTAAAAGCTGCCTTTGGAGTTGCTGGTGAGAAATTGTTGGGTCTCTTCTAGCTACCTGGACCAAAAAACGATCAAGGCGGGATTTTGTTACTTTTTGGCGACTTGCCTGTTATTAAGTGGTCCTAATTCCTGATACCTGGAATAGGTTTTTGACATAACATCTTGTGTTATGTTTACCACTGCGGCTATATCCATCTGATACACTCCTTGCTCTACCAAACCAATAATCGTACTCTTTGCACATTCTTTAATCCCATATAGGGCATATTTTCGTTTTTAAACGCAAAAGTGAGTTAATTTATTTTCATTCAATTTACAATTTACAACTAAAGCAAATAATTTTTAACGTATCAAGCTGTGTTATTTGATTGTTTTACCGGTTTGTTTATTTTTAATAAAAACATTTATTCTTTGCAACAATAATAAGTTTTTTTTGAAAGAAATTAATATTAGTTTGAAATACAGGCTGGTTTCATATAAGTTTGGTTGTGTGTATTTGCTGTAATGGGAAGACTAGAAGGTGGCCGCTATGCATATTTTACAATTTGATGAATATTGCAGGAGTATGCGCTTTTATAATCTACCATCACAATGCAACTAAAATCAAACATGAGCCAATATTCAGACTAAATTTTATGCTGAAATTTTATGAACAATTAACGAAGCCAACAAGTTAGGCTCCAAAGAGTACCAAATTTATCAAGATGTCTCAAAGAGAGTTTTTGCTTGTTTTCCAATTTAACGACAGTATCTAAAGACCGCCGAGGTCTTCAAAGGAAAGGAAAACGGACTTACTGTAGTTTATGCTCTATAGCCAAGAAACGAATGACAACTACCAAATGTTACAAGTGCTGGAGTGCTTTGTGTGGCACGCAGAGCATCAAATAAAAATTCGTACGTAATGTGTAGATCAATAGAGGGTTATCGTTTCTATATTTGTAATGGGTATTATATGCACAGGTTTATCGTGTATATATTACGTGTAAGATTTTGTTCTGTGTGCCAAAAGTTTCTATTTTATGTTTTTTATGTTTAGATTATTAATTTTCCAATGTTTAATTTTTATCGTCCCTAAATAAACTTTTTTTAAAATTAAACCGTTTTATTTTAATTAGATTTGAAACAATAAGAAAATATTAGACCTAAATCAGTGAGTACGTAAAATGAAGTTAGCATTTACGTAGGTTGAAGAAACGATAGTATTCTAGGGTTTAGCTCTTATAACACAGAGTTACATCCAATAATAAACTTTACATATGTTTTTACGTGCTTTTAAATTCCCACCTAGTAAGACCTGTAATCTCGTTTTATGCAGCTCCGTCACATCAACTTAAAAAAAAACTTTTAGATGTTATTTTAGAACACACTTAATTTTCAGCTTAGAGACTGGCCTATAGAGAGTGTACGTGTACATATCGCTCTGAAAATGAGTGCCAATTTTTTGCAATTTGCTACCGTAAATACCAGTTTTATTAGTATTTAATTACAATAAATACTGATAAAAACATTTGTGTACAGATTGGTGATATTTTCTTCATTGCTGCTGCAACGTGTTTCAAGTAACAAGCAAGTATTGATTGCAATATTTATAAACAATTGTCTAGATTTTGTTATCAACCTACTGATAAGAAAGCAATTAATTCCGCCAAGAGCTCTAGGCTTTTAGCAAAGCAATATAGGCAACACATTTTACAATATGAAAGTTTGTTATTTGCGGACATTACAGGAGAAATATAAACATTAATCTTAATCACTTCATTGCTTTTAGCAATGAAGTGAATTCACAATTCGAAAGCAGTGAAGTTCGGTGTTACATCCAGTAACACCAAACTTTCAATACCCACATCTTACGCTCTTCTTCTTCTGCCAGTGCCTATCCTCTATGGATGTTGGCTACCACAATGGCCGATCGTATTTTATTAGCAGCTGTTTGAAATCGGTCTGTGGTGGTCGTACCTGTCCACTGTCTCAAATTCTTAAGCCAGGATGTTCGGCGGCGTCTTGGTCCTCTATTTTCTTCTATTTTTACTTCTAATGTCAATAGTAGTAATCTGTATTTATTTTGATTTCTCACTATATGTCCGAAGAATGCCAACTTTCTTTCTTTAATGGATTTCAAGACTTCAGATTTTTTTGTAAACGTTGCATTACTGCGTCGTTAGTTATATGATGTACATATGATATTCTGAGCATGCGACGATAGCACCACATCTCGAAAGACTGCAACCGTCTGCAAGATGCATCAGTGAGTGTCCATGCCTCTGCTCCATACGTAAGAACAGAAAACACACAACAATTAAGGATTTTGAGTCGGGATGTAAGTTCAAGGTTAAATTGCAGAGATCAGTTGGAAGGCACTCCTTGCTTTTTCGAGCCTACATTTAATCTCATATGAGTGATCCCAGCTGTCTGTGATGTTGCATCCTAGGTATGTTATTTTTTCTGTTCTATCCAATACCTCATTGTCTGCCATAAACTTTGTATCTGTATCTTGGTTTTTGCTTATGATCATAATTTTCGTCTTTTTATTATTAAGTTTCATTCCCTATATTCTACCAATGTTACCTACTTAATCTATCAGTCTTTGTAATCCTTTAGCACTATCCGCAAAAAGGTCAGTGTCGTCTGCATCTACATCTGCGTCTACATCTTACGTTGCTGCTATGAAATCTAGACCCAAGCCTTCCTTCCCTAAAAAGGAGCAAGCAATTATTTACCACTTAAAAGAAAACTTAAAACTATTCGACTATGTTAAATCCACTGGTGATATTGTTGGCTTTAAAAATAATATTTGTTACTCCAGCAAAACGTATCATAATTTCGAATGTCTGTCCCTCGATTCCTTACGATCTTGTAGAAAATGCTTTAAACGGCCTTAATTTAAAACTCGCTTCTCCTGTCTCTTTCTTAAAAGCTATAATTCAAGGAGATGAATATAGCTACATCCTCTCATTTCGAAGACAAGTATACATAATTCCATCTAATGAAAATTATGAGCTTCAGACCTCACTAGTTATTGAATTTGATTCCACACCATACCGTATATTTTTATTTGATAGAATGGAATGCAATTTGTAAACAAAATTGGCCATACAGCTCTAAGTTGTACAAATTGTCAACACACTAATGTTCTTTAATGTAACGATAAACAATCATCGGTAACAAAAACCTCATCAGCTACTACTTTAGAACAATTACCTGATGAACCTATTCAAGGACAAAAAAGAGCATTTTCTAGCCCACTCAGCACATCGGACTCCCACTATTGACCAAATAATATCTAATCCTCATCTTGAAAACTCGTCACTGATGCCTCCTCCTAAAGACAATAGAAAAAAGCACAAAACACATTAAGAAGAGGTCAACAATTTCAACCCACAGATAAATTTAAAATACCAGATGCATAAAAGTAAATAATTAAAGATCTTTATACCAACAACCCACAAAGCTTTTCTACTTCACCAGATCATCTCATAGCTTTTCTTGAGAACGCTCCGTCAAGCAGTAACCTTACAACAGATGCTTAGCAAATTACTTCTGACATTAATTCAGTTTTATCTGACATGTATGCAATTTATCCACACCTAACCACCAGATCACTAAAAAATAAGTTCACAAGGATATCAAAGAAGCTCAAAAAGGAATTACCTTTAGAATTAGACGACACAGATAGCCTAGTATCACAAGCATCTCTTAATACTTTTGACGATGATGGCCCAACCGAACATTCACAACATTCTGAAAAATCCAATCACTAACAACTTTCACACTTATTTAATGGAATTGTGACGAATTATTTTGCCGCTTAGAAAGAATCCAATAACTTATAAGTGACACCAATCCAAATATAATATGCCTACAAGAAACCAATTTCTAACAAAATTATAATATTGATCTTAGGGGTTATGAAGGATATCATCACGTAAGAACAGAACGCCTCAGAATAAATGGAGGAACCTTAATTTTTGTCGAAGAAGACGTCTATTCAACACATTTGTCTTTAGTTGCAAACCTAGAAGCAATCGCAGTAACAATTTTATTTTCTCTACCTGAGAAAAATCTAGTACCTTCCGCTCGACTACATATACAGGCAAAACTTTAACAAAAATAGCCAATCACAGAAAAAAGAAAGAAAAAACACCAACTTTTAGAACAAACAACAACTTAGGCAAATTATTAAAAACAACAAGAGCCAAAAGAAAAAGCAATTACACAGCGGTATATACAAACTTAAATGTGGCGACTGCCAAAAACTTACATCGGTCAAACTGGTAGAAGTTTTGACAAACGTATACCAGAACATAAAAGGGCTTTCAATAATAGAAAAACGGTTTCTACGTACGCACTTCACCTTCTACGTCATAACCATTCTTTTAATAACGAATTTCTAATTCCTCATATTCAAAATAAAGATCTTAAGCTATATTTATTAGAATCTATGGAAATTATTAAATTAAAAATACAGGCATAATTCTGAATGACCAACTTGAGACAAACACTTTTCCCTCCTCAACTTTTCAGTTAAAGACTATAAAGTGAAATTGCATACCAAAAATAGATCACTTGAGAAATGCGCTTTGCCGAAATAGATATAGTGATAATAATTTATAATAAATTTTGTGTAAGTGTTAAAAACTAAAATTTTTAGTGTTTTATTTTTAGATTACTAAATAAGTTCTACCTGTGGCTCCGGCTCAGTTGATTGATAATTCAAAAATTACCTCAAATATAATAATGGGCTTGAAACCCAGAGGTCTGAAATAATGTGCATTACGGTAAAATTGTATTGAGAAAACCCGTATGTTTCAAACTAAAGATATTAACACTGGAGCCATATTTTTCCCTAAATATTTATTCTTCTCTTCTTCTTCTTTTTATATAGACATGACTCTGTCCGTTTTCCAATGTGCCTCCAGTAAGATATCGTTCCATCGTTTTCGTGGTTTTCTTACTGATCGTCTTCCTATTGGGAACCGTCTCTTGTTGTCTTTACTACTCTGTTTGTTGTCATTCTGCGTATATGATCGTTCCATTCTACTCATCTATTTCTTACCCAGTTTTTGATGTTCTCCACCTTGCATCTACGTCATATTATCTGTACTTCTAGCTCTGTCATTGTATATCATTATTGGTCTGATGACTTTTTTTTTTAAATTCTGCCTTTCGTTTCTTTCCCGATATTTTTATGTTTCCATATTGTTTCACTTAAGCAGCCTGCGGCTCTGTTTGCTCTATTCGCTTGATCTTCCACTTCGGTTTCGAGATCTTCGTAGCTATATAATGTATGCCTAGATATTTAAACTCCATCACTTGTTTTATTATATGACCTTTCAGCTCCAATTTACTTCTATTTACTACTTTCTTTTGTAAATTTGCTGTTTTAACCATGCATTTTGAAGAAATTAACGTGTTAAATTTTCTGGCGGTTATATTAAATTGGTGCAGCATACGCTGTAAATCATCTTCACTTTGAGAGAGTAGTATTGCGTCGTCTGCATAGCAGATTATTTTAAGTTGTTTTTCTCCCATTTGTTATTCTTTTTTAGTTCTTACTTTTTTTATTATTTCGTCCTTAATCAGGTTAAACAATAGAGGACTTAGGGAATCTCCCTGTCTTATCCCATTGCCAGCTTCAGTGGGGTCGGTTAGGTCATCTTCTACTTTTACTTTTATTGTGTTGTTTTGGTAGATATTTTTGATCGTTTTGATTATTCCTAGAGGTATCTCTCTTGCATGTTTTTTGTATTCTAATGATTTTTTTTGCACTGCCTCATTATAAATATAGCGTCGCTGCATGATCTACTCCTTGTTCTTTTGATAGTTTTATAATTTTATTCATTTTATTTGTTATCACTTTGGTTTTTATTTTATTGTTGTGTTTAATAAATTAATTCCTCTGTAAGCTTCCAGGTCCGATTTGTCTCCCTTTTTGAAGAGAGGTATTAGAATGCTGGATCTCCATTCTTGAGGAATTTTGTTTTGTTTTATTATTTTTTGGATTAGTTTTAGTAGTTGTTTGGTCAGATCTGGTCCTCCATACTTTAGGAGTTCGTTCGGTATTCTGTCCTCTCCTGATGATTTTCTATTTTTTAATTTCCTTAACGCTTCCTTTACCTCTTCCTCCTCAATACTTATTTCTTCGTTTGTCGTCATCGTTTGTCGTCACCTCTGGTGTTGGTGGTTCATTATCGTCAGCTTTTGCAAATAGGAATCGAAAGTAGTCTACCCATGTTTCCCTCTGATTGTTTCGTTTTTATTAGTTCGTTCATCTCTTTTCTTTATCCTCTGATCATTCTCCACATTTCTTTTTGTGTTCCGAAGAAATCGTGTTCCATCGATTTTAAAAACTCTGTTGTTTATTTGTTTAACTAAAGTATTCGTTTAATTTCTGTTTCATTTATAGTGGTTATATGCCTATTGTGTTTGTTGTGTTCTGTATTATGTAAAAATGCTTTCCTCTTTTCTTCACATTTTTTCTTCACTTCCTCTCTAAACCATGGTGTTTTCTTTTTTGATATTGATTCTGTTGCTGCGTTAATTGTGCTATTTCTGAGTATTTTCCAGCTTACATCGAAGTTATCGTTTTCTAATATTTCATTCACAGCGATCTTCTCTGATATTCTTTTCCTGTATAACTACTCCGTGGATTCCGTATTTAGTCCTTCGACTTTGATTTTTGTTTGTGTTGGCACCATTCTCTTGGGTGGAAAGTATTTCAGGATGATTTTACATAATACTAGGCTATAGTCCCTACCTACATCTGCTGAGTTGAGGCATCTTACGTCCATTATTTTTGATGGATGTATATCTCTGTTGGTTATAACATAATCTATCATAGATCTTTGTTCACGAATGTCATTAAATGTATATTTGTGTTGATCTTTGTGGTCAAAAAATGTGTTATTTATTCTTAGTTCGTTATTCGTGCAGAAGTTGATCATCAGTTCTCCATTTTCGTTTTTAACATTATCGTTATGTTTTTGTTTAATGCAGGGTATTTTTTTACCTAAATATTTAGAATCAGAAATTGATATAGTTCTCCTGGACCAAATTCGGATAAATCGTTGTACAGTATTTGGTTTCATATTACAAAGAAATTCAACAAAACTTAGAGAGAGAAGATGTAAAACCTGCTAATAATGCTCTTCCAAATATATATCCCCTGGTCTTCTGTCCACTTTACATAATAATATGATAGATGTTGAGTTCTCAGAATCTTTCAATTCTGATTACTTATGCAATCAAGTTCCGACTTCATTAAAGGCTAGCAATATTGCAATGAATAGCAGGTTTTTTGCACAAAAAACGATTCTTTCAACAGTATTTTACAGTGTGCTCCCTCACCCTCAACAAAAGGAACCGGATTCAAAAACAAAAGAAAAAAAAAGGAACGCATGCCAAGTGTTGTGACATCTAATATGTGGATGGAATATCATGAAGAATATGAGAAACTTATTAAAGAAAAACAAAAGAAAGAAAGAAAGCAGGCTCGGATGTATAAGAAACAGATGAAGGCGCAAAAAAGTCGAAAAAATGGAACAAAAAAATTTAAAACTATGAAACCTAAAACAAGATCTAGATTCAGGCTCTTCTTCAGAGGAACAGAAAGACTGGAAAGAAAGTGAAGTTAGGACGATGTTTATTTAATAAAACCAGAACAAGAATATATTGAAATGTTCGATATCGGTGATCTCAAATTGGAAAACTTTGTGCTTGCCAAATTTAAGCAACTGGGTAAAGATTGACGACAACATATAAATATAGATTATAGATATCTTTCCATTAGTCCTAAATAAAATGATAGATAAAGGCGATATTTTGGAAAAACTACCCGAGACCAGTGTTCAGTAACATGGAAGAAAATTTAACACGATTTTTCCAGGACAACTAGATATTTATTCGTATAAATCATAAACACTATTTACAAACTTTTCTACTCATTTATGTTACCATAAATTTATTTTGTTTGACCTATTTTTGTACTTTAATACATATTTAAGCATATAAATATTAAACTCTAAGGCTAAATGTAAAAGCAATTGCCAAAAGCAACGATTTTTGTGGTTCAGAATATAAAATGTTATAATATTTTCATTATGAATTGAATCTTTATTATCAGTTGATCTCCTAGTAGAGCTGATTCGAAAGTAAAAATGCATTGAGTGGAAAGATTTTATTCGAATCCTACTGAATCCATCCTGAATGTTTCATAATAGAAAAATAATAAAATTTCTTAAAGTGACCATAAGTGGTGCCTCTACCCAATATGAGAGAAGAAAATAACAATTTTTTAATATTTGTATACTACCTGTATAAAAGTAAACATTTTCATTGTTCAAAGTAATAAACAATAAATTTGGCCCTGGGTAATCCGATCTCACGGAATTGCGTTGTAATCCTTTTTTTTATGGACATAAAGGAAGTAAAAGAATACGAGCGGATGAATGGAAGGATTGAATCAAAGTATAATTTTTCATTGTTAATTCTGAAAAGTAAATTCAAAACAAAAGGGTCTACAAGTATTTTCAACTTTATAAAGGGCTTTACTGAACCTCGGAAATCAATAAAAATATAATGAATGTTAAGTTTGTCATAAAAAATTTACATTTTACTTTGTGATATTAAAAGAACAAACAAAATTGGTTTGAATAGGATATCGGTTTTTATATTGTACAAATAGAATTATTGTTTTAAATAATGCTGTACAAAATATTTTAGTTTTAAGATTATTTCAAATAATGATACAAATGTTTAATAATGTATGTAACAACAGATTAATTCTAATATAAACAAGAAATTGTGAGAACAACTGGAGTTGACGAACAAGATTTGCGAATTATCGCATAACTATACTGGCACCAAACGGCAATAATTGAAATAGAGCACACAACATCCGAAGATATACAAATCCGACGAGAAGTGAGACAGGGTTGCGTCTTATCACTGCTACTGTTTAATTTGTATTTGTAGTCTATATTCAGAGAAGCATTAGACGAGGTCCAAGGCGGAATTAAGATTAACGGAATCAGCATAGACAACATCAGATAGCAAGCACATAGTCTTAATAGCAAGCAACGCACAAGAACTACAAAATATAATAAATGCGGTAGTTCACCACAGCGAAATGTTCGGTTTACATCTAAACGTTTCCAAAATTAAAACTTTAGTATTTTCAAGGACACCAACAAACGTACATGTGTATGCCAAGGGTCAAATAATAGAACAGGTAAATTCCACAAAATATTTGAGAGCAAATATCAATAGTCAGTGTAATCCAAAAAAAGAAATCCTATCAAGAATCGAACAAGCGAGGAAAGCATTCATGAGCATGAAAACATTTTTTACAAGATCAGACCTTAGTCTGCAGCTTAGAATCCAAATGATCAAATGTTGCGTTTTTTCTGTCTTACTGTATGTCTGTGAAAGTTGGACAATGGACTCTGAAATAGAAAAAAGAATAGATGCCTTTGGCATGTATATATAGACGAATGTTGAGAATGCCATGGGTACAAAGAGTTACTAATGTTGAGGTACTTCGTCGTATGTGTAAACAAAAAGAATTACTAAGAATAATCAAAGAGAGAAAAATGCAATACTTGGGTCATGTGTTGAGAGGCGAAAGATACGAATTACTTCAAGTTATACCAGAAGGAAAAGTACTCAGGAAAAGATCAGTAGGAAGACGCCAGAACTCTTGGCTGAAAGACCTGAGGAGATGGTTCGACCGTTCATCCGCAGAAATCTTTGGCGCAGCAGTTTCCAAAACTACAATTGACATTGGGTTCGCCAACCTTCGAAAGGAGACGGCACAACGAGAAGAAGAATCAAGACTTACAAGAATTACAATATTTTACAAAATGGAAGTGGAAATCGAAACGTCAAAATTAAATTTTTCTTTATTACTTTGTGCTGTAACTGTGCATATAGCAAACAATTTAAAGAAAAAGTTATAAATCTTTCGGTATATGACTCTCTTAAATTAAATTTGTTCGTAAAAGTATTCACTTTTAGAAATCTCAAAGTCCACTGCTAACTGTTAGGACCTATCTGGGACTTAGAGTCACATAAACGGAACTACATTTTTTTATTTTCGACATTTTTGTGCCTTCTTGTTTCGTAGCCACGATATTTGTTTGCGACATATTCCTCTTTTGCCTTCAATCTTTCCCTGGATGATTAGTTGAGGGATTGCGTATTATTTTTCTCTCAGAATATGGCCGAGGTATCCAATTTTTCGTACCTTGATCAAATTGAGTAGTTCTCTCAGTATTTGCCTTTCTTAATACTTCCTCGTTTCTCACCCTATCTGTCCATGGTATGCGTAACATTCTTGCAGCGTCTACATTTCGAAGGTCTCAAACTTATTAATGGAAGGTACTCTTAACGTCCATGTTTCCATGCCGTTATATGGACAATACATAGCATTTAACCATCTTGTAGCGGAGATTAAAGGAAAGATTGCGATTACATAGTAGCGGTTTATATTTGATAAAAGCTTGTCTTGCTTTTTCGGTACGGCATTTTATTTATTTTTGAGGATCCCATTGGTCATTCATCATCATTCTCAAGTATTTAAATGTTTTCACTGGATCGATTGGAGCATTATCTACTTGCAGTTGCATTCTTAAAAGTGCGGTTTTTCTTATTGTCATGCATTTAGTTTTTCCAGCATTTATCTTCAAGCTATATATTTTCCTACGGTGTTTATTTAATTTAACATCAACTGCATATCATGTTCGTTGTCTGTTATTATCGCGGTGTCGTCGGCGTAACGAATGTTATTTATCGAGAACCCGTTTACCTTTATTCCAGACTCAGAGCCTTCCATTGCCTCTGCAAAAATGTTCTCCACATAGAGATTGAAAATCATAGGAGACACAATACACCCCTGTCGCACCCTTCTTAAAATTTTAAATTCTTCTGTGTTGGTTGATTTGTTTAATTTCTTTCGTGCTTTTTGATTCCAATAGAGATTCTGGATAACTCTTATAGCTTTCTCGTCAATGTTAGCGTTGTGTAGCATTTTTATCATTGCGTAATATTTTACGGTGTCAAATCGAGGAATGTTATGACTATATCCTTTTGTTGATCGATGTAGTTTTGTACAAGCGTATTTAAGAAGAAAGCTGGTTCACGTGTACCCAGTCCGCTCTTCAAACCAAATTGTGTCTCACCGCTTAGATCTTCCAGCTTTCTAAAAAATTCTTGTGTGAAGGATGCGAAGAAACACCTTAAGCAAATGGCTCATTAAACTCATCAGTCTGAGGTCTTTGCATTTTGTCGCTCTTTGTGATTTAAGTATCATTATAAAGGTTGAATAAAGTCAATCCGTTGGAATGTGGCCGGTGTTATATATAGCATTGAAAATTGTTACCAGCATGTCGGTGTTATCATCTTCCTACATTTTTATGGCATCCGTAGTAATTATGTCCGGTCCAGGGGCCTTGCCTAGTTTTTCTTCTTTTATAGCGTACTCCACCTCGGCGCGAATAATGGAAGGGCCGGAGAAATTTTCCGTGGGCAAGTTAGTAGTCGGCAGATTCGGTCTATTATCCGCAAAGAGGGACGAAGCATAGTTTGCCCAGATTTTAGCTAGTTTTTCCTGTGTATGAACGTAGTTTCCTTGATCATTCTTCAGGCGAGTCTCATGGTGTTTCTTGTATATACTCAAAATTTCTTTGTCCTTTTTATGTAGTCCAAAGCTGTCTCCCTTTTTTTGTGGTGATTCCAATTCTTCACAACGTTCTTTCATCTAGCTTTCCTTTGCATTTTTAATTCGTGCCCTTATCGTACGTTGGATTTCCTTGTATTCCTGTTGATTCTGATGTATTTTGTACTGTCTGCGTTGCTCCATTAGATCAAGTATCTCTTCCGCCATTAACTCGTTTTTGTGATTTCCTTTTATTTTACTTGCGACTACTTCGTCAGCCTCGACTATAGCTATTTTTATTTCTCACAGGTTTCCTCTATGCAATTTCCTTGTATGTTTCCCAAGTTCTCGTTGATTTGCTTACTGTAGGTACATCTAAGCTCTTCATCTCTCATTAATTCTCTAGTGTTTATTTATTTTTTATTAGATGGCTTTTTAATCTTTGCCAATCGAAGCCTTACATTCGCGATTAGGGGTTGTGGTCAGATGAAATGTCCGCACCAGGGTAAGCGGCCACTCTTTTTATATAGTTGCGGAATCTTTTGTTTATCAAGATGTAGTCAGTTTGATTTCGTATCATATGACCTGGACGATCTCCGGGTGCTCGCCATGTATTCAATCTTTCTGGTTGGAGTTGATACCACGTATTGGATATGACGAAATCGTGGTCATTACAAAATTTAATTAGTAACTCTCCTCGCTCATTTTTGTTACCCAGACCGAAGTCACCGACCGCATTACCACATCTACCACACCTACCGACTTTGGCATTAAAATCGCCCATTATGATGTTGATATCGTTTTTCTTTGTGACCTTTAATGCCACCATTATGTCTTTATAGAAATCTAAAACTTCAATTTCCGGTTTATCAAATGTTGGTGCGTAAACTTATATTAGATTTATATTAATAGGTTGACCTGCTAACTTCACTATGATTACTCTGTTTGAAACGGGTATGTAATCTATAACAGACATCGCAATTCTATTATCAAGCACTATTGACACTCCATGCCTGTGGTGATTATCTGTGGCGTCGCTACTGGAATAGTACACTGTAAAGTTGTCTCTGTGAGAAATACCTGAGCCGGACCACCTCAATTCACTTACACCTATTATTTTCACTTCTAGGCGCCGCATTTCTTTGAGCAGGTTATGTAAGTGGTCTTTGCTTCTATTTCTTCCGACATAATTTTAAAATAATTATTCCAGGTATATCCGTAGGGATCTTTAATGTAGTGGTTTCCCCTTACCTTCTACATCTTTATGCCGTTAACCAAATTTTGGTTCATCCGCCTTCGAGGTCGATTTATCAAACACAAAGGTGCCCCACCACTTACCAACTCCTACGCCCGAAGCCGTTGGTCAATAAATGTGGGACTGCTTATACCGGCAATCACTCGGTGATATTTTTGTGTACAGACATATGTTAAACTTCAATATATTCAAGAGTTACAGGAACGTATGTCCACCCTGCTTTCGTTCTGATTTACGCATGAGTATTAAAAGTTTAACACATTAAAAATTACATTAAAAAATACATTGCAAAACATACATTAAAAATTTAAAAATTCTTCAATACTGTAAAAAGCATGGCTAACTAGAAATGCTTTTAGATTTTGTTCAAAGCATTTAATATTGCCAAGATGCATCTTATGTGTCACCGACATGTCACTGAACTTATTAAAATATTTGATCCCAATGTAGCTAGGAGCATGCTGTGCGACTTCAGGCGGGAAAAAGGCTGATATATATTATTCTTTAGGCGTGTGTTATGTTGATGTCGATCAGCATATTAACTTTGCCATTTGCAGATGATCAACTAGTGATAGTACAAAATTATGAAGATATTGAGTATATGACTCAAAAATTAATCGAGGAGTATAAAAAATGGTGACTTGAAATCAATATCCAAAAAACCGAGTATATGTGTATCGGCGGGAAACAACAAGACCTCATATTGGAAGATGGAGAAGTTATCTAACATTGCAACACATATTAATATTTAGGTATCATCATCATAAAAAAAGGCAACGTAGTCGACACAATTGAGGAGAAAAACAACCAAGCAAGAAAAGCTATTTCCCTTCTGAATAGTATCCTTTGGGATCAATCAATCTCTAATAATAACAAGCATAAGATATATAACACAATCATTAAAAGTATAATTACCTACAGTAGTGAAGTATGGCAAAAAAACGAAAGATGCAAGAGAAAACTTGAGGCAACGGAAATGGATTTCTGAAGACGTTCAGCTGGAAAATCTAGACTATAAAAAGTCTTAATGTGGACCCCTCACGGTAGAAAAAAAAAGAGGAAGACCTTGCCTTAGTTGGAAAGAAGGCATCAATAGAGAAATGAAAGACAGAGACATAGAAGAAGACTTATGGATGAATCGAGAGGAGTGGCAACTGTATATATATTGCAATACTTACTTACTAAATTCCTGAGATGCTGTATTGCCCTTGCTAACAAGCTGATAAAACTGATGATGTAATAAGCTTGTATCATCTGCATATTTAATAATTTAATTAGGAGTAGCGAAAACTTGGTTGATATTGTTTATAAAAACAATAAAAAAGAGAGGACCAAAAACCGAATCTTGTGGTACTCCCACAGAAGACTTCATTGGGTCTGATAGTGTACCATCTAATATTATTGTTTGGAAACGATTTGACAAATATGATCTTACCCAGTCATGTGGTATATCTTAATTTCCCATGCCTTTTATCTTTATTAGAAGCAGCCTGTGGTCCACCACGTCAAAAGCACAGCTGAGATCATAAAGAAGAACCAACGTGTTCTGTTTTTCATTAAGAGCTTTATAGATACAATATTTAAGACAGTCATTAACAGCACTTACAATAGATTTACCGTTACTGAACCCATTTTGGACATCTGCCAGTAAATGAAATGCTTCTAGATAGCTTGTTAGTCTTTCACATAATGCCAGTTTAAACAACTTTGCAGTCTGACTGGGTATACAAATCAAACGATAATTCTCAATATTACTTGCAGAACCTTCATTTTTAAAAATTGAAAATCCCTTGGATTCCTTTATATTAAAAAATTGGCCTGTCGTAAAAGATTCATTGATTAAATGTGAGAAGGGTTCACATATGTGACGGGAAACATATATAATAACCTTACCATTGATTTCATCTAAACCTTCAGTATGTTTAGATGTGGTCTTACTTATAATTGACAGTACTGCAGATGTAGTTGGAGAAAGAAAGAAAGTCTTATATTGCGTCTAATTCTACGTATTGCGTTTATGGCAGTTAACAGAAGTAAATGCAATTATTATCAAGATTTAAAGTTTATTTCTGAGATTAATTGAATGCTCTTGGGTGTCAAATATTCGAGTTCGTCTATTTAATAGCGAAATTAATCAATGTCCTGACATTATGTCGAAATGTGTTTAAATAGCCAAATAAAGGCACAACATATGAATCAACAGCTGAATCAGCTGATTGTTGCAATTACGCAACGAAGTAAATAATTTCATTTTACAAGCGTCAATAAAAAACTGAAAATTGTGCCAAATATGAAGAATTGGAATACAAAGCAAACGCTTAACTTGCATGGTATGAAACAGGAATAATAACACAACCAAACAAAATGAAAAAATTTGATGCTTGAAAAATAACGAATTTTAAATATTTTTGATGCTGTGATTTTAAGAATTTCTTCTTTTTGCATAGCAGTTTTTTAAATCGATTGTATAATTTTAACTACGCTGGGAAAAATGTATACAAAAGCACCTGGAAATCACCCAGACGGACTTATAGCAAATATGATACATCATGTTATTGTAGACTCTAGTTACTAGTTGTAGAATATTCGCTTGAAATTATATTTACCAGAACTGAAATATAATATTAATAATTTTTTTTCTTATATTAATACTTACATTAAACAATTTTCACATATTAATATGTCTATTTAAGGAATATTACCATTACCCCTACGCTTTGGTAATGCTTTATATACAGATTACGACATTGTTTTATTGACCATACAACACAATGGCAATAGCTGTGACATGTTATACGTTTCCACCTCTATATTCATTTCACAGTAGGTACGAATTGTCGTAATTGTCACATTGACATTAAAAATTTCAAACAAAGTTCTGGAAGAATAAACAAATAATTAATAAAATGCCTATTACGTTGTATACCGTTCAAGAAAAAGTGCAACTTGTAACATGGTGCTCTCAGGGTCATTCGATACGCGAAGTCGTCGGTGCAATGCCACACCCACGAATGTGCAAAATTTTTATTTTTCACCTAAGTACACCAGCAATAATATCTCAGTCATTCCTATACTGTGCCACAATCACGAATGTGATTAAAGGCTTGGAAATGGTAGGGAGGAGATATGCACTTTCACGAAAGTCAGTCTGTATTGTTCATTTGCAATGCGTGCATCGCGAAGGTGACAGTTTCGTGTTTGTGGCGGTGTGGATTTTGCAATTGTTTAACATTCGTTGTTTTAATTAAACATTCTCGGTTTTGTGTGTAAAAATAAACGCCCAAATAATATGGAAAACATGTCCTACATAATATATTGAAAGATGGTGATGAACTGCTGATTCGTAAGCACATTCTTTAATTTCCAGCCGTGAAGTCTTATTATTGTAGGGCCTGTAGTACCAAAAGGCATTTGTGCATAACACCAAAAAATAGCAGTGTAAAAAGTGCTTAAAAAGAGCTCCGGATGAGAAGAGGTTGGATTTCTTCTAGCTATTTGACTTAAAAACCGGTCTTGTCGATCACTAGTTACTCTACGACGACTTTCTCTAGGCCTGTTCTTGAGTGTACCCAATTTAAAAAATCTTGCATATGTTTTTGAAACAACGCTCTGCGAGAAGTGTAGCGTAGCTGAAATTTGCCTTTGTGACATTCTCTGCTCAACAAGAGCAACAATTCTTCTTCTCTGAACATCTGACAAATCTACGTAGAGCATTATTATTACCTTTTTTTAAAAGAAACTTAACTTTACTCTGACTTCTCGGTTTTACAACTTGACACAAATAATAAAATTTTTCAATGTGTACTTGATTAAATTTTATCAATTATGAATCGTATTTCCAACAAAAACCTTTATCTCTTATCTGTAGAAAAAGTTGTCATACATTTCTTATTATTAGTAAGAAATACTGGGTGATTCCATATAAGTTTGGTTGTGTGTATTCTTTTCATGTTTGCCGGCGACCAGTGTTTTTGGGTGTTTCAACTGCCTTTATAGATACTATAACAATTTTTACGCCAACAGTTATATTATCTTTGCCGTCTATAAATATAAATTAAAGAAAAATTATACAGAAATCTCTAAATTTAAGTTATTGTGCATTAGTTTTTTGGAGCAGTTTATATTTGAAGTTGGTAATGAATGTGGGTGCATTTATCATATAAAATTTCAATTAAACAGAACCGCGTTTAGGACATTTATTTACATTTTGAGTGTTTACTTCTACAACATACCGTCTACGAGCATAATATTCATCATGTTTATGTAATATTGATGGCCTTGAGGATACTGCTAATGGCGAAATCACGTGGGAGACTTACTGAATATATAACTAAAGCATTTGCATAAAGTTTCTGGGAAAAACCAGATAGTTCAGGTTATTAATGGAATTCCCAATCTGATGCTATATGCAAAAGTTAAAATTATTCAAATTTTGGGACAAGAAGCGAATATTTAGACATGGGAATTAGGGGGAATGCTTATAGGAGATTTATCTCTAGTTTTGAGCTTTAAACAAATACGAAATGATAAAATAAACAATGAAAATTATTAATTTATTATAAGTAAAACAATTTATTAATGTTTGTATTTTAAAAACGATTTTAGAAGTGGAAATTGAAACGTCAATTAACTAATTTAAATCTTCAATAGTGGCTCATTCGCATTTAAATAGTTATGAAAATTACTTTTGAACACAGACGCTTATAAAATATTTAACCTTAATGGGTTATATTTAAAATTACCCCTTGTTTAGAGAAATTCTTATTTTTATTACGGTGGAATCAGATTCCGAACATAAATTTGCTGAAGGTAAGGAAACAATTTTATAGCATTCATATGAATTTTAATGTAATATCCCAAGTTTATATACTTAGGATACTGCATTTTAATGGTTTATATACCGTTATAATACGCAGTAATTGAAAAAGGTCAAATGTAGCAGTTATTTGTAAATAGAGTATTATAACTCAAAAGCAAGGTTATTCAAGGTTATATTTTATATTTATTCAATATCATTCTATATCAAATCCTTTACAATCTTTTAAAATACAAAATGGGGTCTGCAGCCTCTTTTTTTTTTAAATATTACATTGGATGTACCAATCGATGCTTAAGTCTGTCTATATTGACGTACGCAGCCATTGTATGGTGGCGCCGGGCTAAACTGGTTTAAGCTAAGGCTCAGTTGACTCACTCTGAGCAGTTGGCATGCGTTGGCATCTCAGGAGCTATGAGGACCACTCCCACAGCGGCTCTTGAGGCTCTGTTGGATTTACCTAGTCTACATCTTTTTGTAGGACCTCTTGGACCTTGAATGCTACATCAATGAAAAAACTGGAATCATTTAAGCTGTGGGTGTACAGAAGAATTCTGAAAATATCATGGACAGAACACGTCACAAACAAAGAGGTTCTGAGAAGGATGAACAAAGAAATGGAAATTTTAAATTCAATAAAAACAAAAAAATTGGAATATCTCGGACATATTACACGTGGAGAGGAATACACCTTGCTCCAACTGATCATGCAGGGAAAGATCCAAGGAAAGAGAAGCATAGGGAGGCGTAGAATGTCATGGCTGCGCAACCTGAGAGAGTGGTACGGATGTACATCAAATGAACTTTTCAGAGCAGCCGTCTCAAAAGTTCGAATAGCTATGATGATTGCCGACCTCCGCCGCGGAGATGGCACTTGAAGAAGAAGACATCTTTTTGTAGAGCAAAAAGCCATGATGCCAACCTAATGTCTTAACTACTCCTCCAACAACTGCTTCTTGGTTTAATTTCCTGACAGAGATGAGTGAATGGAATAAGAGTCTGCACTGATCTCTCGAAGTGGGCTCATTAAGGGCTTGCTTAAGCAGGACCATCTTTATCTGCTCTTATAGTTAAGCAGCGGTGAGGGATTTGGAAGTACCCAAAGTCAGTTCTAAGTTGGTTTTAAGTACAAGAGAAGCACTTGCTGATGTTGCACTGACCAATAGGGTTACGTTAATATGGGAGCCGGGACACACATGCGTAGAAGGGAACGAATGCGCTGATGCCATGGAAGGACAGGGCTCATGCACTCTGCCTATGGTAACCGATCCTGTGAGTGGAGTACGGTTCAGTACTGGTTGGGGTAGTCTGAAAGAGCTTCGTCTGCAAAGGTTCCAGGACTATTGAGCCAGTTGTCGAGGTATTAGGCTAAGTTTGACGTAGTGGGTCCATCCAAAAGTCTTACGGCTCAACTTCTCCTTCTAGACCGTAGAAGATGCTTTCTGGTGGTCCGTATACTTATCGACCACTGTAGACTCAGGCGGCACCTTTATCTGCTTGGACTGGCGGATGGCCTACGGTGCCTGTATACATTTTTCTAATTGTTGTTACTCTAATGATATATTTTTTGTTTAAATGAAAATTATGAATTATAATTATGAAAAGTCTACGTGCTCTCTTTGTTCTTATGATAAATCCCGCTTATAGATCACCAAAAATTATCATGCATAAAAAAAGTTTTTGTAGACCAGTGTATTAGCGTGCTCAAGAAAAATTTGTAATTCTAACGAATTCCTAATGAATCATAGGACACGCGTACGAGTAACATTTTAAATTTATCTATATCAAAATAAAGACAAACAAATTATTAAAGATTATTATTTCATTTTGATTAACAGTTTGCACATTTCAAAAAAAAATTTTTTACAAGATATTTTAAAAGTTTTAATTTTTAAATGAGAATATTTGTACCATTTTCTTTAATTTTCGTTAAGTAAGAACGGAATATTAAACACATTTAAGTGAATAATTAAAACGAATACTGTAAAATACTTCCGTGCTAAAATTTTCTCTCCAAGATTTACTGAAATTTAAATAAACCTTGTACTAAATTATTCATTTTCTTGTATTATGATTAAACATAGCCTTATTATCAACTTAAACTTTTTTTTAAATTTTTTTATACAAAAAGGTGTTTAAAAAATATTTGGTTTGTGAAGTAAAAATTTTAGTGATTAGGAATGATTTATCCTTTCAGTTGGAAGTGGAAGGGAGTTATAAACTTTAATTATGTGTGTAAAAAGCTTATACTGCGTTTTTAATAACCAGATTGAAAGCTTTGAAGAAACTTTATAAGCGGAGTTGAAAGTTAATAATTCACCGAAGGCCGTTATGAGCATTGGTAATATTATCTTATTTTTAAGTCGCAATCTTGTTTGTTGTTAAAGGTAGCTCCATGTTCTATAAATTTTTCTATCTGTTCTATTACCCATATATTTATTTTTTTACTAAATTTCCATAGGGGGCTGACATCCGGATGGAATACCAACAGAGCTTATTAAACTCATTGATGACTACAGTATGTACAAAAATTGCACTTATAGAACTGTTTAGATATGTGGAATTAGACAAACATGCATGTTTTATATAACTTAGTAAAAATGCACTATCTGCAGCTGTTTATTAAAATATTATTTGTATAAACGCAGTCTCTACAGCAGCTCTTACACACATGCTTAAATAAAATCCAGTAAGTACGATGTGCTAAGGAGGAACGCAGTGTCTACCTATCGCATGCTGCATTTTTTCTATGCTCTATGTAGATAGGTACAGCAGTTTTATTAACTACAATATTAACCCGGCGTCACCCAGCTGGGGTCTAATGCTACCCCCAACACACTTAGAACTAGCATAATTATATGGTTAATACACGGATGTTTTATTAGTTGCCTATAGCTTCCTAAACATGTTGCCGTTGGTTAGTAGTGAACCAATTTCAGTTGTAAGTTGATCGTCAAAGTGAGTACAGTGTTCTACAATCCGATTGGATCCCACCTGGGCGACGAAGACACAATTTTAATTCGCAAGGTAACTAAGACAATTTTAATTCGTGGCCTTATTTGTTGTACATATAAACTTTTTGCTTTAGAATAAATTACGAAAAGATCAAGTCAAACTATTGGCACTTTGGCAGGAACTCGAAGATTATGAGTACGAAATTATGGACTCCGACGATGGAAACAAAATTGGTCACATAAGTAATCAGTCTGATGGTGAACAAAATAAAGTAATTGAGGAACTAGAAGTATTGGAATCTGAAAATAAGCGAAAAGAAGATAAAAATATCCTTATTATTCAGGTAGGGATTCCAAAACAAAATGGAGAAAACACCATAGTAATAAAGCAGTTAGACAGAGGGCAGACAACATAATTTCGAACTTACCAGGATCAAAACCATATGCTAAAAACGCTAAGACTCTTTTAGATTGCTGGCTACTTTTTTTTTATGAAGAAATGCTTGAAGGTATCACGGTCTGCACCAATGTATTGATAGATAAAAAAACATACAGGAATCGATATATTTCGTTCAGTGATGACACTCAATAGATTTACATTTTTATTGCAGTGCTTTCGTTTTGATAATATAGACAATCGACAAGAAAGGGAACAGGTTGATAAGTTGGCTCCTATTAGGGCAGTTTTTCAAAAATTTGTCGCAAATTTTCAACAAGCTTACTCACCAGGACAGTACTTGACTATTGACGAGATGTTAGAGTCTTTTCGTGGGCGTTGCTCATTCCGGCAGTATATTCCGAACAAGGCCGCGAAATACGGAATAAAAATTCAGGCCCTAGTAGACTCCCGTACTTTTTATGTTTTTAATATGGAAATTTATCCAGGGACCCAGCCAGATGGGCCGTACCAAATAAGCAATAAACGTATTGATATTGTCCAAAGACTGATAGCACCAATTTCTGGTAAAAATCGAAATATCACTTTCGATAATTCGTATACCTCTTACGAACTTGTGAAAATTTTGTGTAAACGACATAGTTTAACTTCAGTAGGAACTCTGAGGAAAAACAAGCGAGAGATTCGCCCAGAATTTATACAGATTAAATACAGACTATGGTATCCTTTGTACCAAAAGAAAGGAAAAAACGTGATTTTATTATCATCACTTCAAAACAATGATGAAATAGATGAATCTACCGGCGAGAAACTTTTACGAGAAATAATAAGTTTCTATAACTTTACAAATGGAGGAATTGATACGGTGGATGAGTTGACAGGAAGTTACAGTGTAGCTCGTAATTGTAGAAGGTGGCCACTAAGAATATTTTTGTCACTAATGGATACAGCTGGAATCAACAGCCATGTAATTTACAGAAAAAACACTAGTGACTATTCAAAGAAACGTCGTATATTCCTGGAAGATCTGGGATTAGCATTAGTTACGCCAATTATGAAAGAACGAAAAAGTAATCTGCGACTTACAAAACATTTACGATCCAAAATAGTTCAAGTTTTACGAGAAAGTGACCAAGCTCCACCGAAAAGCATTTGCGACGAATGTATCCAGTTCCGAGACTCCTAACTTTTTTCAAGCTTGGATATCCAATGTCCAGCTTTTTTATATTTTTATTTGAACCTTTTGAAAAAACTTTTTTGGAAAATCTCTTATTTTAAATCATTATCATTTGTTTGTGAATTTTTTATGTATCTAGTATTTTTTGTTTGTAGGAATTTTATTATTTGTAAATTTTACCTAATAGGCGGTCAAATTTATTCCAGCTGTAAAAACTGCTGTTATTTATGAAAATTTAGCAAGTCAAATAAGATATTTGAAAAGATAAATTTGTTTTCAAAATATTTGTTGAGTGTTTCCAATCAATTTTAAATGGTGTCAATAATACCCAACTTGGGTTATTATACACACATTTTTCACCTGAGTGACGCCGGGTTAACATCAACTGATCTGTTTGTGACATCTACCATGATAATAAACAAGAAATACTTGGTGCTGGAGGGATGAAGGCGTTTATTATGTTAGGAAAAGAAGAGCAGGGTATTACTAAAAAGGCTGATCCACAAAAAAGGAGAAAAATCGAAGCGTTGAAAGCCGGAAAATTAAAAAGCAGAATGAGAAAAAAATTAAACACCCAGTTTCTTCATCCAGGGAATAATGGCAATAAATGTTGCAAGTTTTGGCTCTTAGCGACAATTTTGCTAAAGAAAGAAGATTAGACATAAATTCTCAATTTTGGTGTTTATCACGCAATTTGTTTTTTCGATGTGTAAGAAAATGGTGATGATAAAGTTGGACAAAAATTAGACAGTGATGATAAAGATATAGACGAAATAGACAACATACTTACAGTAACGATGATTACATCAGGAAAAGAAATAGCAAAAAAGGATCTAAAAATGAACAACTATATCAACAGAAACAAATAAGCTTATGGATAAAAGAAGGAAGCTGAACGAAGAAGGCAGAAGGAAATCTATAGAATATGCAGAAATCAATAAAACAATAAGCAGAATGATAAAAGAAAATAGGTGAAAAGAACAAGAAATTAAAATAGAAGAAGTAATACAGAACAACAAAACAAAATAAAAGATGTAAACGGAGTAGAAACAAACATTAAAGATGACATCATAAATATTATCCACTATTTCTACTCAGAATTATATAAAACAAAAAAGGAACCACCAGAAGAAATTAAAAACCAACTTAAGGCTAAAATAAAAAATGTCAACTCAGAGCTACAGCCAGAAATAAGCAAATCAGAAATATAGAAAGCATTGAAAGAAATGAAAAACAACAAATCGCCTGGAAAATATAGAATAACTGCAGAGGTGCTGAAATATGGTGGAAAAGTGGCAATTAATAATACTCTACATTCCCTTTTTAACAAGATATTAAAAGAAAAAACAAATCCCAAACAACTGGAAGGAATCCGTAACCATTATCCTACACAAGAAAGGTGATAAAGCAGATATAAAAAACTACCGTCCTATAACACTCCTCAATGTAATGTATTAACTCCTAACAAAAATTTTAACCAATAGATTGACGACAAAATTCGACGGATACCAGTCGAAAGAACAAGCTGGTTTTAGAAAGGTATTCAGCACAAGTGATCATTTACTAAGTATGAAAATACTTATAGAACGAGCAAGTGAATACCACATTCCTCTATATATAGCGTTCATAGATTTCGAAAAGGCTTTCAACAGCGTCAAACATTGGGCAGTGAAAAGTTCTTTGATTAACAGCAGAATTGACCACAGATATACGGAACTAATAGCCAATATATAAGGAAGCCAAAACAACAATTAAAGTATATGAAGGAACAAAATCAATACAAATAAATAGAGGCATGGGACAGGGTGACACAATATCACCGAAACTTTTTAATCAGGCTCTGGAAGATATTTTTAAAAGATTAGAATGGGAAGGAAAAGGTATAAAAATTTGTGGACAACGCTTGAACCATCTAAGGTACGGTGATGACATCGCATTGATAACCGATAAAAAATAAGAATTATTTGAAATGATGAAAGAACTGGACGTAGAAGCTAAAAAGATAGGCCTTAATATGAATTACAGCAAGACCAAAATCATAACAAATACAGATGAAGACATCACAATGAGGATCGGACAAGATGAAATAGAACAAGTTCAGAATTATATTTATCTGGGTCAAATTATAAAACTTAACAAAGAAAACCAAACAGCAGAGATAAAAAGACGAGTTAGACTGGCATGGGCGGCATTTGGCAAACTAAGCTACATTCTTAAAAACAAAAGATATCCACAGCATCTTAAGACCAAAGTATACAATCAATGCGTACTCCCTGTTCTCACTTATGGTTCCCAAACATGGACATTTACAAAAGCAAACATGGACAAAATCATAAAAACCCAAAGAGCAATGGAAAGACAAATGTTGCACATACGATTAATGGATAAAAAGAGAAACGAGTGGATAAGAGAGAAAACAAAAGTGAGGGATGTTTGACAAGAAGTTGCAAAATTGAAATGGAGATTTGCAGGACACAATATAAGACAAAAAGAAAACCGATGGAAAAAAATTCTTATAAGTTGGAGACCGTGTGAATATAAACGAAGCAGAGGAAGGCCCCAAATGAGATGGGCAGATGATATCAAGAAGCACGTGGGCTCTAGGTGGATGACTAAAGCAACACACAGAGAAGAATGGAAAAGGATTGGGGAGGCCCATGTCCAAAGATGGACCGAAGAAGGCTAATTAGATAGAAGAAAATGGGTGTTAAAAGAAGGACAACAAATTCAGAAATAAAAGATTAATCTTTTGTGTAGACTTTTCCTAAAAGGTAATGGAGAAAACATAAAGGTGTAAAAAACTTTTTAAGACTAAGACTTATAGCACTGACAACAAATGACCAGTTTATTTTTGAAGTCTTGTCCAAAATACCAAAAATACAGGTTTATTCCCATCTGGATATGAGAGGAGAGACTCCTGCAACTAACATGAAATTCGTGTTAGTTGCAGGAGTTGCAAGTTAAATTGCGTTGATTTAATCTCACGAATTGTGGTTGCTGCTATTGTTGCGTTTCTTCAAGACGAAATAAGTGAGCAATATGTAGCTCAAAAGTATCAAATATCCCAAATAAAATAGTGTGTATTTTTACACGTTTTTTTTTGACAACCGAAGCATACATCAGACGACATGTAACCGGACCCCAACGAAAAACTAGTGCCTGTCATGATCGTTTCATCCTCTTACAAAGTCTACGACATCGTAGTGCCACGGCTGTACGTAGTAAAGCTGACGTAAGTAAAGGAGCAATTATATGAAGGCATGGAGAAGCAAATTTAAGCAGTTGCAGATCTGCAACACGCCTACAACTTCTCAGGCGCCATCGAGTTTGCCAGAAACCATGCTCATTTTACTGTAAATAATTAAATCTCTTCTAAATTGTCTTCAGATGGCCATGAGCGAGTATGGCGAAGACCACATGAGCGTTTTGCAAATGTACCTTCAGTCCTTGGGTATACTATCAAGGAGGCTCAATTATGGTATGGGCTGGAATTTCTCTAGAGGCACGTATAAGAGGCTCCAATATTTGTGTTGTGCCTAGTGTTGGTTTTGTTAAGCCTTACAGTGCGAGAAACACTCAATAGTTTTTAAATAAAGTAAACATTCCTGTAATGATTTGGCCAGCATTGAGTCTGGACGCATACCCAATCGAACATGTTTGGGACATGTTTGGGCGATGGATACGAAGTCGTGTTCCTGTCCCTTTAACCTTAAATCAGTTACAAGAAGAGCTTTTAGAGGAATAGGAACTTATTCCTCAACATGACATTTCTCATTTAATTTGAAGCATAGCCAGGAAAAGTTTTCATTAATTGAGAGTCATTTTGTTACATTTACTTACGTTTAATTTTTAAATTGTTATCTACTGAGACAGTTCCTTGTTCCAAAGTTAAATTTTTATTAGAAACTACTTAAATTAGTTTGTTTCGTTTGTGTTTACGTTGTCAAAATAATAAAAGTTTAAAGAGAATTAAAATTTTAAGTTGTTCTTTTATAAATGCCAGTGCTCCGTTTTTCATGCCGGTGAGTGTATATTCCAACTGTAGATTTTGATTATACTTGTTCATTTCTCTACAAAAAAAACTTTCTGAAAATGTTTTTAAGTTTTTAAGACTTGCCTCCTGGAACGTCAAAAAGTTTTCATTAAACTCGCCCTTTATTCTTATAAATCTTCGAAAGTTCAACTAAATAAATTGAAACTAATGGTAATGAATGCAAGAGTAAAATGAATATGCATTAATATCTATATTTCTTGTGCCACGCCTAATGTATATTCTACCCGTTCAAATGCAACCTCATTTCCATTTCTAGCGCTGTAAATTACTTAATTCTAATGCAATCTTGACGAAGGTATCGCGAGTTTTCTCCTTTGATAATAAGGATCATTACAAATAAATTTTAGGATGCGGTGCAACAACAACCAGCTATTTTATGCATTACGCTAGTTTTGATTTGCTTATCTTAATGAAAAAACATTCGGCTGGGAGCCGTAATGGTCGAATTATTCAGCTAAATAATTAGAGTTGCATTAGTTGCGTCGGTCCTACAGTGGATTAATGCGATTAAAACCGTAATGAGAAAGAGGATAACTAATTTCTTTGTGTAGTAATTTATGTGATGTTGATAAAACTAAATGCATGTATAAAATAAATTGCGACCGTACTTAATGAGTAATATTTCCAATAAATAAAACAGTTAAGAATCTGATTTGTCTCGAAATAGAAATAAAAAAATTATATTTGATATAATGATAAATGATATTTGTGCGCCCTCGTGTGTGTTCGGAATTAGTACAGTAAAAACTGCAACAGATATAGAAAAAGCGATGACGGATTCGGATTCAGCATTAAACGTTATGTGGTGAGAGATTATGAAACCGGAAGTTTTTCACTTCCAGTTCGGAGAAAACCTAAAAAACGCAGTTACTCGTAAAATATGTTGCTACGTTCTTCGAGTGGTTAACGAGATAAACTTAAAATTAATTGGGATCTACCTACACATGTTCGAATCTTGTCTAGAGGGTAACAACTTTACTTTTTGTTTTAAAAAACATCAAACTTAAAAAACTGTAACACAAAGATACATTTTAATACTATATAATCAACGTGACAAAAGCGTCTAAATACTCGTAATATGTATTTTACCTCGTCTGATGAAAAAAAAATAATTCTTAAAAAATAACTCTATGTTGAGCGTAAAGTCTGGAATATTGTATAAATGTCTATTGTTTAAACTAAAAAACTTACTGGCCCTTCAGTTCTATGAACTTCTGATTTCCTACTTATATGACAGATACTTCTAAGCTGAATATGAATTAGAATGTTTAAACTTATATCTAGGTATGGAAGTGTAACTACTGGGGATATAATTAGAACTAGAGTATTAAGATGCTACGTATTTTGTGCCCTTTTATATGGAGTTGAAGCCTGGACAATTACGGACGCAACTGAAAAACGACTTGCCAGTTTTGAGATATGATGTTATCGAAGAATTTTAACCTTTCAGAGTTAACGTGCGGACTATGAGTCCGCTTGTCGAATTATTTGTCGATTTCTGACGATTAATTATGATTTCGGTCGTTGCGTGCCCGCTAGCTTCAAGCGAAGGGATATTCTATTCAGTACATGATTCAGTACAGTTGTGAGAGTTGTCTGTTGCATTTAGTTCTGCTGCTATATTAAATTGCGGGACGTGTTTCGCACGTTATTCAAGTTTATAGTTATTTCAGTTTTAAAATATTTTATTTTTTGGGCAAATAAAAAATATGTATGTCATTTATAATTGGGAGTGATCTTCTGATTATGTTTTCTATATCTTTGAAACAAGCATATCTTGAAAAGCTTCAATCGGAATTTCTCTCTGATTCTAAGCCAGAAGTTGAACTGACGATGACGATCCTAGTTTGGAAGAAGATTTCGAAGAGATACGGGACTACGACACCGACATGCAAGAAGAAATTGAGGAGACTATCTCAGAAGTCTTAAATATTCCACAAAGAGTGCCGCATTTCATTGGTAAGGATGAAACAACTAAATGGAAGAAATATGTAGGAAACTGCCGGTTACGAACTCGCAGTAACAATTTAATGAAGATAAAAATTTCTGGAATAACTATGGAAGTACGACACATGAAAAGCGCATCAAAGATTTGGAGTTGTTTTTTTACCGAAGAGATTTTGCAAACCATTGTAAACAACATAAATATTTTTATTGAACTGTGTTTTTACAACCTCAGTAAAACATCGGCAAAAAAGACAGACATTTTACAACTTAGGGCACTATTGGGTCTTTTATATATACCTAGGGTAACCAAAAATAACCACAGAAATGCAGAAGATCTCTTTAGGACAAACGACTTATCGTCATAGATTTTTAGATTGACAATGTCCCTTGCACGGTTCAAGTTTTTGCTTAGACACATTAGTTTTGATGATAAACGAACACAACTAGAAGGGAAAAATGTGACAAATTGGCAGCTGTGAGAGAATTTTTCGATTAGTTTAATTCAAAATTTAGCTAAACATTTTTCATTATCAACATATACGGTGTTAGATGAAAAACTGGAAGCTTTTCGTGGCAAGTGTGACCTTAGGGTATATATGCCCAACAAATATAATAAATACAGCATAAAAATCTACGCATTAATAAACGCTAAGTTTCCTTATACCGCAAATCAAGAGGTGTACGTTGGACAACAGCCAGTTGGCTCATACAAAGTTAATACGAGCAATATTTCCCTCCGTCCTCGACTTTGCAGTCCTATATCTGGTTCTCACAGAAATGTAACAATAGACAATTTATGATGAGCCTTAGCTTTACCAATCTTCTTTAGAACAAAGATTATCATACTATGATAGGCATTATAAGCAAAAACAAAAGGAAGCTTTCACTTCAATTTACTGATCCTAAGAAACCAGAAAAACAAGTATGTTTGCTTTTAGAGAAGAATGTACGAATGTGTCGTAATATACCCAGAAAAAACCAAAACGTTATTTCACTCTCAACGATGCACCACGACGATTTGTTAGACGAATGAACGGGAAAGCCAGAAATCGTCATTGACTATAATAAATCCAAAGAAGGAGTAGATCTAGTTGATAAAATGTGTGCCGCCTACAATTGGGCTCGAGCAACTCGCCGATGGGCTATGGTCATTTTTAATTCTGCAACGAATGTAACCGGTATTATTTATTTGTAATACGCAAATATAAATCTAATGAGATAGATAAAATGCCTGGAAGACATTTTCTAGAAGCTCTTGGTATGGAACTAGTAAACAATTATCTGCAACGTCGACTTTTAATAAACGTATTCCTAGATTAATTAGGTCAAGAATAAAAGAAATTTCCCGTATTAAAGAAGAAATTGTTCCAGCCCCAAATCCACGACCTAATCGGCGGGGTCGTAGTTTTTACTGCAGTAGACAAAAAAATAGGCCCACCAGATATACCTGTCAAAAATGCCAAAAATTTGTATGCCTAGAAAACGCAAAATGCACTAGGAAACTAAGTTCCTGTAGCTGGCTGTATACCATGTATCACAAAAATTTTTATTCCAAATCCTTTATAAAAGGGATATAATAAAATATTATTAACAATATAAAATATAAATAATTATATACCTTTTATAAAGGATTTAAAATAAAAAATTTTACGCAAAATGCATTTTGCCTACAGTATGGTATTTCCGAAAACAGCAGCGAAGATTAGACTTATTTCAGTTCATTCATGTATCTACTTTGCGCATCTCAAACATTTGTTTTTTATTTAGTCTTTGTTTAATTTCTTAGAAATAGTGGTTTGTATTAGTTTAATTTGGGATTTTGTGATTTAGATATTTCTGTTAACTTTTATTTTCAAATCATGAGTTTAAATACAAGTTAAATACAAAATAAATAAAAGTTATAATAATTTTTTTGCAAATGTTTTTTTGTCTATTTTAATTATATATTTAAAGAATCGATAAGTTCTCAGACCGTTTTTCCAAAAAAATATTTGCTTTTTGGACCTTTTCTAGATTTGCGGACTGCTAGTCCGACTTTACATTTTGTGTACGATCATGTTACGTTATTCCTGAAAGGTTAAAACTATCATTGACACAACACGTAATAAAAATAAAGATCTTAAGAGCAATGAAAAAAAAAATAAAAAATACTTATCACTAGTGGAAAAGAAAAGGGAAAGGCACTCAAGGGAAAGAAAAATGGGCTACTTTGGCAACGTACATACTAAGAAATCAAAAATATGAAAAAATGTAAATGTGAGGCACAAGAAGAAGAAGTAGGAACTAGAGGAATTTTCAAGTGCCTCCCTTAAGAAATTTACAAGCTAGCCTCAATAACGTGGTTAAGAAAATGAAAATCCAATTAAACTAATCGTAAATCCAATTAAACTAATTGTAAATCCAAATAAACTAAAATGAAAAATTTGTAATAAAGAGATTAAATCATTTCAAGTCATCTTTACACTAAGGACAAATACATGTCCACCTGTATTACAAAATATTTAAACCTATACTTAAACAATTAAGTAAGGTAGGTTTATATCTTCACAGAAGATTAATTTGGAAATCGTAAAATATATTTACGAATCGAAAAAATTTGGAATTAATTTACAACTACACTTGATTATTGATAATAACTCATAATTGAACGACATGCATGCTCTCCAATATAATTTGGAGCCCACACACACACCATGGCCTGGATCCAGGTTACCTTCCCTAAAATCCGTTCAAGCACTACATCATTCCAATATTTATCATTTCATATTTAACAGGTTGACTGCCACAAAACATGTTTAAAAAGTCCATGGTGCCAAGTTGAATAAAGTGCATCTGGCAACCAACTGAAATACTTCCATTAATAATATTTCACAAATTCCATTTATTTGTCCCAATTTTTGAAAAAATATGTCAGCGGTCGAATACGACCGCCGCCAGGGCGTAGGAAACATACTTATTCCCTACCTTATGTCTATCAACTAAGCAGAAATCCTTAACGAATTTGTTTCTTGTACTCATACAGAGTAGATCCTAATAAAATGAAAAAGACAGTAAAGATTTGATTTCACGTACAAAGCGTCTATGTATCTGTTGATACGTATTTATCAACGTCTGTTATACCTTGCACTTATAGAAGGTTCAGATTAAAGCAGAAATCTGAATTTGTTTCGAAACTATCTTACCGATTTTTCTATCAGATGTCGCTATTGCGTCCATAACGAAGCCATTTTATTGCTGCTTCCTAAAAGACAGAAAAGATTATTTTTCACGTTAAGAACGGCTATGAATAACTGTTCTGATGAGACTTATTAAGTCGAAATACGTATTACGTATACGAAATAATATTTCTATTGCAGTAATCTGGCGATGCTGTATCCCATAGACAGGGATTTGATTATATCAAACAAATAAATTTGTCATTATCAAATACAGCACGCTCCCTTATTTAACTATATTCAGAAAACACCTTTTCTCTTTTGTTGCTCATTCACAATTATTCGACAGAAAATCGCGCGTCTATGGAATGTGGTGCAAAAGTATTCGTGTCTGAAAGCGTTCATTTAACGTAATGGTTCTTCTGTATCTCGCATACGCATTCAGTCGTCGGTGACAGGAAGGTCCGAGATACTGAATTCGGTATCTCGCATACTGTATACCTCGCGCGTCCCGTCTGAAAAGCTCCATTTGAGTCTATGTAATATCTGCGTCTCGGATACGCGTATCTCGGATACAATATCCTCGTCTGAAAGGGGGCTTAGAGTCAATAGAATATATAAAAAGAACTAGACATTTGTTTGTAATGTCTTGTATAATGTATAAATGTAAATTTATACAATACACATGTAAAACGGTCAATAAAAAAAAATCAACATAGGAGGCTAGCAAATAGTACAAAATCGTTTGATTTAAAGACATTGAATATTTTCGAGAAATTGTTGCCTTTCATTTTATAGTGAGAAGTTAAACGCAAACTATCAAAAATAGAAAATCCAGCAATTTTTTTAGTTTTAAATTGACACTATTTGGTAGGCGTAAACGATCAACAACCTACTGTTAAAAAATAGAGAAAAGATACTGAGATAATAGACTAATTTAAAATTAATGGCAGTAGGTTACTACAACAATATTCAAAGCTAAGTTAATAAATAAAAATCGATAAACACAAGAAAACTAGATAAGCTACGACTATGGAACGTCATGAAACAGATTCGCAGCTTATTGCCTTGCTTAAGAATATCTGAATTGTTGTTGGATAATATAATCTTACAAAAGCATCGACGCGAATTCTCAACAGCTGCGTCGTATTATAGGACTGATAGGAATTTTAATTTATAATATTCTGGTTTACTGTTTCAGTATTTACTAGACTTTTATTAGAGTTTCAGTTCGAAAATCGTGTTCCATGGATTTCTAAACAAAAATATTTATCATAAAATTTCAAGTATATAAATTGTATATACATAGTTTTTTATTTGTAATAAATCCAGAAAGATTAAAATATGTGCACGCTGTCGTAATAACATAATACTTCATCCATATTGTTTTTGTCTAAAATACGTTTATGGAATTTCGACGCTAAAACATTATGATGCATAAATTTTCATATCGATTTTTCTAAAATAACAAACACACCTGAGTATCAACACCGACACATCAAATTCATAACGAAAACAAACAAAAGGGATTTCAGGGTTACAAGAGTAGATAAAGAGATTAGTGGGGTTAAAGCTCTGTATTTGGATTATCCAAGTAGTAACTTTAAACAACCAAACACTGACGTTTATTTTGGACTGTGTTAAATTTCAATATGGATTTGTAATAGACTCTCTTTGATGTTATTATTCGGTAATAGTGAATATTTGAAAAAAGCTTTCCGGTTTTTTTTTATTTTAATGGGCCTTTATTATTGCCAAAAAACTGCAGCATTTACAAAACTCTTTTTACATTATTGTTGCCTGTGTAGTAATTCTATCGTCTGTTTTTTAATAAGGCAAAAAATTTTTATCTCAAAAACAAAAAAAGCTATTTTTCCTGAATCTGATTAGGTATCAAAGTTAGCTACGAATTGAATAATAGGTTTTTTTGTACCCTGGATCTTTTGGATATATATATATATATATATATATATATATATATATATATATATATATATATATATATATATATATATATATATATATATATATATATATATATATATATATATATATACATATGTCCAAAAGTTTGGAATATTGAAATATTTCATCTTTTTATTGATTTTTATATATAAAATCTTCTGAATAGTTAAACATTAGTTTATTTTAATTTTCAACAATACTAAATAAATCTCAAAATCAGATAAATGATATGCAAAAAAATTATTTATTCTCTTGGAGTGAAAAATTTACAATGTACAACTTACATTTAAAAATAAACTAGTATAGAAAAAAATAATTTTTAATAAAACTATTAAATAGTATTTCCTCCATTGGCCTGTATGCATGTTTGTAGGCGATTTAGCATGCTGATGATTAACTGGTCGAGCTGGGCTTGAGGAATTCTCTCCCATTCTTCACGAGCAGCATCTTTTACTTCTCAAAGTGTAATAGGGGGATTGTTTCGCTTCTTGATGCGTGTTTTGAGAATGTCTTAAGCATGTTCAATAACGTTCATGTCGGGGGAATTCGAAGGCCACTGTAATGCAGATATTCCTTCTTCTTTCAGAAAATTTTGTACTGCTGTTGTTCGATGAGGAGGTGCGTTGTCATGCATAAACGCAAATTCATTACGTACTGCCCTTCGGAATAGACGTACGACAGGATTTAAAACTTCCTAGATGTACACAGCACCAGTAGCTCTTCTTTCCAGAACCAGCAGTGGCGTCCGTGTACCACTCATAATACCACCCCAAACCATAATACTGCCACCTTCAAATGGGACACGCAGTTGGGCTGTTTCTTGTCGGGCTTGTCGTCCTGGGGCCCTTCAAACCAGTGTTATTCGCGAATCAGATACCAAGCCAATTTTTGACTGATCAGAGAACATCCCGTTATTCCAGTTAGGACCATGATGCACCATTTCTCTAGCCCATTGCAACCTTACTATTTTGTGTTGGTAGGTTAGTTTAGGAACACGTAGCGGTCTTCTACGATACAAATTTAACGCATTTAGTCTGCATGTTGTTGTTTGCCGTAAAATATTCAGTCCTTGAAGCCTAGAAATTTCTCTGGATATACCACTTGTAGATTCCAGACGATTTCTACGAGCTATTAATGTTATTTGCCAGTCTTGTGCTGCTGTTGTACATCGACTTCTACCACTTCTGGGACGATCCTTGACGTCATTTGTATCTTGGATTTTTTTTAAATTTTTAATACAACACTCTGAGTAACATCAACACTATTTGCGATATAACTTTGACTAAAGCTCTGTTGTAACAAAGCAATTACTATAGATCTGTCAAAATGAGAAATCACGTTTCTAGGCATTTTTAAACGGCTCAATTTAAATTTAAACAAAGACTGAAATAATGTATAAATACGCTAATCAGTTGAATGTGACCAAAATCATACAAAAACGATTCAAATTTTTTATCATTTTCATTTAAAAACGCTCTATAGTATATTTGAAGAATAAGCTGGAGTAAATTCTCAGAATACTAATCTTCGCACCTCGAAATACATAGGCGTGCACATCTTCTAACTAAAACGTAATCTTAAAAGAAAAGTTTGCGTTAAATTTATTTGGATATTTAGAACAAAGTAATTAATCCAATCCAATACTGGTTTAAAATAAAAAGATATACATAAAAAGAATAAAAATTCTATTATTTGTGAAACATACAGTTAATATAAAATAAAATACAATAAATTATACTGAAACGTAAAATACATACACAAAAACTGTGGGTGTTTATATTTTCCTATTAATAAATAATAATATTCTTAATACTAATAATATTGGAAATAAGAATGAAAATTATATTAGCAATAAAAAATAAATAAAAATTAACAATGTTGTGTAACAAGTTGTCGGCAATTAGTTCAAATGTAAAATAAACTTCTGAGCTACAGTTTAAAGTTAAGCTTCCTGATATTCTGTTTCAGACGAAGTGTTATCCGATCCGGGATGAATTATTATAGGTTCTATACTGCTATCTATTATATGATCAAGCTCCCACATATTTTTCTCAATATCCATAACGTGATTCATACATTTTTGTCCATGTTCAGTCGTTACTTCGGATATTGATTTATGAAACAGAATAGTAACATCTGACAATTTAAAAGTTGTATTATTTCGAGCAACGTTACTTTTAACTTCGGCCCATACTAATTCAATCGGATTTAGCTCGCAATGATACGGTGGTAGGCGAAGTATTTCAATTCCTCGTTTTTTGGCTAGTTCCTCAATGACATATTTTTATAATTTTGTTTATTAATTTTAGCAAGCTCTAATAATTCTGCTTTGGTCATTGTATCGTCAAAGATTAAATTCTTAGAAGTTAACCATATTGCAATTTCATCTTTCCTCCATTGAGTAGTTGGTAAATGTTCAACTAATCTATAGTGGTAACTTGCATTGTCCATCACAATACCTGAATTTTTAGGTATGAATTCAATCATCTGTTCGAAATATTCTTCAAACACGTCTCCGTTCATCTCTTCGTGATAATCACAGGTCTTTTTTGATTCAAACAAAAGTAAACCCTCCTTAAGAAATCCATTCATACTACCTATATGGGTAACAATTAATCGTCGACCTTTACCTGTTGGTTCCTTGAAACCAGGTGAATATCCTTCCAGAAATGCTTGTCGGCATGTTTTTATAGTTTTGTCTTTCCAACTCTCCCTACAGTATGCCCTTCATTAACCCACGTTTCATCTAAATAATAAATGTTTTTATTTTCTGTCCTCATTTTTTTTATTTTTCTGAGGTAGTCTCGTCTCCAACACACAATTTCTTTTGAATCGATAAGCATTGACTGTCTGCCCACTTTTTCATACTTAAAGTTTAACTCATGCAAAACTTTCCAAAGTTTGTCTCTACTTATTGTGGGTAAATCGTAATCGTCGGTAATGGCTTGTAAAACTTTATCTAAAGTTGGTATTTGTTTGTTAAAAAAAATGAGTGGACCATTCTACGAATTGCATTTTTGAAAAATTCATCCACATTCACTTTCGACAATTTTGGTCTTCCTGGTCTCGGTTTGGGTGGCGTTGTACCAGCTGATTTTTCCTCTTTTAAAATGTTATATACAGTTGATTTTGAATATCCCATTACTTTAGACGAAATTTCAACTATACTATCAACAGTATTGGAAGGATTGTGTTGCTTAAAATAATTGTAGACGTTAAGGATAACACTCTTTTCGTTAAGTGATAAATGATTCAACTTTAATTTTTTAGCTGGTGTATAATCACACGTTAATTCCATATTCTATAAACTCATTCTTGCAAAAAACAACTGTGTCAGATCTCTTCACTCGCTTATAATCGACTAAACAAAAATTTTCTGATGTTAATGAATGACTATTTAAAGACCATTAACCATTTTATTAATCATTGGTTTTCCAAACAAAATAGAAATTTATACTATTTAAGATAGCTTTCACATTTATCAGAAACCATCTTTCGCTAATCGACTTTTTCTACCTAAACTATCAAAAGACCATTAACTAAATACCTATGTATTTTAAGAGTTTCTTTATTTCTTGTTCTTTAATGGGTCATTATCATAACGACAAAAATAACCATAAATAACGTTACTAAAATAAACAGATTTATATAAATATAATATGCTTTGAAAATGGTTTAAATATCTAACAAACCGAAACAAATAATGTAATACCCTTAAAGTACGTCTATGACCAGCTGAAAAAACCCCAGCCTACACATTTCTAACAATAGCAGGTATTTAAATTTTACGATAGTCCATGTGACATGGAAAAATTTCTATCTAAATAGTCAAACCCAACGTAAAATAAACTAAAATATTGACGTTGTACGAAAAGCACACGTACTAAAATATGCTTAACAATTTAGTTTTTTTTTCTGAGAATTTACTCCAGCTTATTCTTCAAATATACTATAGAATAAAGATCAACAATAGTTTTAAAAAACCACCATAGGCGTAGATATATTATTTGTACGTATTCCAAACTTTTGGACATGTATATATATATATATATATATATATATATATATATATATATATATATATATATATATATATATATATTGTTATGATGTATTATTTTGTTTGAATGATGAGCAATGAGTATTTTTAATAATATAATATATAGGGTTTTTATCGCGGTTCTCAAAGAATTAGCTTGTAAGTACTTTTTTAAATTATCTTTATTATAACTATTATGAAACACACATATATATCTAACCTAGTCAATGTAAATTTAAAATAAACTATCTTTAAACTGATATTCTTATAAAACTAATTAAATTCTATAGACAATCTAAAATTTAAACAAACTATCTTCAAAATTGAAATTGTTATGACACTAACTAAATTATATTAACAAAATTTTGTACCTTTCTTTCACTGAATGCCTAAATGAACTGTTTTCCACTATATAGATTCTAATCACCACTGAATGTCTTCGTACTTCAGTTATCCTTGTTTTTTGTGAAATTACTTTTTCCAATTATCAGCTTCTACCAATTTAAGATATAGTTTTCTTCACCAGCATTTATACACCACCAACCAAACCAACAAACACCATTTATATTTATTCTTCTTTTCAATATACCAATATCCAATTATTATAAGTTGATTTATACTAATCTCCAATCATAATATAATTTTAATTCCTTCCAATGTCCATTCAATATTCTTCTAATATACTTTTATAATCTTCAATAATTATTTGTGTATAATTATAAATGTGCATTAAATATATGCATAATTTTTAATCTTCATTTAACTCACTATATTAAACAATTGGACTATCTCCAACTAACTTTCATATTTCTTATTAAACTGCTTGACTGACTTACTAAAACTGTGAACAACTTATTTCACTAAGTAAATGTGTCTATTAACTTTCATAATGAACTGGCCTGACTTCTGACTAAAAACTTCCTAAAACTAAAAACTCTCAAAAACTGCCATCTTGAATCCAAATCACGGGTATTTATATCCTTTGGATATTCCAGAACCATCTAGTAAGAGATCATGTTCCAATTTGTTCCATTACTTTCATATAGATGTTCTCGAAAAAAATATCTGTTCGATCCACCGCCATAATCATTATATCGAGAATGTTCGACTGTAAACAATGGTCATCTCCGCTGATCCAGAGAATTCCATTCTTTTCTATTAATAATTTTGTTTACATTTAGGCTTTTCAGATCAGAATAAACATTCAAATTAGTAACTAACACTCTAATTTAATAAAATACACATTTCAAACAATATAACCCCACTTATATTCGTAAAATTCTTAAAATGACACTTAGGAATGGAGGGTATAGTGTGTTGCCTAGTCACATGGCTCACTTAAAAATATCTACAAAATCATAACTACTAAATTACAACTTTTTACAATTATTATATGCTAATTTCTTAAAATGCCCTCACATAAATAATTTTTATAAAATTCTCTAGTATATAACTTATTTAAAACAACCAAATATCTAATATTATGTAGTATATAACTTATAAATTATTTTCTATAAACCCTAATCGTATCAATACCCCAAAATAATATTTAAAATAAATAATTTACTTATTATTTCTTTAAATATTAATTTTCTCATACCTTATTAAATTTAATAAATTAATAATTCAAATTTTTTTTTTTTTTTTATTATTTAAAATGTGTTAAATACTGAATCCCTGTTCGCTGTCTATGTCAAAGCAGAGAACAACGGAGCACAGATCGGCTATTCTATGGTCAAACTGTCATGTCAAATGGAGCAATGGATGCGATATCAGAGAATAAAATATAACCTTTATTAAAAATATAATCGATATGGTGTTCTGTTTATTTATAGACAAAATCTAGGAATTATTTCCATTCAAAATAACTTCATCAATATAAATTGGTAAGTTTTTCCACTTTATTATATTAGAAAGACATTTATTTATAGAATCAATTTTGTATCTAACCCCAAATTATGATTTTTAGGGTACAAAATAATTTCCATATGTATCAGACAATAAATATGATGTCAAATTGATTCAAAATAATGAAATCTACCATCTATTTAACAAATCAAGTCTATTGAATAAAATGGATATATCAGTAAGTTATTAGTGTTATTATATTTGTGTTAAAGGTATAGAAAATATTATTCAATCTCTTCATGATATTGAAAAATGTCGTTGATATGAAATATGCCTCTTAGTCTGTTCTCTGCATCTATTAACACATAACTATTTAGTCCATTCTGATTTTCAATTGTATATGGACCTTCAAACATTGGTTGTAATTTCTTACAACGGTTTTCTTTAACATTACTTTTTCTAAGTGAACGAATTAACACTAGGTCTCCTTTTTGAAATGTGATTGGTTTTTTTATATTTCGATTTTGTCTTCTGATATATTTTTCAGCTTTCCTCCTAATTCGGTTATTCACTTTCTGCATTACTTGTTCTAACATATCCTGATTATATTCACTAATCCACTTTCTGTTTCCTATATGGCCAAACATTAAATATTCTGGTACTTCCTCTGTATTCAAATTATGTGTATTATTTAAAAAATACTCTACTTGTGGTATATGTTGCTGCCAAGTTTCATGTTGGTTTTGGCACAGTATCCTTAAATATTTTATAACTTCTTTAATATATCTTTCTGCAGGATTTGCCTGAGGATGTCTGATACTTGTAAAATGAATGTTGATTCCCTTTTTCTCACAAAATGTCCGAAATTTTTGGTTGTTAAAATATGTAGCATTATCTATTATGCAATTTCTAAATGGTCCTATTTCTTCGAAAAATTGATTAATATATAATTTTAATGTTTTAACATTTGTTCTAGAGCAGGAATATAGTTTAATAAATTTTGTATATAAATCAACTATCACTAGTATATGCTTTTTTCCTGTTGGACTGAGAACTAAATTTGAAATAAAATCCATGGAAACTGTATTTAGTTTTTCATATACAACATTAGATTTATATGTGTTCTGGTTTTTGAAATTCTTTTCTTTGTTTAGTTGACATATTGGGCATTGGGTAGTAATTTCTTTTGCTATACTTATGTCATTCTTTGCAAAATAATTGTCCCTAAATAGCATCCATAGCTTTCTTGAACCAATATGCATATAATTGTTATGTAAATTTTTCAATATTTTCTTTGCTAAAGTTCTAGTTATTACATATACTTCTATGCCATTTATTATTTTATAATATACCCCATCTTTCCTAAGGACTTTTTGTTTTTCACTCAAATTGATCTGATCTCTTATAATTTCTTCTTTAGAATATAATCCAGTACTTTCTACTAATTGATTTAATCCAATTTTTATTGTTCGCTGCCCTTTTTGTGATGTATTTTCTAACCTTGATAAAGCATCTGCCACTATATTGGATTTTCCAGAAATGTATTTGATTTCAAAGCAGTATTCACTAAGTATTAGACTCCACCGATGTATTCTACTGTTTCCATATTTGTTATTTAATATAGACGTTAAAGCTTGGTGATCTGTTTCTATTGTAAATTCATTACCCAACAAATAAAATCTTAATTTTGTGACACAGTGTATTATACTTGCTAGTTCTAATTCTGAAACTGAGTAACCCTTTTCATGTGGCTTTGTGATTCTTGAAATGAATTGTATTGGGTATTCGACCCCATCATGTATTTGTAATAATACCCCTGATAATCTCTCTATTGATGCATCTGTTCTTAGTATGAATGGCTGTGTATAGTCAGGATAGTATATTTTCAAATTTGACAGAAAAATGTTTTTAATTTCTTGGAATGCTAGTTCTCTTCTCTGATCCCATCTCCATTTTACACCTTTTCTCAGTAGTTCAAGTAATGGAATTTCTTTTATACTTAGATCTGGTATCATCCTTTTATAATAATTAATTATTCCAATAAATCCTCTTAAAGTTCTTAAATTGTGTGGTGTTCTATATTCCTGAATGACTTGTGTCCGTTCTGGATCCATTTCGATTCCCTTAGTGTTAAGTTTATAACCTAGATATATTACTTCTTTTTGAAAAAATGTACATTTTTCTTGATTTATTTTTAGTCCAACTTTGTCTAATCTATTTATTATAATTTTTAGGTGTTTCTCATGATCTTCAGCCGTTTTAGAAAAAATTAAGATATCATCAATGTAGTGAATTACAAAATGTTCATATTGATCCAAAATATCATGAAGACATCTACATAGAGCACTGCAAGATGATTGAAGTCCAAATGGTACTACTTTGAATTGATATACTACTCCATCTATCTGAAATCCTGTATACTGTCTACTTTTTCTTTCTAGAGGTATTAACCAGAAACTATGCTGTAAATCGATTTTAGTGAAAAATGACATTCCTGTAATTCTTCCTAATATTCCATCTATACTCATTGGTGCTTCAAATTGCTTTTCAGTAATCTTGTTAATATTCCTTGCATCCAAACATAACCTGATTTCACCTGATCTTTTTCGTACTACTACTATGGGGTTAATAAAACGTGTGTCTGCCTTTTCAATGATCCCATCTTCTAACATATTATTAATTGTTTTGTTTACTTCTTCTCTGTATTTATATGGTATTGGGTATGATTTTGTTTTAAAATCTTTTTCCTCCTTAACTCTTATACTATGGATATAATTCTGTGCAATTCTATTTTCTTTATTGACAAGTCCCTTGTGTTGCTGCAATATGGAAATGACTATTGATTTATATTCTTCAGGGCAATTTAAAACTTTCATCATATCTTCTTCTTTACAAATCACATTATTCTTCAATATGTACTCATTATTCCTTGCTTCCAATTTTACGCACTCCGCCTCGTAGGCATCCATCTGCTTAAATCTTCCATTCCTTAAATATTCACTACAATAATTATTCTTTACATTCTTTTGGGACATTTCCCTATCATCAAAATACATTTCTTCTTCATAAACATCATTATTTTCTTTTAATAATATCCTATCAACTCTTATTCCTTCTTCTACCTCATCTTTCTGCATAAGTTTAATTATTTGCCCTTCCAAAGTTACCATTTTTTTTTCAAAATCTATCTTTACTTTCTTCTTTTCCAATTCATCATTTCCCATTAATATATCAACACATAAATCCTTGACAATAAATCCTTGCATATTAATTTCTTTATTAAGAATATTAATTTTAAAATTGGCTAGTTTATCAATTTCACCCAACTTCTTATTATTTGCACCAACAATTTTAATTTTTGGAATCTTTATTATATCTGATAATTTTAATGTATTAAAAATAAAATTCTCTGAGACTAAAGTACTTTCTGAACCAGTATCTATCATAATCTTAATCATTTTATTTTTGGCCAAAGCATTTATATAAATTAAATTAATAGATTCAATAATTTTCTCTTCATCTAAAGAAATAAATTCAGAAGGTTTTTCATAATAGCAATGGCCTAACTTGTAATTCAGAAAGTTTACTGCACAAAATTTTGATTATTAGAATTGTCAGATTGTATCTGACCACTTGGATCTGATGTCCTATGTCTTTCCCTACTATGACTTCTACTCACATTCTCCTGCCTTGTACTACTTCGTTCCCTGCCTTCGCAGCTTCTATTCCTTTGAACACAATTTACCTGTCTGTTATAGTTAGGTCGCTCTGTATTTTTTCTATTATTAAAATCTTGTCTATTATTATTAGTACTGTTATTAAAATGTTGTCTATTATAATTAGTATTATTATTAAAATTTTGTCTATTATAACTAGTATTATTATTAAAGTTCTGTCTATTTGGATTAGTGTTAGTATTATTAAAATTTTGTAAATTATCACCATACCTTATTATTATATTAGTATTATTGTTATATGATTGTCTATATTGTTGATTATCATTTTTATTATATTGAAAGTTATTGTTGTTTTTTCTGTTGTTATTATTACTTGTCATATTGCCTCTTTGTATTCTTTGAATAAAATTAATAAAACTATCTATTGTTTGAATATTTTGTACAGTTACGGTTTGCACAACATCAGCATCAAAATGTCTAGATACATTTAAGACTGTTTCATCCTCTCTAAGTGGTGGTGCTAAATATTTTGCAACTGTTATCAATTTCAATGCATAATCTACCATATTTGATTTTAAATTTTGATTATACTTTCCAAAATATAGAATTTCTCTAAACTTTGCTTGCTCTAATTCACCCTAATAATAATTTAAAAATTTATTTTCAAATGTTTGAAAGTTATCTAAATCATTTTCAATACTAGCAAACCAAGTTGCTGCATTGTCATTTAATGTCATTCTAATATAATCTTTAATATCATTAATATTATTCACAAATCTTAATTTATGTTTTAAACTATTTATGTATACTCTAGGATGCAAATTTTTTATATTACCAGAGAATTTAATCCCAGTCTCATTTGTTAAATTTAAGTAAGGTCTCCCTATGTCTCTCATTTGTGAAATATCATCTATTCTCTGTTCCACATTTCTTATTTGATTACTATTTATTTGGATATTTTGTTGTATATCGTCTAATTTTTCTTCTGTGTTTCTCCTGTCTTCGTTAATTTTTACTTCTAAGTTACATTTCTGTAACTCTATTTTCTGTTCTATATCTATCTTATTATCTTGAATAATCCTCTTTACTTCTGTCCTCTCATTTTCTATCCTTTTCTTGTAGTCATTCCGTATAATTTTTATTTCATTTGCTACTTTTTTCTCTGCAGCTTCAAGTTTTTTATCCATTTGTTTTTCTATTTGTTTTACAATTTTATTATTATTATCTTCTATTTTCTTTTCTAATTTTCTATAATTCTCTTCTAATTTCTGTTCCATTTTTTTCATGTCCTCTTTGACTTCTTTTGAATTCTCTTCCATTTTTTTCGTATTCTCTTCCATTTTCTGTTCTATTTTTTTTATGTCTTCTTTGACTTCTTTTGAATTCTCTTCCATTTTTTTCGTATTCTCTTCCATTTTTTTCGTATTCTCTTCCATTGTCTTGTTCATCTGCATCATTAATGACATCAAAGCTGCCATATTGACATTTTCCTCTCTTTCTGGATTCATTTCTGCAGTATCTTGTGGAACTTGAACTAAACTCTCCTCTTGTATAGGTTGTGTTTCTACTTCCACATCTTCTTCATTCTTTTTGCTTCTTGTACCTTTCTTTCCTTGAGACATTTTGAGACTTTACTTGTTCAAATATAATTAAAAATAAAATCTATAATTTTTCCTTTCTACTGATAATTAATTTAATTATATGAGAGCACTTATCTTCCCAAACTAATTCTTTTAAATAGAGAGCCACCGCGTTGGGTGCCAAATTGTTATGATGTATTATTTTGTTTGAATGATGAGCAATGAGTATTTTTAATAATATAATATATAGGGTTTTTATCGCGGTTCTCAAAGAATTAGCTTGTAAGTACTTTTTTAAATTATCTTTATTATAACTATTATGAAACACACATATATATCTAACCTAGTCAATGTAAATTTAAAATAAACTATCTTTAAACTGATATTCTTATAAAACTAATTAAATTCTATAGACAATCTAAAATTTAAACAAACTATCTTCAAAATTGAAATTGTTTTGACACTAACTAAATTATATTAACAAAATTTTGTACCTTTCTTTCACTGAATGCCTAAATGAACTGTTTTCCACTATATAGATTCTAATCACCACTGAATGTCTTCGTACTTCAGTTATCCTTGTTTTTTGTGAAATTACTTTTTCCAATTATCAGCTTCTACCAATTTAAGATATAGTTTTCTTCACCAGCATTTATACACCACCAACCAAACCAACAAACACCATTTATATTTATTCTTCTTTTCAATATACCAATATCCAATTATTATAAGTTGATTTATACTAATCTCCAATCATAATATAATTTTAATTCCTTCCAATGTCCATCCAATATTCTTCTAATATACTTTTATAATCTTCAATAATTATTTGTGTATAATTATAAATGTGCATTAAATATATGCATAATTTTTAATCTTCATTTAACTCACTATATTAAACAATTGGACTATCTCCAACTAACTTTCATATTTCTTATTAAACTGCTTGACTGACTTACTAAAACTGTGAACAACTTATTTCACTAACTAAATGTGTCTATTAACTTTCATAATGAACTGGCCTGACTTCTGACTAAAAACTTCCTAAAACTAAAAACTCTCAAAAACTGCCATCTTGAATCCAAATCACGGGTATTTATATCCTTTGGATATTCCAGAACCATCTAGTAAGAGATCATGTTCCAATTTGTTCCATTACTTTCATATAGATGTTCTCGAAAAAAATATCTGTTCGATCCACCGCCATAATCATTATATCGAGAATGTTCGACTGTAAACAATGGTCATCTCCGCTGATCCAGAGAATTCCATTCTTTTCTATTAATAATTTTGTTTACATTTAGGCTTTTCAGATCAGAATAAACATTCAAATTAGTAACTAACACTCTAATTTAATAAAATACACATTTCAAACAATATAACCCCACTTATATTCGTAAAATTCTTAAAATGACACTTAGGAATGGAGGGTATAGTGTGTTGCCTAGTCACATGGCTCACTTAAAAATATCTACAAAATCATAACTACTAAATTACAACTTTTTACAATTATTATATGCTAATTTCTTAAAATGCCCTCACATAAATAATTTTTATAAAATTCTCTAGTATATAACTTATTTAAAACAACCAAATATCTAATATTATGTAGTATATAACTTATAAATTATTTTCTATAAACCCTAATCGTATCAATATATATATATATATATATATATATATATATATATATATATATATATATATATATAGATATATATATATATATATATATTATATATATATATGTATATATATATATATATCCAAATATATCTGGATATTATTGACTGTCGATATAAACAAACAACACAGTTTATTAGGGCTGCAGTCAGTAGGTTTGGCCGGGATGTTATAGAAACACTCTTTTGACTTTTGGTCGAGCTTTCGGAATTCTTTTATTCCTTCTTCAAGACACTGTAATTAGAAGAAAGTGTAAATATTTACAACATATCTCAAATTGTCATTACAACTTACTAGTCGTTGAGATTATTTTTCTAAAGCTACGACACTCAACATTAAAAATACACATATAAAATATAACATTTAAAATAATGGGCAATATACATTTTAAAATTTAGTTGGAAAGTTAAAATTTTAAAATTTTGTTAGTGACATCTTTTCATGGTGTGTTTTGACTGATCCATAGAGAACAGAAAAAAAAAACAAAAATAGTGTCATTAAAAAGTAATTAGGAGTTCTTGCTATTATATTAATGGAAGTAGTATCTTAAACCTGTCTTGATAGTATGCAACATGTTTTGTATGCAGGTGTATTACGGTGTGTATATGTAAAAGTAAATCTTTATTTTATTTTTGATGTTTTGTCAGTAAGTAACAATAAATGTTGTTCAATTTATCTATGTCTGACTTTTTATTTATACAAGACGTATTAGATTTTATGAAACACATTTCCAAGAAAACACGTTTTGAATGGTTTTTTTTCCTTAGCCAGAATACAGGAATCCTCGAAATTAGATTCATGTTTTAAAGTTAATGCATGTTCTGTGAGCGCACATGCGTTTATCTTTTTGGTTTTTATGTGGTTGCGATGTGATATTACTCTATTATGAAAATTACGAGATGATTCTCCGATATACACGTTTTTACAATTGGCACACGGTATAGAATAAACAACATTCGATGACTTCTGTATTGTGAAAGGATCCTTTGTCTTTGTGTACAACTTCGATAACGTTTTCACATTCTTATTTGCAATTTTTAAGCCACTAACATTTTTGAAAATGTTCAATAGCTTAGGTATGAGAACTGGAATATAGGGTAGGCAACCATATGTTATTTTAGATTGTGGTAGCTCTGATGTATTCTGTGTCAATGTCTGTGTCAGTTGTCGGACCTCATTCACCTCATTGTTATGAAAATTTTGGTTGTCAGAAAATTGCAAAGGAAAAGGAGAACCAAAAATGAGTTTATTCAAAAGCCCTGTAGGATAGGAGTTCTCTTGTAGTATAGATCTCAACTTTTTTAGTCCCTTGTCCCTGAACTCGATGTGTGATAAGTTGATAACCCTAGTTTTAAGGGCCAAAACCAGATTTGTTTTCATCTTAGATGGATGTTGAGAATAAAAGTTTATGAAACGGTTACTAAAACAAGGTTTACGATACCACTCCGTCCTTAGCATGCCATCACTGCCACGATGTATAAGCATGTCCAAAAACGGAATCATATTATCAGCTTCTCTCTCAACCGTAAACTTTAAGTGTTCACACTGGGCGTTAAAAGTGTTTAGAACATCAGTTACTTTGTTTTCAGGGACCGATAAGATCAAATCATCTACATATCGTTTGATAAAAGGTATGTGAAAAGGTATCTTTTCCTTACATGTTCTTATAAGTTCATCCAATACAAAGATACATAGTATGGGGGATATTTTGCTGCCCATTGGAGTGCCAAAAATTTGTTTAAAAAAAATACCATTAAACAAAAAGATGTTAGAGTCAAAAATGAATGTTAAAATTCTTAAGAAATCATCTAAACTGATCTTGGTATGCAGAGAGATGCTGTTCCAGTTATTTTTGATGCTGTTGAGAATAGCATCTAGTGGTAGGTTTATAAATAGTGACACAACATCTAAACTAATTAGTATATAGTAATTCGGAACTTTAACATTATTAATGAAGTTACTAAATGTGAACGAATCTCTAATATAGAATTCATTGGATTCGTTGTAGGAAATTGGGAGGATATCTGTAAGGTGTTTAGCAAGTTTACTATTAGGAGCATCAATGGAAGAGACAATCTGACTTCTACCACTCTGTCAATCATTTGTTGTAAATCCTCAAGACATTCCGCTAATAAAATAGTGTCGTCCGCAAACTGTATATTATTGATTGGTCGGCCATTTACTTTTATTCCCATAGTTAGTTCTTCTAGTGCTTCCTGGATTATTTCCTCTAAATACAAATTGAACAAAGCAGGAGACAGGACACAGCCCTGCCTGATGCCCCTCTCAATCCGTATTTTGTTTGAAAAGAAGTTGTTCTCTTTTACCACAGCGATCTGATTATAATAGATAGCGTTAATAATCCTGATGTCTCTAATATCTATGTTTTCTTTTCAAGTAATTCGATAAGACGGTTATGTCTGACCTTATCGAAGGCTTTGTTGTAATCCAAGAAACATATATACTGGGTGATTAACATCCATGCACCTTTGCACAAGTACATTCACAGCGAACAGGGCTTCCCTCGTTCCCAGTGCATTTCTAAATCCAAATTGTGTGTCACTTATGTCCTGCTCAAGTTTGTTGTGTAATGTGACTATATACTAGTTGAACGCAATGATAGTAGAGAAGTAATAAATACAAAAGTAGACATGGGACATGTAATAGGCAGGAACCGTTACATGGTAGAAATAATGATACCAGAAGAAATAAAAAATAAGGAAGACCCTAATAAATAAATGGAAAACCAATTGGAAAAGGAGCGATAAAAAGGTAGAAACTAAGAAAAAAAGAAATGGCAAAACATATTTACTATTATACAAATAAAAAAGACTTAATAAAGAAACAGACAGTGTTGTGGTCCGAAGAAATAAAAAAGCAAGTAAAAGTAAATGAATAAACGCATAGAAACAGTATCTAGAACATAAAACGAACGAGAATTACAATAATATTAAAAATTAAAGAAAAAAGGTAAAAGTACACTGGGGTACAAAATTAACCGGACCCTCGGATTGTTTTGTTTTTGATTGGTGTTTAGATCAAAAGTTTTGTTTTTGTTTTTTGTTTGTTTTTTCTTATTTGAACCTGTTTAGATGTTTTGTGTGAACAACAACACTTTAACACATACGTTTTGTTATTATTGTGAAATAGTGACTTAATATTCATTTAAGTTTATTGTGGTACTGTACCTGATTCGGCTGTAGGTTTTTGTATTGTCTCTTGTTTAAAACCGGCATTAAAAATTATGACACCAGAAAAAGTTGCACAAGCTGTTGCTTTACAGGATGATGGCCAGAGCATTAGTTACATCGCAACTGCTTTAGAAATTTCTCAAACTACAGTGTTTAATGCAATACAAAGATTTTGAGAAATTGGACCACACACCAGGAGGCAGATCAAGGTATACGAAGAACCACAAGTCAAGTTGAAGATCGCTTTCTTAGGTTAAAAACGTTACGATATCGTACATAATCAGCACCAGTACTTGCTCACCGATTATCTGACGTCCATAAAAACACAGTTTTCATTCATAGTACCGTTGAAAGACGCTTAAATGAATATGGAAAAAGGTCCAGAATACCTTTCACGAGACCACTATTAACAGTAGATTATCGGAGGCAATGTTTACACTTCGTCCGTGAACATCTTAATTGGAGTGTTGACGATTGGAGTGCTGTGCTTTTCTCGAATAAATCAAGATTTACCAGATACTCATCAGATGTGCGGCGTAGGATATGGAAAAGAGCTGGTGAACGTTATCAGCAATATTGTTTTACTCCGAGAGTTCAATTTGGTGGAGGTGGTATATTGGTGTGGGCAGGCATTTTTTCCCTAGAGGTTCAGACAGAACTGTTACAATTCAAGGGGGAAATTTTAACACTCAAAAGTATATCAGCAATGTGTGGAAGATCATGTAGTGCCATTGGCCCCATTTTTTGGAGAAAACTGTTGTCTGATGCAAGATAATGCTCGTCCGCACATCGCAAGAATAACACGGGATTACTTTGGATAAAGTTGGGATCCGTGTATTGCCATGGTCCCAAAGGAGTATAGACTTAAACCCAATAGAGCACGCATGGGATATTTTGGGACGACGTATTAGACGTAACCGTGTTAAGTTTGAAACCATGATTGATTTGGAGCAAGCAGTTCGTGACAAATGGTAGTAAATCTCTCAAGCAGATTTTGCTGCCTTAATCCGAAGTAAGCCTGATCGAATAAGAGCCCTAATTAGGAGTCGTGGAGGTAATACACTCTACGATATATCGCTTTCTTTTCAGATTTTCAAATTTTTTAAATTGTTTATTGTTTTTAAATTGTTACATTTTTGAGTTGTAATAAGTTTGACTTTTAAATTTTATTTATTATTAAATATAAATTATTATATTAAAAATTGGGAACATCTTAAACCTGTTTTAAACGCCAGTTTTTAATAAAAATTTAAGTGTCCGGTTAATTTTGCACCCCAGTGTATTAGTAACAGCAGCAAAGAAAGAAAATTGTATTGTGTTACGATAAATATCATGGCCTAAAAATAACCGTAAATATATTATGACTAATTCACTAATATGTTGTAGATTGTACGAGAGAATTCTAGCAGCTGGCAGAAAGAAAACCGGTCAGACGATGACCTTCTAGGGGTTCTCCTGAATTCTAGGCCAGTTGTGGTTTCATATATAATAATGGATTTTTCATTGAAGGAGTCAGTTAATATCTGAAGACCCGCGGCCGCGATTTAAATGTCACGCTCGCCTATATAAATTATGTATAGTTCGTTAAATAAATTAATATAAATTATTGTGCTTTTTAATGAATTAAGATAAGAACAAGACATTATAAATTAAAGAATTCAAAACAAAATTTAAATAATTATAAATAAATAAAAGACTTAATAATTGTATTTCTGTATTTTTTTTTTGGTCTGGATTTGTATACGACTTCATTATTCCAGCAGTTCCATTATTTCTTACGCTGGTAATTATTTCCCTTCACTTTTATTGTTGATTTCTAGAGTTTGATTTTGTATGGCTTCTATTGATTTTCGTAACATATTTTCTACACTATTTATTATATAATATACATATATATGACGCCCCCCTATAATATCTCTTCTAAAGAATATTATTGGTGATACTTACTATCGTTATATCTCTGGTTCTTGTTTAAGTTTTTTATACTAGTTGAATGCTATAAATATTAAAACTAATGTTTGTACCCCATGAATTTCCATTACAAAATTAGCCCACTTATGATAAAAATACAAAAGAAACCAGAATTTTTGACATAAAACTACCAATGAGTTAGGCTGTAAAATTTCTTTTATAGCTATACTGAATCTAAATAGTTCAAAATATACACTTTATCTCCCACTTATGCATAAAGTTATAGAAAATTTGGCAAATAAAATCGAGATCTACTGATATATGAAACAATAAAGATACCATTAAAATTTAGGGAGTTATAAAAACAGAAGATAAAGCCACCTTTTTCTTGAATGGGCTTTGCCTTAGAATGTAGTGACGTTTTATTGCCTGAACGTAAAATATTCCTGTAATAAATTACGACTTGGAGCTAGAGCCCGCGGAGATAATAAAGTATACATATATGTCGAATAAAAGAAAGAAAACATATTTGTATTTATTAATTTTGAACTTATATAAAGAATTCCTGTTAATATTTAAAATACAGCTTTGCAATGCTTTGATACGTATAGGTATTACGATTTAACAAAACACATGGGATAGTTTTTAAGTTCTGCGCTCAAACTTCTGCACAAATCTAGCATCACCATAGTTTTCTTCTTACTGTACCCATTAATTAAACCCCTATTTTAAAAGAAATAAATATAAAAACCTTTAAAACTTAAAAAAAATTATATTTACAGTTAACAATATGGTGTCCTCTTATTTTATCAACTATGAACTAAAGCTTACATAAAATAGAGCATTAGGCTCTGCTTTTACATTAAACCATATTCAAGCTTTAGCTACAAACGGTGTAAACAAATGCACGCTGGAAATATGCGTTTGTTTAGGGCCAGACAAGTAAAAAAAAGGTACAATATAATACTTTTTGTGGCTTGTAGATGTTTAACAAGTACAGCTTATAGTACAAAAATTGTTTAAATATAAAAATGATTTACAAGAATAATAAAGCAAAATAAAGTATACAAAAAAAAATTACAAATTTACCGTATTTTATCTTAACTTTCAGACTCTGATGTACTGCTACCATCATTAATGGTAATAATGAGATGCTCATTGTTATTTGTACTTCAATCAATTTGTCCAACTCCCACAGTTTTGGCTCCACTTCTTCTTTTACATATGTGACGCAGTTTTTTTATTTTTCCATGGTTATAGCAGATATAGATAGCTTTATGAAATCAATTTTTAATGTCAGCAAATTTTAATGCTGTGTTATTAGCTGCAACCGTTGATTGAATAATCCCAGCTGCAACATAATTCTTGACTTGCGCCCATACAAGCTCGATTGGTTTAAGCTCGCAGTGGTACGGTGGCAACCGTAAAGTTAAAGCTATTTATTTTTAGTTCTTGCCAGTTCATCTATTATGTACTTAATATATTAGCATTTATGTTGTTTAACGATTTCTAAAAGCTCTACTTTTAACAGCGTTTCATAAAATTAAATGTAAAGCCAATTTTGAATATCTGACTTGTTTTTTCACCATAATGGACATTTTTTAAATTTTTTGGAATGGTAAGTGATATTGTCCATAAAAATTACGGCATTTTATTCCAGTGTTGGTAAAATCTTTTGCAGCCTACTTTCAAATGACCTACCATCCATCTACTCATGATAGTCTCCACTGTTGCCCGATTCAAAAGCCTACAGTGCATTTGGAACAAACCCATTCTCACTTACGATGTGACAGATTATTAGTCTTTTACCTTTTTTTGAAACGTGATTACGATAAAAAAATCGGTTGCCTGTAAAGTCAGTTTTACGGGCGAAGATTTTACGTGACAACGTCTTTTTCTCGGTAGAATATTTATTTATATGAATATTATTAAATTGCACAATAGGAACAAGGAATTGCCGCTATAAACTCAGTTTCTCAACTTTTGTGTCAATCTAACAATTAATCAATCAATCATAGTTTACGATAATGAAATATTAGTGTACAATTATTTACCTTTATTGTTGTAGTTGTTGTAAATGACGAATCTACTCACGAATTGAAGACAAATCTCACGATCTCACGATTAAGGTCTTACATCTTACGATTTTTAATTTTTTTTTAAATTTCAAGTGTTTCTAATAAAATGCATGGGAGGAAATCAGCTTTTTTTAGATTGTCACCTTGAAATATCCATAAATTGACTGTATTTTTGTATCAAAGTGGGCTACTCCAATTAACTCAATTAATATACACAAAATAATATAAACAAAGCTTAAAAGGTTCTTTATGCTTTGAAAGTGGTTTATAAACAACTGAATTGTAATGTATATTTTACCGCCTTTAATAAATATAAAGTATAGACTAAATTTTGTGTAAAGAACAAACATTCAACAGACCTAATAGTAAAAACATATTGATTTAAGTGTGAATTTGAGATAATGTGCTGACAAAATGTTAAATCCTAAGAAAACAAAATTATGTTTTTATGTATATTCATTATACTTAATACTCTTGGGTAAAATACCTCATATCATATATGTCTTTAGACACAGTTAATAATTTTCATTGAAGTTTAAACTATAAAGAATGTTTACAATCATTGCTCAATATTAAATGGATAAATCCATAGCAATATTATAAAAGAATATAGGTCCCTAGGTAATTTCCTAAAATTATATCTGATACTGGTGGTTCCCCCTAAAATAGGACACTGTAAGCACTCCACATTTTCACTACAGACACAGCTGACGATACTTTCAACGATTTTCAACTTTAGCGATTCAACGCGCCTAATTCTCTAGTGCCGCGCGCAGCGGACCGATCATGTTTGAGTGGGAGAGAGACGCAAGGCATTCGCCGGTCCGGCGGGCCTCTCTCTCGTTCGGTGACTCACTGTAACAGACGTGAGCGGGCGTTACACTTTTTCTTAAATGACTCCGAGCCACAACCTAATTTAAGACGTTCTCACGTCAAAAAGTGATTAAAATAATTTAAAAAATTGAAGGTTTATTTTGATTTGAATTATCTTTGGGATTTTTTAAGCCTATCCTTTAAAGCATCCACCCAAAATTTTGATTTTGTTTGGCCAGCATTTATCGATGTTTCATCTAAATAAGAAATTGTTCTATTTTCAGCTCTATATTGTCTTATCTTTTGCAAATAATTTTGTCGTCATACCACAATTTCATTTTTGTCAAGTAACAAACTCTTTCTTCTTTTTCTTCTTAAGGTGCCTTCTCCATTACTGAAGGTTGGGTATAACTACAGCAAATTGCTCCCTATCTTGAGCTGTTCTCAGTTTCGAATGTGTGTCCATGCCTGTCCGGTCTCTTACATTCTTCAACCAGGAGCATTTTCTTCTTCCTGGACCTCTTCTTCCTTCCACTTTCCCTTCCATTATAAGTCGTAGGAAGTTGTATTTTTGTCCTCTATAAATATGTCCTAGATAACTCGTTTTTCTGTTTTTTATAATATTTAGGAATTCTCTCTCAGTACCCATTCTTCTTAGCACCTCGTTGTTGCTCACGTGCTCTGTCCAAGAGATCTTCAGCATCCTTCGAAAAACCCACATCTCAAAGGCTTATATACGCCTCATACTTGTAACTCCGAGAGTCCATGTTTCCACTCCGTATAGCAATATGGAATAAAAAAACGTTTTTACAAATTGGCATCGGATATCCAACGATAATGTAGAGTTTATTAGGAATTTTTTCCTTCGTTGAAATGCAGACCTAGGATATTCTATACGAGCACGTATTTCGACCTCGTGGTCAAGGTCGTTTGTTATCCAGCAACCAAGATACTGGAATCTTTGTACTGGTTCTATATGTTTGTTATAGATACAAATATTAATATAGACATTTGGTGCACGTGTAACAACCATTACTTTCGTTTTATTTGTGTTTATATTTAGTCCCAAGCTATCTCCCTCTCTGATTATGACATTCAAAAGTCGTTGTAAACCCACAGCACTGTCCGCAATAATGACGGTGTCGTCTGCGTATCTTAAGTTGTTTACGTATTCTCCGTTGATTTTTATTCCTTCTTCAATATTTTCGAGGGCATTTTTAAAAATCTTTTCGAAATATATATTGAATAATAGTGGAGAAAGTACACAACCCTGACGAACTCCTCATTTTATTGGCAATTCTGCTGTCAGACGATTGTCTATTTTGATCGACGCTATTTGATCCCAATATAGTTTTTTAATAATTGCTACAGTGTTATGGTCTATACCATGTTGTGTTAGGGTTTATATGAGTTCTGTGTGTTTTACTCGATCAAACGCTTTTTCGTACTCGATAAAACAAAGAAACACGTCTTTTCGCTGATCTTGGCATTTTTGTAGTAATATGTGGAGGCCAAATAATACCTCCCTTGTACCAAGCCCCATACGAAATCCAAATTGATTGTCGCTCGGGTTTCTTTCGCATTCTCTGTATATTCGTTGATGTACAATTTTAAGTAAAATTTTCAGAAAATGGCTCATCAGGCTAATTAATCTGAACCGTGAGCATCTATTTGCTTTATTTTTCTTGGGTATAGGCATAAATGTCGATCTGAGCCAGTCTCCTGGGAAGATTCCAGTGGTATACATTTTGTTAAATAATAGTCTTTCTTCTACCTTTTTAAAATTTAAATTTCATAAGAGTTTGTAAAACATGTTTTTTTTAACTTTGGTAAGTTATCACCATTATTTACACCTTTTAGGACTTTGTCAATTATTGTAGGAATTTCATTATGGAAAAAATATTGATGAACCTTTCTTCTTATAGCTAGCTTCTACAGCATCTATTGATTTTGAACGATTTTAGTTTGTTTTCGGTGCAGATAATGTGTGGGTGCTTTCATATTCTTTACTGACATTAAAAACACTGTCCTAACAAACTTTAGTTTTATATTCAACCTTTTGTTGGCCATTATATATTTGATTCTTATACCTATGTGCCTTTTATACTTTATTATACTTACAAGAATTATTTTAAAGTAGGAAAATCATTTGTATTAACTATAAATAAATAAGTTCTTAAAAAAATGCCTCCACTATATTAACACACGACCTAGCTATTAAAAAATAAAAAAAACAGTTTTGCACAACTAACTACTGTGCTCGATATTCGACGAAGCGAAAAAATAAAGTGCCTGCCTGTTAGCCCAAGCGACATGGGACTCACGACAGGATTGTGTTTTCAGTGTAAGTCCAATTATTTTGATTTGAAGAGGATAACCGATAAAGAAGTGTAACCGGTATATGTAAGTATTCCTTCCGATCAGAATAGACTGCAGGTGATGATACGAAAAAAAAAAAAAAAATTCTGTTTTGAAAACAATGTAACGATCATTCAATATTGTTTAGGCATAATAATTTTAAGATTGTAGATTGAACCTTTTGGCCATACTCTGTCGAAAGCCTAAGCAACGTCTAAAAAGACTGTAAAACAGACTTTCTTTTCTTCTAATGAGTTATCAATTTTGGTTGTTCAGTGTACCTGATCAATCCGATAAAGTTTATTTCTCAAGCAAAATTGGTGGTTTGGAATTACTTTTTCTCTTTTATTAATGGTTTTATTCTTTTTAGAGATGTGTTCCAAACAGCTTCGACATCACTGGTAAAAGTGATATTGGCCTATTGACGAGACTTATTTTGGTGATAACTCTAGCTATTTTTCATATATTTGGAATATTTCTCAACCTAAATGCAGCATTAATTAGGTAGATCAATTTTAGTATTGCTTAACAAGGCAGGTTTTTTAAAAATTCTGTAAAAATTAAATCGTATTTTGTGCTTTTTTGGGGTATGTTATTGTGATTCTTTTTTTTTTTTATCTGATTATGCTTTAACGATATACTATATTTTATAAATAATGTATTTTGTAAATGTGTGACAAATCTATTTGCCTTTTGCCCAGGTACTACCTTCAAGTTTAATGGGTGGAGAATGGGTGACTGGTATTTTTAGTTTTTTTTTTTCGTTTCCATAGAGAGTATTCATTGCTGCTATCATCCGTCAACTCTCTCAGGTAAGAAGTGATTTGTTTAACATATTATATCGAGCGACAATCTAGATGGTCTTGAATTTACAAAGCACTCAAAATAAATTGTTTGTTCATCAATCATCAAATCAATACATTGCTTAAACATTTTTTGCGATATAACAAAAGCTTATACAGGTATGGCTTTTCTCGTGTGGTAATAATAGACGCTTCCTGAAATTTACTTAAAATTTCGTTCAACTTAGAAATTTTAAGGTACAAGTAAATCATCACTATCATCACACTATCATCAACTTAAACACTATCATCAACTTAACTCAAGGAAAACTGAGCCTCTGAAAAATTGGTACCTATTAAAAAATGTAACTTACTATTTTTATTGGGAATATGCCACAAAAGTTTAAAATACGTTTATGTTTGACGTTTCAATTTCCACTTAGGAAGTCGTTCTCAAAATATAAAACATTGATAATGTCTTTTTGTTTTTTGGTGAAAAATTCTTCTAATAAATGAATTTTATGTTACTCACTTATATTCACAATTTAGACATATATTATACATTTTAAAGTACGTTCAGACATTAGAATAATATTGCCAATTGCGCGTTCCTGGGACGACTTCAAATACCTATCAAAAAATTAATTAAAATCTAGTTGGCTTCTGCCAATCCTACAATAAAATCGTTCTCGGAAAGCAACTCAACAATATTGGCAATATCATTTTAAAGACGTCAACTTTTAAATGTATAATATATAATATATGTCTGAATTATACATATGAATGAGTCAATTAGAAGAGTTTTTCACCAAGTAACAAAAAAAAATTTGTTTCATATTTTAGAAAGATTGGTTTGTACTTTTAGAACATTAAAATAACCTTTTTTTTAAATTTAAATTGTGGCTTATTCCTATTAAAAATAACAATTGCATTGGTGCCACTAGAACAATATTAAGTATACCTTTATTTCTTGTCAACAACCAGTTAGAGAAAGACTACACGGGCGAACAGGTTCTCCTACTAAGAGGGATGAATCTAGAATTTATCGAAAGAATCTTTTACAACGCATTAAATTATCTCTCATAATAAAACAGACTAACTTGATCTTTGTAAAAAAATAAAATTCCTCGATTTTACATTTCGCAAAACATTGGTTTAGAAAAGTCACAATAAAAATCTAAAAGGTACTTGCCAGCAAAGCATTAATCTTTTTTAAACATTATTGCGTATCTCCTTGGGCCACTATTCTACAAAACATAATACGGCAACTGTTCTACAAAACTTTTCATTCTTAATTCGATCAAAAATTGACTATAGCTCAGTGGTTTATAACTCAGCGTAGAAACCATCCTTACGCTAAGAATTCAAAATGTTTTAAATACCGGGTTGCGAATAGCTTTAGGCGCATATATAGTAAGTCAGGACAAACCCCTTAAAATTTAGTTTTTATTGTTTTTTTGTGTTTTTTGTTTGCTTCTTAAGTTGTATTCTCTCCAGGTAACCCTTCTTCTTTGCGTGACGTGCTTGTTTTTAAGCGATGTTTCTTGATCGGGTGCTAGATGAAACGGTTCCTCGGCTATTCGACCTGCCCATTATCTAATGTTTCGCAATCAGGACAGTTGTTTTCTTCTGATTCAACGTTTTCCTTCTACTTTGCCCTGAATAATCAACCGGAGTAAGCGATATTTAGGGCCTCTAATTGAATAGCCGAAGTATTGGACCTCTCTCAGTTTAAATATGTTAATCAATTCTTACTTTTGGTACATGGTCTGTAGTACACGTTCATTTCGCATTTTTATGAACGAATTGTTCGAGTACTTTATAAATACGGTATAACAATTCGACACTATACCATCCTACTTAAAATTCTCCCCCTCCATTGACTGTAAATAAACCACTAATAATCACTAATCTATTAAAGTTGGTAAACCTAAATAAATATCCAGCAGTCATACTATTAAATTGCTTCAAAGACATCATAGATACATTTTAAAGGACTACCAACATATCTACAAAGATGCATTAAAACACAAAAAAGATAGAGTAGGAGCAACAATTTTGTCTTATACTCATACTGCTAAATTTAAGCCGCACAACTAGACTATTACCAATGCATATCTATACGCAATTCTAGAAGCATTAGAGTTCAATAACAAAACGGCCCAGAGGAATTACACAAACATGTCTGACTCACCAAAAGACCTTTGTAACATCCATAATATGCATATACTCTTACATCACTATTAGACTAGGCGGGATCTGTAGAAATTCAGACCATAATGGACATTTTCCATAGGAAGCTATTTTTTTTCTGGAATCCCTTCAGGATTTGCCCAATATCGATAATCACGATATGCGCGAGTCGCAAACCCTGTGCTAAATTTTTTATTTAACAAAATTTGAAAAAAATTGAAAATTTCTCATTTTTTTGCTCCTATTTTCGTTTATAATTCGGAAAATATTGATCCTAGAGAAAAAATTTACAAAGTTAAAAGTTTCGGTATTCAATTTTACATAATATTTCGTTAGCTAGAAATTGAAAATTTAATGTTTATTGTTGAAAAAATAGCAATAATTGGAAAAAAAGTACAAAAAAAATGAAGTTAATCCTTTAAATGTTTTCGACTTTTTAAACTTGACTTACAAGCTCCATATTCCGCCTAGAAAAACTTTATAATTTTTTTAAAACGTGTGCTAAATTTTCTTAAGATCGGTCGGATAGGTTTTGCATAATAATTTTTCAATCCAGCATGCTGGAAAAAAATCGCAAATTTTCAAATTTATAGTAGGCCCTAAATAAGACTCTCAGATAGTTGCAAATTTTTTTACATATAAAGGAAGGCTCAAACTTTCAAACGCTCTTTATAAAATTCAAATCGGTTCACTAGGAGACCCTAGAAATTTTTTTAAAGTTTTAAACATTTTTTATGCTTATAAACAAATTGAATAACTTTACGAGCTTTAAACATATCGATTTCAAAATTTGTACACTTAAAGAACATTAAAAGACGCTTCTTTAAAAAAAACGATACATTCGGCATACTGGTTGCCGAGATATTGAAGGTCAAGGTCAGACCTGAAGTTTCTTGTCCTTCCAAAAAAAGAAAAGACTTTAAAAAAAATTATTGAAGATTGAGTCAAAACAAAGTTTATATATAAAAAAAAATGTTTCGTTCGCCTAACAATTTAAATTATTTATTAACAATTTAAAAATACATAATTGTTTACTAAAAGTAACAATTTACTTTAATGTATAAATTGCAAGCCCAAAAAAAATGCATGAAGAAAAAATGCAATTACTTGTTTAACATACAATTGTTTATTGAAAATTTCCCAATTTTGCAATTAAAAATGGTATTTGAAAATATGATATTTGAAATCCTTGTCGTCCGAGACATCGATTAAAAAAAAAGAGCAAAATTGGTTAACAAGAATCCGAGATAATGCAATTTTTAGCGCGCGCTATGATTTTGAACTCGCCGATTCACATTTCGAGAGAATGTCCCCCACCACCACTTCTCATGCATTCCGAGCGACATTTTACGCGAAAACGGTTTTTAATTTGTCTTTTTTATTGATGTTGCCATAAAAAGCACTACGTAAAACTTTTCATATAAAAAGTACTTGACAAGACGAGGGTATTTGTTTAAAAACGAGCCCTCTATCACTAATGATTACACGGCAAATGTATGCCAACTTTGACCTTCAATATCTCGGCAACCAGTAAGCCGAATGTATCTTTTTTTGTGTAAAAAGGTTAAAGAAGCGTCTTTTAATGTTCTTTAAGTGTATAAATTTTGAAATTGATATGTTTAAAGCTCGTAAAGTTATTCAATTTGTTTATAAGCCTAATATATAAAAAATGTTTAAAATTTAAAAAAAAATTCTAAGCTCTCCTAGTGAACCGATTTGAATTTTATACAAAGCGTTTGAAAGTTTGAGCCTTCTTTTATGTGTAAAAAAATTTGCAACTATCTGAGGGCCTTATTTAGGGCCTACTATAAATTTGAAAATTTGCGATTTTTTTCCAGTAGGCTGGGTTGCAAAATTATTATGCAAATCCTATCCGACCGATCTTAACAAAATTTAGCACACGTTTTAAACATATTAAAATGTTTTTCTAGGCGGTATATGTAGCTTGTATATCAAGTTTAGAAAGTCTAAAACATTTAAAGGATTAACTTCATTATTTTGTACTTTTTTTTTTTTCAATTATTGCCATGTTTTAACAATAAACATTAAATTTTCAATTTCTAGCTAACGAAATATTATGTAGAATGGAATAACGAAACTTTTAACTTCTTATAATTTTTTCCCTAGGATCAATATTTTCCGAATTATAAACGAAAATAGGATCAAACAAATGAGAAATTTTCAATTGTTTTCAGATTTTGATAAATAAAAAATTAAGCACAGGGTTTGCGACTGGCGCATATCGTGATTATCGATATTGGGCACAAAAATAGCTTCCTATGGAAAATGTCCAATCGAAAACAGATCCCACCTAGACTAGATTCATACAGACATTTACAAGGAACTTCAAAATGTTGCAGAGGAAAATAAACACATGGCATTAATCTGGATTTCATCTACTACTGAATTGCACGGTAACGAGGTTGTGGACTGAGTAGCTCAAGTGCAAAAGTGAAAAAAATACTTAGTAGTGCATCGCAAAACAAAGGGTCGCATTGTTCCGAAAAACTAAGACAAATTAAAGACAAGTTTAAAGACATCTTTAACAAAAAAGTTATGTATATTCGACTTTAACTTCATAACAATCATAAGAAAGAACCCGCCACAGGGTAACCAATGTACCAACAAATATTATGATAAAATTGTATTAGTCCTCTTTTTATGTTCTTCTTGGTTAAGTTCTATCTTGTATCGAAGGTTGGAAATCATCATGGCTGTAAGGACCTCGTTAAACCTCTGCGCCACTCTTAATAGTTCTGAACTACTGAATTCAAATCTATCCCTCAAGTTCTTAAGCTACAATATTCTTCATCTTCTCACATTTTGCTCTTCTCGAAATTTGCCTTACATGATCAGTTATTGAGTATTTTTGCCCTCATTACATGTCATGATCACATGTCATAAGTACTCAAGTCTTCATCTTTTTATGTTAGTACGTAATTAATACTGTAACCTTTGTATGTAATTTTCCATTGTTGTCAACTATAACTCCAGAGGTTCGGACGACATTAAATAAATATAAAAACAAATTTGTTAGTAAAGAGAATGTCCTATATAATGACAAATTCCTTTTAATTATAGGTAATGACTTATTGTTTACTTCTAATTTGCTAATCACTTTTGGCTTTAATTTTATTGCTATGACGTTATCTTATTTTAAAGTAAATTTTAATATGAGCAAGTGTGTTTTTTCTAAAAGAGATTAATTTCTCCTTAATCTTTACTGAAACGTTATTACGTAACGAAATTTTACAAAAGAAACTTTTTTGGTTTTGTAGTTCAGCGTAAATTAAAAGATACTTAGAAAAATGTAGGAATCTTGCAAAAAAGACATTTCAGTGGAAACGAGAAAGATTTTACTTCGCTCCAGAACACGCTAAGGCGTTTTCATCGCCACTGACGGATAACATCTAAAGGGTAATTTATAACTGTAGTGTTTTATTTCCAGCCAGGTAATAAAAATGTCACTGGATTTCCAGAAAAGTAAGCCAGAGAAAATTCATTTTAATTTTAACTTGAAATAAGTAGAACATTCGATTTGTCATTACAAAAAACAGGTTTGTATTTTTTTTGGATATATGATAATGATAAATATTTATCATTGCGTAGATTCTATATAACATTCGCAGTTTCAAAGTAACTATTTGTAGTCAATTAACTATTTGAGTTAGATTGTTTGAGCGTGTACTTGAACGAGTAAACACGGTTTTCTGTTTCGCTCTGCTATGTCTGTAATTCTAGTGACATCCGATAAAGTATAGTAATACTGATATTAACTTGAACAATTGAAGGTATTTATTAAAATAATTAATTATTTATATTTTTTGCATTGAACAAATGTTATCGGTTTAATCAGCGGTTCAGCGGTCAATTATATCGGTTAAATCAGCGAAAAATTTGTCCTCTCCACCAGTGCCGCGTGGAGACTATAATTGATTTTTGATATGAAACTAATTTTATTACAGCTAAAAAAAAATAATATTATTACTCACATTTGTCTGCTTTAGAAACTGGGCGGTAATGCATTAAAAAGGTTTTCATCTGTTCTTAATCATCTACCATGTCTCACGAAACATTCCATAATAATACACGCCAAATTCTTTCCAATAGTAAAGTTTTTATAGAAAACTTGACTTCTAACTCATTTTTTCTCGAAGAGAAATCAAGCTATCGTAATTTTGTCTTGATCTACACTGCTGGCCACTTGCATTTGAATGTTTTTTTTTTTAATTCTGAAGGTGTTTAGAAGTAGGGAGTGGGAGGTTAGAAGATTCTGTAAGTGGTTTAAATTCGGGCGAGATAAACATTATTAATAGAAATCGGTATGCTCCTTTCCTAATAGGAAAGATCCCTCCTCCTCCTAAGTGCCTTCTCTGTTGAAGTTGGCGATCAATATGGCAAATTTCTCTCTATTCTGGGCTTGATGAATTAATTCATTTCCTTTTGTGTGGGTCCAATCTCTGATGTTTCGTAGCCAAGATTTTTTCTTTCGTCCTATTACCTTCAATCTTGCCTTCTAATATTACTTGGAGCTGCTGAAATTCCCTATGGCGCATTATGTGTCCTAGATATGACGTCTTTCTAATTTTAATAGTATTGACCAGATGAGGGCTTATGTTCATTGTTCTCAGTACTTCTTCATTCGTAGTTCTGCTGGTCCAGCTTATTCTTAGCATTCGGCGGTACATCCACATTTCAAATGAATTTAATTTGTTGATGTCATACTGTTTTAATGTCCAGGTCTGACAGCCATATAGTAATAGAGACCACACCTAACACTTTAGTGTTCTCAATCTTATTGAGACTGATAGCTTGGAATTACAGAGCATTTTACGCATATTCATGAAACCAGATCTTGCTATTTTAATGCGTCTTCTAATTTGAGTGGTCTAGTTGACTATTTAGTTAGGATATAATAAAAAAGATAAGTAACGTAAAAGAAAGTAATAAACTTTTAATTCAAAAAAATTAACATTGTTCGAAAAATTAAACAAAAGTAAAAATCAAATTTTAATTGCTGTTGGCTGTTGTTTAAGTTTAGTATCGAGTATTGCCTATCTGACTTCTGCGAAGGATTTAAATACTCCTATGCACAATTATTGTAATGTTGCTGAATCTGTTCTTGCGGTCATTTCTTCAGTCAACGTTATTTTCATTGCCTCTTTAAAATCATTTTCTCCAAAATATACCCCAAATGTTCTAATGGATTCATACCAGGACTACAAGCGGGTCAATACAAAATGGAAATATCGACATTATTTAGATAGTCCATGACGATTCGCGCAGTGTGTGAACGTGCATTATTCTGCATAAATAAAAAACTATCCCCCAGAAAAGAGGCGTAGCGGATAACATAGTCTCTTAGACATATATCTGTCTGCTGTTCCATGCTCGATAAAAATTAATTCGGTGCGTCTGTTGAAATGAATACCCGCCCATGCCGTAGCACCTCCTCCACCAGCGTTATGGCTGAAATACAGCAAGGTGCAAATCCGTTTGGAGATCGTAATACCAGAAAACATTACAATACTCCATTGCTGAACAGTCCAGTCTCTATGATTATTCGAAAATGTCATCTTATTAGCTCCATGAGCTACTGTTAATTTAGGGCTTGCTATTGGTTTATGAAAACACGATTTAATTAGGACAAGAAAATCAAAGAAATAACACAGACTTATAAATACAAATTACCCGAAAAACTTGGAGATAAAAACAACGTATTGATTAAAGATTAACAGAACGAAGCATAAATATGAAAAACCTACACATCCGAATGTTTTGCTGATGACCGAGACCCAATAGAACAATCAGATTGCAAGGTAGATGGGCCTAACATGCTTAAAAAAAGTAATTAAAGCTTTGGCAGAAACCAAAATGGAAAACGGCTGGTTCAGATGATTTAAGTGTTAAAGTTGATAAAGTATTATACGAGATAAGTATTTACTATTTAAATGGGAATAAGTTACAATGAAAGATTAAAGTACGTTTATTGACGTTTCAATTTCCACTTCGGAAATCGTTCTCAAAATACAAACATTAGTTTTTATAAAATCACTAATGGTGGTGGTGGTGGTGGAAGTGCTCGTGGCGTAGCCTTACAATCTAGGCTACGGAGAAAGATAGATGAATACATAAGTAAATTTGGTTTCAGAAACGGTGAGATCTTCGCATGTTTTACAGACTATGAGAAGAAATTCGATAATGTGGAGCACGTTACGAACATTTAAATCTACTGAAACAAATTGGGTTAGTTGGTAAAGACATTAAAGACCACTAACCCGTGGTCGTGGAAGCGGCGATGGAAATTGTAACATTTTTTTTATAATTAAAATATTAAATAAGTTTTAAATTTTTTACCCCTGTTGCTGAGACGCCGATGGTCGTATTTGCAAATAATAAATACCCCATACAGTTCCAAAAAAACTTATCCAGCTTGTTAAGTTATGTGTGAAGTGCTGTAGATCCAGAATACGGATAGGTAACAAACTCTCAGAATCTTTCGAAATAAGCAGTGGCCTGAAACAAGGAGTGCGCTGTCACCTTTCCTCTTTAATATCATTCTGGAGAAAGTAGTACGAGCAGCACAACTTAAAACAGAATTACTGACAGTAAATGGACCAAAATTACAACTAGCATACGCAGATGACATTGACATTGTGGGAAACACAGTCACCAATTTAAAGGAGACTTTTAATAAATTGGAGGTAGAGGCAAAGAAAACTGGTTTAAGGGTAAACAAAGAGAAAACCAAATACATGTGCAATAACAGACAAAAAGGAGAAGATAGAATAGGGCAAAATGTTACAATAGAACCCATATAACTTTGAAAGAGTAACGAGTTGTAAATATCTCGGAGCAACAATCACTGCAGATAACGATATCGCGAAAGAGATTAAAGGAAGAATTCAGGCAACAATCAGATGTATGTACAGCCTTCACAATACTATTAAATCTAAAATCTTAACAGAACATCATAGATTAGAATATATAAAATGGTGATTAGACCGGTGCTCATGTATGGGTGTGTGACATGGACCCTGACCAAAGAAACTGAAAGAAAACTTAGATGGTTTGAGAGCTTTGAGCCTTATCACGACATTAATAGTAACCAATACCGAATGAGAGCAAATGCTGAGGTCAAGCAAATGTATAGAGCGAGCGATATAGTCCAAGAGATTAAATCCCAACATCTGAGATGGGCTGGCCATGTCCATAGACTCCCTAATAACGGCCTTGCCAAGTTAATATGAAAGGAAGCCCTTACAGGAAGAAGGCTCTTAGGACCTCCACGAATGCGATAGAGAGACAATATATGGTCTAAGCAAGTTGTGCAGTCAGCCAAAACTCACCCCGCGTTGTAGTGCTACGAGAAGAAGAAGTAGTAGTTACCCTATCGGATAATGTGACTTGTTATCCTAGCCTTTTATATAGATAAATTTAGTAAAATCGCACATTTTTATCAACCAAAATATGAAAACATAATTTGACGTCTATTTAATTAAGCTACTTTTAAAAAGATTCAAATAAAATAACAAAATAAATTTTTGCTGCTTAACACACAACACAACGAACTCACGTAAAAATCGAGGTCCACATTCTTGCATTCGACTGAGCACAAATGAAATTAATTGTCTCCCCTGCTAATTTCTTTGCAAATAATTAATGGGGCTGCTAATAAGGCTCTTGATTTAGGGCCGAATTTGAATGCTAAAAAATTTAAAAGGCACTTAGAAAAATGGTCGACGAACGAAAAAAGACGAGTCGAAGGTGGAATAAAATATCCAGGTATATTTGGTAGCAGCGATAAAAACCTGATAAAGGTGAAGTGTCTACAGACATTTTCAATAAAAATAAGTGAGTGACATTTTAAACTAAATTAAATATAGTATGTACTTTATTTAGTGGAGTCTAAATGATACTTTAAAATATTAAAAACTCCAAGGGAGTAATTACCAGTACATAAAATTTTTATATATTCTGCTAAATTTAATAGACACAGCATAAAAATCAATATATAGAGGAAACAAATACTTTTGAAAATAAAAAAGCAAGAATTTGTATTGTGGTTTTTAGCTGCCAACTATTCGATGTTTCATCCAACAACTCCCATGTCTTAGTCATGATATAGTCAACATCTGCACAAATAAAAACAATGATACAAAAAACTTACCCAACGAAATAAAAGAACAAACTGTAGAGAAACGATGACTAAGAAAAACATTGCAAAGAACCCGCGCACCTTAGGATAAAAATAGAATAAAGCAAGCAACAGCACGATTAAGAACTTTTTTAAAAAACAATTGAAACAGCGACATAATCGAACAGCAAGTAATATCCAACCACCAGTTTGGATTTGGACAACAACATGCTAACCTAACACTGCGCAAATTCACCAAATCTGCAATTTCATGAACAAAGCCTTAGAAGAGAAGAAATATTATTTAGCAGCATTTTTGGATATCTGGCAGGCTTTGGATAAAATCTGGCACACTGGCCTGTTGTACAAAAAGTCCTTTCCCCAAACTACTTTCTAATCCTCAAGTCCCATCTTTCCGACAGCCATTTCCTTGTAAAAGTAAAGAATCGGTGAACTGACTTATATTCAATTAAAATTAAAGTGTTCTGGGACTTGTTCGCCACCTACTCTACAAAGTAGCTTTTCCTACAAGTCAAAACATCATCACAGCCACATAGGCAGACGATACAGCAATCTTTGCGGCTCACTCAAACCCATAAATTGCTTTGGAACTATTCCGGATCACACCAATCTCCATAAAATAAAGACTTGATTAAAAAATGTGGCGAATTAAAGCAAACGTAAGCAAATCAGTACATATAACGTTCACTAATCGAAAAGATATATGTCCAACAGTCTAATTAAATAACTAAGTACTACAACAAAAAGATGATGTAAAATACTTAGGAATGCACTTGGACCGCAGATTAACATGGAAGAAACAAATATTTACAACAATAAAACAGTAGGGTCTGAAACTCAGTAAAATGTACTGGCTAATAGGAAAAAGATCAGTACTGAATTTGTAGATACAATAAAATTTCAGTATACAGGTAAGTGATAAAGCTAATATGGAGCTATGGAATCCAACTGTGGGGATCTGCATCGAGATACAATATCGACATCCTGAAGAGATTGTTACGAATGCACCGTAGGGAATGTCCAATAAATACGTTAATTGCTATCTTCAAATCACACTGTCACAGAAGAAACTACCAGTTACTCCCAAAAATACGACAGACAGTTGAGAAGCCACCCCAATAGGCTAGTGAAGAACCTTCAGAGAACCCAGGCAAACAGAAGGCTAAAGCATTACACTCCAAGCGATCTATCAAAAAGATTTAAAATTTTCAATTTTTAATTCTTTTTTACTTTATTAGAAAGTCACAAATAATTGTATTACTTAAATTATGGTTTAATAAGTTATTGTCACTGAACAGTCTCCTCCAAGTTTCTTGTAATTTAATAAAATAGTTTACTTACTGTAATCATTATTCCAGATTGTAAATAAATAGGATGTTAAAAAAATCGTTGTTTTATTCGGTATACTGTGTCATCGCCACGAACAATAAGGTGCAACAGAAGGTTAGAAAGAAGAAAAGGGCTAGAAAGAAGTATAACAGGTCTAAAATAGAGAAAGATAAGGATATATGAGGATACTGAGAACCAGAACGGACCATCCCACAAAATTGCGAAAGTTTAGATAAGTTTGGTTTTAAACCCAACCTTTACTTTCCTTTAATTTCAGAGTGGACCATATGAATTTCCTGTACTCTACAACAGATGGCAGCATGTATAAAGATGGTCCATTTTGTTTAAGACAACAATACTTGCGAGCCAGACTGGACTATATGACATGGTCCGCTTTGGTTTCTGGAAATACCATTTTAACCTTTAAATTGTCAGTGACTTAGTAACACATGATAATTTAAAGGCTAACTATTCATTCACGGATATATGTATATTCTTGTACTTGGCGTATGAGTTGTTGTGAATTAGCAAGGCCCTTTATTGGGTTTGATTTCTTTTTGAACAGTACTGTATCATCAAGAACTTATCTAGCATAAGTTGACCTTTTCCTCTCCTCTTTATCTCTTTAGGTACACACATATCCATATTTTTTGTATTCTTCAGTAACTCCTGGTTGTCCCGTATTTAATGATTTTACATTCGAAGTAGCGATTCAAAGTACCTTTATTGTTTTTCAACTCGTCGTCTTCTTACCCCCTCTATCCCCCTCTTTTACAGTTCTCCTCGATCCACCAAACAACAGTTGCAAGGATTTTAGCGAAGTAAAACATACTCGGTATACAGAACAAATATAGTGTTAAATGTTAAATGTTAAAATATTTTAAAAAATTATAAAAATAAATACACTGAAAAATAGTAAAGATGTATATAACGTTAGAATATAAAATTTATACCAGCAAATTATGATTGATAAAGATAAATTATAATTGTTTTTGCTTTGAAAGTTTATAAATATTTTTTATTAGGCGATTGGCTGAATATAAAATGCAATTTAATTTCTATATTAACTATATTTGATTCCTATGGTAGTCGACAGTCTTTGAAAATGTTTTCCATTATAATAGGAATAAATTAATATACAGGTTTTTATTCTAAAATGAAATAATTACTACTCTAGTGATAAATTGTAAACATTACACGCAAGTTCACAGAACACTTTAATTTGTCTCTTGTTGTGATACTGAAGGATTAAAAATAAATTAGATACGACAAGAAAATCCGCTTTATTCTGGATTCCGGATAATACTATTAACTAGGAAATGTATTCACCACAGGCCATATTATTTACAAATTGGCTGACGTCGACTACAAAATTTATAGAAGTTTCTCAGTGTGAGAATTATAGCATCGATATGTAAATTCAGTGATTCGATTTATTAACGAAATTCGGTATTAATCGCTCTTCGTGAGGTTTCTCATTACGGCTTTTCATCAGAGATGGACTAAGGTTAACTAAAATTAATTTCCTTCAGTCTAGAAGCCAATTTATGGGGGTTTACAAGACTGCCAAGTTAATTGACAGTATTGATTGGTTGTAAGAGGGTTTAGGATATAAGAGCTCGATGTTGCGATGTGTATTTACATAAAAAGTTTAAGCTAGCAATAATGACTTGGTTAAATCCAATTTAGTTTAGTTTATCAGAAAAACTATTATTTCTGTCTATTACATTTTAATCTTTCAAGCTTAGCTTAATTGGGTAAGACTAATAATAAAAGAAGTGAAATATTTTTTCATTCCTGTCTTTTAGATCTATATTTTACATGATGTGATTGCTTTCTTAACCTACTTTTTTGTGGCATGTCTAACTTAAATATTATGTGCTTATGGGATAACTCCACAATTATTGGCTTTAATGAAAATCACAGTTTTAACTAACTAATGTTTGAAGTTTCGACTTCCACTCCGGAAATCACTCCCAAAAAAGATTATTATAAAAAATTCTGGACAAATATATAACTTAACTTATTTGTTAAGTTATATATTGTGTAATTTCCAAATTGACATGATTGATCTCGATAATGTAGGTAGCAGCATGTAAATGGCCGAAAATCTAAAACAAGGACAACACCACAACAACATTTACAACCATTAACACACTGAGATCTATCCTGTTTAAAACCAAACCCATTAACACACATAAAAGATCAAAACATTGCATCTATAAAATACTCTGTGAACGCAACAATTTGTACGTGGGAGAAACCGCAAGACAACTAAGTGTCTGGATAAACGAGCATGAAACATAGAGCGAGAACAGAAACTTCGAGAACTCCCAGATATGCAAACATGTCTGGGATAACCTAACCATAATGGAAAGATGCACCAATAATCATGAAAAAAATAGACATGGAAAAGAGTAAAGTCTAAGGAGCAGCCCTCATCCTACTTAAAGAAGAAAAATGTGTTACAAACTCATCAGCAAAATGTAGCAGTACTTTGGTTGCCAATACTAAAAGAATAAGTCAACAGCAAGAATATACCAACAATACCGGCGAAACAGAAGGTCGAAAAACATAACCGACAATCTTACACACAATACATATTATACAACACATAAATACAAATCTACATTGCACAATTTACGTTATACAATCACACTTACGATACAGTTTACACAAACACATAACACAATAAAAAAAATACAAAACAGTCAGAATTTAATATTCTTGGGGTAAAAATACTATACTTAATTTTTTTTTCAGCCATATACATATACCATGTTCAGCCACATACTGCTAAACATTTCCAAATTTCTATTTTGCCAGGGTTCACTATTTTGGTAGCTTTTCTGATAAGTCCAGGATATTGGCGAACAATGTTATGTTTTGGCGTTTTTTAAACAGAAGACGATGCACTTTTCAACCATTTATATTCTTTTTTGTCTTTTGTGCCAACAAATCTGTGGTTTCCGTTATTTTCTCAATCATATTGGTTGCTGTTTTTACCAATAGTTCTTGCCTAGCTTCAAGAAGGTCATCTTCTCCAACACTACTGCTAGTTTCTTTACGTATTTCGACTTCTTTTTGTAATACCGGCTACTCTTCATCACTTTGTACATAGTCCAGATTTATCATCACATATAGTCATTAACCTCCTTGTACTTATCAGATTCATTGTCGTTCTTCAAATACCACTCCATAACTCGTCGCTCAAAATCTTTTCTCCGAACTTAGCTGTTTGTCTGATTGGATGTTTTAATGCATTTCCACTGCTCGTGGAAGGAATATCCATGGTTAGTTGCCCTAAAAATAATAAAAGGCGTTTTTGGAATTATTACCACCAATCCTAATTATGTACAAAGTACATAATGTGAAATATTCGGACTTACGTACCTGTATGACTACTGGCGTAATGCGAAATACCCTGTGAAACCCACTTTTAAATACCGCCTTGTACCTTATAGTTGTGTAGAACACATACGTATATTTGGGGGGGGGGGGCAGAACCGCAGCTCAAACAGACACAGAGACCGTCTCAGAGACCGGTGTGTCCGTATAAGGGTTAATAAAAAATACTAATATTTAATAAGTTCTACAACGTCGCTTAAAGTACTGGCTAATTTTGCGGGAATACTTTACATGCGAATGCTTGACATGTAAGAGTATTAATTGTCAAAATAACCATATTATTTCATCTTTTTTAAATAGTTATTGATAAAATTCAAATCAATCACCAGTGGTATAAATGTTCAGTAGTAATATAGCAAAATAATCTTATTCTATTTTTTTAAGTTCATGTTAAACATGGTTCCCAAAATTGTTATTTATCTGTGACATTGTACTGTTTGATAAGGCTCAAAAGTCATATTTTTGGCCCCTTTTCTCCCAGCGTACACATTGCGATATCTTTAGTGCAAGATCCAATTAAATTTTCTGTTACTATATGGGCTTAACCAGATCTTGAGATTCTGTGAATAACTTAAAATGATGCTTTGAGAGCCATTTTATTATCTTCATTGAAAGCCAACAGGAAATAAGAAACACTACACTTTTTATTACCTACTAATATCCTTTTAAAATATTCAATAGGTTTATACTTTTAATCCGGATTTTATTACAAATTACACAAAGCGGTTTAGGTTCTGACTCTGTCAGCGTTATATTTTCGTTTCTTTCCTTTTTGCACCCTTCTCGTCAATTTTCTAATAACTTTTATTCTGGCAAAAAAGTACCCTACTATAACTTTCAATATCACCAACCCGTGTTGGACCTAAATTAGGGACCGAAGAAGAAGCAGTATTTGATCGATAATTAATCTTTTTGCCAAACTTCACAAAACTGCTCGTTTTCAGCCAACTATCCATCTTAAATTAACAGAATATTCTCCTTCTTCTTTTTATATAGACATAACTCTGTCTGTTTTACAATGTGCCTCCAGTAAGTTGTCGTTCCATCGTTTTCGTGGTCTTCCTACTGATCGCCTTCATATTGGGGAACCGTCTCTTGCCGTCTTTACTACTCTATTTGTTGTCATTCGGCTTATAAGATCGTTCCATTCTACTCTTCTATTTCTTACCCATTTCTTAATGTGATACTTAGATATTTGTAGAATATTATTATATTTATTTATTTAACACTCTCAGCGCCAGTGTATCCTTTTGATACACAGTGTGATCAACGTTATGTACCAAAAAAAGATAGATACACATGGCTCGTTGTGTTGATCTGTTGTGTTTACTAAAAGCACACACCTTCTTAAGTTTTTATATAGAATAATGTTCTTAAGAATCGTGAGCCACAGTAAGTCACAGAACTCTTACTTGCGTGACTGCGACTATTTTATATACGCAGATGTTCCAGTAAAATTTCAGACAAATTTCATCATTACCATAATTTTTTTGTAAACCTTCGTCATATAGCTCCCAAATCCCTATAGATTCGCGAATCACGGATTCTTAAGAAAAGCTGATCTAATTAAAATCTGTCATTTTCTTGGGTCAATATTTATGTACTTATTAATGTTTTCTTTTCAAACTTTCCGATCATTTATATAGTTATAATCTTTTCTATTTTTATATCGTTGTATTGTAACTACTACTTTCGCTTGCTTTTTTTGCAACTGTGTAGCTTGTAAAGTCTGTTCCTGAATTACTGAGAAAATTAACACTAATTTTTTTCTAAGTACTATGTAAAGTTATTATGTATGTTCCAGCGAAATATATAGTATACTACTAGCTTTTTCATTTTTAATATCTGTTGGAATTTCACCATCAGTCCGGAAAATGTAACTCTTGGCTTTTAATTAACGTTACATCCTGTCCGACATTAAATATAAATATGGTAGAAAATGGCACCAAAAGGATATGCAACTAATGAAAATCATTACAGTATTTATGTAAAAGGAAATTTCTGGCATTAAAGTTTATATATTTTCTGGTAGATTGTAGGTTATAATTATAATTTTTAAAAAAAATTTATCAAAAGGAAAAACTGAGAATTTAGAAACAATTTATTTTCTCATATCGGAAATCCATAAATATTTAAAATACAAACAGTAACCTACATTATTTAAAACTATAAAATAAAAGAAAAGATTTATTGATAGAATTGACAAAAATTTCAACTAAGAATCAAAAGTGTTTTTTGTTTGTTTATGCAAAATATTAAAAACAGGTTTATCCTTTAAGTGAAATTAACCTTAAACTAGTCCAGCCTCATCTGACAGATAATTCAATATTTTTAATTCTTTCTTATTAGCAATTGGAACCGCCCACAGGCAAGTGGTTCTTTAGCTATTGGAGCTTGAATAGTGGGTGTATTTGAGACAAGTTCCGCTCAGTTTCTAAAAAGTTGTGGTATACCTATCAGTTACAGGGATGCCAGGTCTGGAGATTTTTCCTCGGAACTGGGGAAAATTGAGGATCTTTGGGGACTGGGGAAAAACATTTTTAAAATGACTAATATTTGGGGAAATCAAACTGGCTGAAATATGTTATTAAATTTAGTAAAAAATAGTTATTTTTGAAAGTTCAGTAATTTTGTGAATATTAAATAAACTTCCACAAGATAAGATCGCGGTGACTGATTCCATACACAGGCTACACTCAATACAGCTTGATGAATTGGCGCTACCGCGAACAATGATATTGCCTGGGGTTCCCTAACACTGTCATCTAGTGTTGCCCAAATGCAAGAACAAGACGAGACTTAGACAGTCTTGGTCTTGGTCTTGCGCCAATACACCTGGTCTTGGTCTTGGTCTTGGTATTGCACTCCCGGTCTTGGTCTTGGTCTTGGTCTTGCAGCAAGAGTCTTGCAAGTCTTGCAGTTACCCATTAGCCTATTGCTATTTATTAAACGTTACTTTAGATCTTAGAACAACGTAACAGAGTAAGTACATTTTAAGCTTGAATTAACATAGCCATAATAAAGACTAACCAAATTCATAAATGTCTTAAACAACTGACACCGTGTGTGGGGTTTGAAGGCACGATCTAATCTATCCTTGCCTATGCTCTAACTAACTAGGCTATCTACCAGGCCCCACGGAAGTCAATCTGTTTCTTAATAAATGTTTGCATTTACTAAGCTTACATGTGCTAAAACATGGTTGAAATACAAATAAAGTAAATTAATGACATAAACATGCCTGTATTTTAAAGAACATTATCTGCCTAGAAAGGAATTGATGGGCATGATGGGCAAAAAATCCACATACATGTATTAAGGGCACAGATTTTTTAGGTGATAAGATAACAAACTATAATCCACTTATTAAAGCAAAATAAATGTTTTTACCAATCTTATCTCTACTTTTATATAAAAAACTAACTTGAAAAAATAAAGAATAGTTAAAAAGAACAGTGGTAATCAAAAGAAGTTATTTTAAATTAAAGAGATCCTACTTAACACGTTCAGCTCCGTCGCTTTTTTGAAGAGAAAACAGTGGGCCACTAAGATGTATTCATGTAAACTAATTATTTTAAAGTACCCTTTAAAAAGTCATTTATAATAAATATGGGTACAAAAAAAATTAATTTGGTCACAAGGGCAGAAAATGTGTTGGTTGAATTTAAAAAAAAATAATAATCTGATTGAGAAAAAATATAATTATGAACCTAGATAACTAACATAAGTAATTATTAAATAGCAACAACATCAAGAAAACAAACTAATTACCTAATTTTCAATTTATTCATGAAAACGTCCAAAAAAAAATTTTCTAAGCTCAATCTTGGATGTTCAGGTCACTCCGCACAATAAAACAATGAATCCTTTCTTTCTTTTTTAGTTTGCCAGCAATATTTTCCCCGTCGTTACATTATCTGTTATTAATTTGTCTCGTTACTTTTAAATATAGCCGTAGCCGCGTTGTTTCAGCAAATTTTGTTTAACCGAATGATCTCATCGCACACTCAGCAGAAACAATTTATAGTCCTAGGCCGATAAGATTTGTTTATTTAGATTCCTCCAAACTAAATTATAATGAGAAAAAAATTGAATTATTATCGATACGATATTACTGTCGGCGTCGCAATGCAAGATTATTTTTATGATTAGAGGGCGGCTATTCGCAAAATATGGACAATTAATTTCAGAGCGAAGAAGTCGTCTGTTGGAAAAGAATGTACAAAATATTTTATTTTTACATTGTAATTATGATCTCTGAGCACGTGTCAAATGTATTTTTTTAACGAATATTTTGATTCGGTATGTATGTTTATGGTATTGTTTGTATGCGCATAAGTCCAGTTTTTCAAATTTTTATTACATATTTTTTTGTGTCTCATAGAGTCTTTAAGCATATACCCGAACTACTATACTCGCTAAAACCACACTCAGTACTAACTGCAAGACGCAAGAGTCTCGCAGGCTTAGTCTTGTTCTTGCTTAAATCTTGCACTGTCAGTCTTGGTCTTGCTAAAATTAGGCGGTCTTGGTCTTGGTCTTGGTCTTGCAAAAACGCAAGAACAAGACCAAGACTGCAAGACCAAGACCGATTTTGGCCAACACTACTGTCATCTATTATGGATCACCTATGTAGGTCTGGGGTTCTCCGACTTACAAGAAACAAATAAAATTATGAAGACTTCTTAGGAGTCATGAGGCATTGTAATTTGTCATTTCCTGTAATTCTATATAATAACTGTCATACTGTCAATAATGTCAAAAACAATTACTATGCCTGTCATTGTCACCAATATTATTTATAACGCTTTTCATTTGTTTCGAGCTTCTGTCATATGTCATATACCATGTATAATATTAATATACGCCATATGACAGAAGCTCGAAACAAACAAGAACCGTTGAAAACTTATATGACTGGATAAAATATCGGTAACCTTAATGGCAGGCAACACACAGAGCAACACGGGCAACATACATGTAGGAGAAGATTTGTTAACAACTGAAATATATAAATCTGGGAAATTCTGTTCAAAATCTGGCAACTTTTAAAACACAATTTGGGGAAATACATTTTTTGGGTCTGACAACGCAATCAGTTAGTTCCAGACCTCCAGACGAGAGTAGTACGACGCCGGACTGTTTGTGTTACTTTTTTATGTCTCATGCATTTTTAGATATTATGGCCGGGCTATTAAAACGGGTGCGTTTCGGCGATGACGATTATGAGAAAACTCTTTTAAAGTGGTACAATGAGGAATATGATAGTGACAGTAATGTAGACGATATTTTGGAAAACCATAACATTGAATCTTAACACGATACGTGTTCGGAATTTTCTGGATCTGATTAGCCTGCAGATTGTGATGAATTAGAAGTTAGTGATAGTAAAAAAAACTATGTTTATGATAAAAATCGACACAAGTGGTGTACGTCAGAAGATAACCCTTTATCTAAAGCACGTAACCACAATATTGTAATAAAAGTACCCATTCTAAAAACAAAGGCAAAAATGGTGGGTGAGGCTGCGATAGCCTTGTCTGTTTGGAATATGTTGTTCAGTAATGTTACGAGCAATGCGTGAGAAATCCATCATCATTATTTGCAACAGACGGAACTGGAAGAAAAATCTTCAAAGCAGTCATGAGCAAAAAAAGATTTGCTGTTCTTTTACTTGCTATCATATTCGACAATCCTGAAGACAGGGAGGAACGCAAAAAAGATGAACTAACTACAGCTGTTTCATTTTTATATTCAATACTTTCATAGAAAATTGATAAAGTGAATATGGACTTGGTCAATCTGTCACAATTGATGAAATGCTTGTAAGTTTTCAAGGTAAATGATGGTTTAAAATGAACATGCCTAACAAACCAGCCAAATATGGACTCAAATTACAGTGTCTTTAGAATGTACGTAATTGTTATTTGTATCATGCTTATATCTACAGCGGAAAAGGCTCATAGGGAGTTGGCATCATTGACAAGTACAAAAAATTTGTAAAGTTTACACCAGCTGTGTTGCCCTTAGCTGAACCGCTTTTTGGTAGCAACCGAAATATCAAAGGTGATAACTGGTATTCTTCTATTCAATTGTTGGATATTTTGTAAAATAAAAATAATTTGACGATGTGGGCACATTGAAAAATAATAAGGCTGGAATACCTCCATCTTTTTGCCTACAGAAACAGACCTGAAGTGTCAAAAATTTATTGATCTAGGGAAGATTGTACCTTAATTTCTCATGTAGAAAAAGTAAGAAAGGCTACAGTACTTATATCTGCAATGGATAATAGAAGTTATAGAGATTTCTCTATTATCAAACCAGAAATTATTTTTTATTATAATGGGAATCAAAAAGATTTAGATCCCTAGATGAGAAATGCTTCAAAAGCACCTCAAGCCGTCGAACCCGAAAATTTAACACTTTTAACATTTTTTTTTCAGCGTATTTGACATTTCTAGAGCAAACTTATACATTCTATGTCAGTTTAACAAAAACAATCCAGTAATAAAAGAAAAAAGTGTTTTGCTTTGAAGTTGGCTATGCAGTTAGTGCCAGATCATATGAAAAGACGAACGACAATCATGTTCTTAATTTAGAAAAACGTAAGATTTGCAGTTTGTGTCTTAGTAGAAAGCCCAGGATGTCTAAATATCTGTGTTTGGCGTTTCAAAAAGCCTGTTTTTGGGATGTACAAAACCACAATGTAAAAGTTGCATATAAAAATGGTAAAGTTTGACTGATGCTCGAAATAAACAATTTTAATCGATTTTTATTTTAATTAGATTTTTGTTTAGTGAGTAGTTTGAACATTTATCCTAGCAATACATTGTTGTTGTTGTTTTTCATGTTGTTTTTTATATTTTTTTATTTGCTTTACAGAACTATGTACTTTTTCACAAATATTTGTACGGATTTCAGTTTAAATTAAAAATTTTTTAATCCCAAATCTAATACGTTCATTTTTATATAAATATATCAGGAAACAGTAGTCCCGCAGACTACGCTGGACCAGTTACGTTACTAGTACAGTATCGGACTTGTTAATGATGAAAGTGTTTTTCTAACTAGAGAGACAGTACAAACTAATTGTCTAGTACAGTTTTTATTAGATCCAAATAAAACCGTTTGAAGCATTGACAGAAAAATGGATCATTTATTCTTGTGGCCGATAGAAGTGTGTTTTAAAAGCCGATAAGTCAAACTAATTGTAAAAAATCAGTAGCAGCTCTTAATAAAATATAAAAAGAAAATAAAAATTAAAAATAAATAACAAATTGAAAACAAACACAGTCACAAATAATTATCAACATCTTTAGCACCGACCTACCATAACATATCTAACATAAACCTACTCCAATGCCGTAAGCAATTTCAATTTACCATCTAAAGAACAATAAAATATTTTATCACTGATACCTGCTAGATATAAACACACGAATAGATAACAACAATGGGAATTTCAGTACAACCAAAAAATATTATCTTCGCGTCCAGAATCTGCAACAACAGAGTATGTATTTACCTTAGTAACAACACAGTCGTAGAAAATGTACTGCAGAGACACAAATCTGTTTCAGTATAAGAAAATTATAAAGATTAATTAATCCTGCAAGTTGACAAGTGATATCAAACGTGTGCTCGAGCATTCCAAATACTAAAATCGAAAAAGAGCTAAAAAAATTGGACATATTTGAAAGAGAAAATAATCAAATAACTTAAAAATGCATAGCAACAGAAACCTGAACTGCTAATTAATCCTATACCTACCTCTACTTTTTCAACCAGTTCAGTATCAAATGTCTCCTTTAAATTATAAAGCCTATAAGAATAACACACTAATACAAAATACCAACACATACACTGGTGGCCAAAATTCTGTAAACTTTACAAAAATTATTGTTTTTCTAGCAGCACTCGTCTGATGATCGTGATTTATATAGTTAACATTACAATAATTACATTTTTATTTTATTTTTTTTTATATTTCTGCTTAATATTTTATGTATTTCTCACTCTATATACTAACATAATTATTTAATAAAATATGGAAACAGATTAAAACGGAACGTCTAAAATTCGAGATTTGTGAATGACAACATTGGAAATACTGTAATGTGTCGGTATTGCTAGTCAGTCAACGACTCAATTGCAAGCGTTTATTACAGTTTCGTGCAAACTTGCAATATTTATTAGTGACTTTCGGTAGTTGTTACTAAGGTGATATTGTTTCATTGTCGGAGAGGAATACATCGGTGTCGATTCAACGAAAATGAAACAAAAAAAAAAAAACACAAAACGTCTCCGTTTAACTTATAACTAAAGCTCGGATTTATAGGCAACAAAAATTGAAGAAAAAGGCGCCTATATAGGCAAAGATTTTTATTAAAAAAGGCAGGAATATTAACATTTAGGCAAAATATAGGCAATAAAGGAATATAACTTATTATTTATAATACGAAGTGAATTAACGTAATATTCACTTAAGGCAGGTATATTTACACATAATCATAACATTAGTATAAATAAACTAGTAACGAAATAACTGTAAATTAATAATTAAACATTGTAACCACTTAAAATTTTATCATTAATAGAAACAACTAAATGTTTTTCAATATTTTCGGTCTTAAAACTATGTCTTCGATCACTTAAAATTAATTTGTACAGTGAAAACGAACGTTCGACATCGACAGTTGTAATTGGATCATATTTCAGAGCGGATAATAAATCTGGCATAATTTGAAATTCCTCGGAAAATGTCCCATTCAAAACTTTAGCAACATTAGATAAAAACGAAAAACCTTCATTCTTGTCGAAAACATATTTCATTTTTTTTAAATTAATTGACCGTTAATTAGTTACTTCCAGGTACCGATTTAATTTTCGTCTTTAAATTATCTATTATTTTACTGACTTACATAAATTTATCTCTTGTTTTTCTAATAAGTTAATTGTGGTAATTAATAATTAATTTATAATTGTCATTGATATAAGCGAGTTCCTGTGTCAATTTGGGATTGTTTAATATTTATTTTGGTTCTCGAAAGCATTAAAACTATTTTATTCACTGGTATAGCGTTGGGTAAAAAGAGGTTTGTTAAACTATCTTGTATAAATCGACTTATTGTTAAATTGTTTGTTTTTTCCAATTCTTTAACGGCAACTAAATAAGGTTTTCTCACAAAGTTTTCGTTTAAAATTCTAATCATTAAATTAGCTATATACCTGCCGCATACATCTGTCGTTTTATCCACGATAATATATAAAAAATTGCCCTCTAACTCCCGCTTAATTTTTGAAATACATTCCACATAACATTTTTCTACAGTATGTTTTCTCAATGTACTCTCGTCCGGTAAGGATTTATTAAGATATTTTTCGAGAAGCATTTAAAATTAGGGTTATCAACTTTATATTGGCATAAATCAAATTTAAATGCGTCTTCTTCCTTTTTTTTTGAACTGCTTAAACTATCCCGCAGAGATATTTGGGCTAACTTAGAGGAATTTAATTTTTCCAAATTACGTTCATGAAGTGGAGTTCCGCAATGCTGGTCAATAAAGTACTTTTTACTTGAAATCTGAGAATTTAAAAAAAAAATAATTAGAATTCTAAAACCGCTTTAGAATGTAGTTATGTTGTGGGACGAGAAAAAATAAAACTTACCGATTTGCCGCATGGTTTACAAAATGCTCCATCTCCTTCTAGAGAAAGTTCCGAATAAGGTGCGATCCATAGCCTTAATTTAGATGTCATCTTTTCATACAAATGTCTAAAACGTTTTAAAACGTGTTCTTTGCTTTTCGGTATACGCAACAAAACTAAACTAGGATATAGCAATTTGTGACTAAACTCTGATACAGTAACCGACTGTACAACTGATAATAAACTAATAAAGCTTAGGGATTTCCAAATAGTTAACCCTCAAGTCTCGATCAGGTACAGTTTCCTAGAAATCTGTAATATAAACAAACCATTGATATTTTGTTATTGACCCAAAATTTTATTATAAAATGGTTTAGTAATAGAATAATATCATGGGTAGTAGCATGAAATTTTAAAAAAGGCACAAATAGGCGGAATTTACGAAAAAAGGCAAAAAGTGCAAAAAACAATTATAATAGGCAAAAAAGGCATTTAGCCTATAATCCGAGCTTTACTTATAACTTAACGATCCGTGACTGCACTTCAGATAGAAATATAACTGGCTGCTATATGTGGCATAAAGCATTTGGAAGAAGAGGATCTGAAGAGATTGCTTCTTGTATTTTAAGAAAACTCAAAACATTGCCTAACACTGTAAACCATGTTATTACCTACTCATATACGTGTAGGGGCTATAATAGAAATATTTACATGGCCATCATGTTTTTATATTTTGTCAGTAAAAGCAGCTATGTTAATTGTGTAGATTAGAAGATTCTTTTACCAAAACATACTTACCTGGAAAGCGATGTAGATTACATTCTCATTAAAAGATCTAAAAAGACTATTGAGATTCCAATTATGGTGCCTCGAGACTGGTTCTAATTTGTTTAAACTGTAAGGGGCAAAAAGTCAGTTCAGACTAACAAAATGACACAAGACCATATATTCTCATTTTCAAAAGTTGTTCAAGATCACTTAAAATGAAGAAACACTGACACCGATGGAAGGAAAGTAAACTGGCTTGAAATTAAACGGTTTAAGTACGAAAAAACGTTTGGATTAATTCCATTCAAAACAACACTAGACGAAGAAAAGTTTAGAACACTAAATTTAAGAAAATTTAAAAAGGGAAAAACGACCTATTCCTGTTATAATAGGCCACTGAAAATTAACCCTGTTAACAAAAGGGATCTACTCAGTTTTTGGTAGGATTAAACCGACATTTGTTCAACAAATTAGGATGGCGATATTGCTACCATTTAGAGCGTACTAAGTCTTGTAATTACTTCCAATCCGAAGGACCACCCACTGGCGTGGGAAATAAGAACACAAGCAGTTCAAACAATACGTAATTGAATAATTGAATAATCGAATATTACTACAACTAAGTTAATATCTAGCCAAGTTTTAGCGCCAGTTCTTTATTGAAATAGCCCCGATCACTGTCTATACACTGGTCCCCGACATACTACAAACACAAGCACTGATACAGATTAAATATTACTACTAACTATTACTTCAACTAAGGACGTCATACAGAGGTAGGTAAAAACCGACCTTTTGAATCCTTGTCTAACAGAGATATATATATATATATATATATATATATTTAGGGATTCTACAGTATTCACTGCCTTCCCTCGCTCAACCGTTTCCATCTCTCTCTGTTGTTCCATTCTCCATCGTTTAGTCCTCTCTTACTCATGGCGTCGTCTACTTCGTTCCTCCAGGATTTTCGGGGTCGTCCTCTTTTCCTCCTTCCTATGGGGCTCCATTCGGTTATTTTCTTTATCCATCTGCTGTCGCTAGTTCTTCTTACATGTCCATACCACTTTAGTTTTTTTTGTTCTATATATGTTAGTATGTCTGTTTCTATTGATGTTCTTAGCTTTATTTCGTCATTACTTCTCCTATCCATTCTTGTTATTCTGCAGCATCTTCGCAGGCATTCCATCTCTGTTGCTACTATCTTACTGCTGGTTTTCTTGTTTATGATCCAATTTTCAGCCCCATATGTCATAATACTTCGCACTAATGTTCTATACATTTTCGACTTTCATGAGAATTTACCTAGGTAGAAGTTAATAATTGTAAGTTAATTGCTACCAGTGGCGTAGCAACACTTGGATACATTTCTTACAGAAATTTATCCAGTTTTCTTTCATTGGTTTCTTTCGAGTGTCACAGTTTTTAGTTAACACTTTAAACAAATGTTATCAGAAGACGATTGTGAGGAAAATGAATAAGAAGAGTATTACTATTATCCTTTGTGTTATATTTTAATGAATTCTTAACAAACTACAGACGTTTTTTGTAAAAAATATAGGTACCCAGTAAAGTTTACATTGATAACTATTACCAATAAAATTAACGATGGCAAAACCCGATATGTCCTTAGTATCTAAATATTTTGGCTATCCATGAAAATTTGACAACTATCTGTCACGAGAGATAAATGGCATTTGTTTACAAATATTTTGGAAGAGTTTTGAAGTTCCTATAAATCAAAACTTTACGAAAACAACACTGCAAACTTTTAAACTCGTCTGATGCAAAATCAAGTTTTTTGACATATCGGGTTTAGCCTTAGCACCACAGAACTATTCCAAAGATACTTTAAATATTATAATATATTGATAAAAATAAGTAAGAGATTGTAGCAATATGGAAGATTGACAAATATTAATGACATAATTAAATTACGCCGTAAGTACGCTAATTAATTACCACTAAAAAGTCTGCAGTAGGACCATATGATATTACCATAAGTTTATTTTTTCAAAATCTTCCAGAAAATTTTAAAATGTATCTACTTAATCTCTATAACAAATTATGGGGCAGCCATGAATTTTAATTACTAAGACGGTTTGAAAAAATAATCAATAAGACATTGTTGTGGTTCCCGAAAAGAATAATTTAATAATTAACGAATAAACTGGATTTCTCAAAAACAGCTCAAAATTATCTACTAATGAAATCAGATCAAATTTGTAGAAGTATCAATTTAGTTTTAAGAATCACTAATATCTATAATAATTATATTTCTGGTGTAAGTCGAAAAGAAACTACTGTTCTAACAGGAACATATATTTCGTTGTTTTCTTTTTTTTTAAGTTGAAAAACTTTATTTTATCTTTAATATAAATGGGGTATCACACAGAAATATTATAGTAGAATTGAAAAAAACAAAAATAATTTAAATTGACTCCACTTGATACAATAAACGCAACTTTTTAAATCAAAAATATTATCACACAGATCGTAAAGTTTTCTAAATCCCGAAGAATTTTTCTTATATAACACAACATACACGCAGTGGCAACATTCACATTCCAGATTCTAGAAAGAAGGAAAGAGGGTCATAAAATTCAACGTGAGGCGGAAAAAAAGATTCAGGTTCCAACAAAAACTGTCTCAAATATATGGAAGGGATACGTGAGTTTTAGATGAAATTTCCTATCGAACGCCACATCAAAATGTTGGTCGACTGATGGGAACTGTATTCAAATAAGAGGGTTATTCAATATTTCGAGATTGGTGTTCGATTCTTTTTTTATTTCTCAGAACCTGTTACATTCGTTATAGGGAACGTGAAAAAATATGCATCTTTAAAATAAAATATCTACATCAGTTGTAACCGCAATACATCTAAATTCGTTTAACTATTTTAACTTTGTAGTTCTGTTTGCTTTTATGGTATTCACTAAATAATTTGGTATGACAAAATATATGAAAACATAGCATTAAAAGTAGAAATAAGAATACAAGGTGGTAAATGTATCTTCAATTGTACATGAAAACCAAACACAAACGATGCATAAATCAGTAGAGGCTTTCTATGTAAAAATAAAAAATAAATACAAAATTTGTACTAACAACAAAACGCTAGGATTTTAAATAACGAAATAGTCTCAATTAATACATCATTAAACGCTTCTTTTTTTACGCAAGTACAGGCCTCCTTTTACTAAAGTGGCTTAAAATTAACATATTATATATATGCATATATATATATATATATATATATATATATATATATATATATATATATATATATATATATATATATGTATATATATATATATATGTAAAAGATTTAATCTTTTAGCGAAAGCTGCTATCGCTTTATTGAATTAAATGGCCAAATATATGGCCTAGGAGGACAGTTTCGTTAAACTTCCCGTGCTCGAATCGGTATCAAGTGTTATGATCATTTCGGCCTATCCCAGCCTCATCAGACACTTGGGCTGATACAAATTCAAACTCGGCAAGTCCAACGAATGTCTCCCAAAACTTCACTACAACAGTAGTTAGCTTACAAAGGCGCCACCTGCTTTGGCGGCCGTGAACGAAAACGATATGATAATACCGTTTTCTGTATCCTCTGTATTTTCGTATAGCGCAGTTGGTCAAAATTTTAATTTTTACCAACATATTTAATTTAAAGTGGTTATACTTATTTAAGGATAGCACTGATGATGGAAAAGTTATTTTGAAAACGTTCTGTAATGTAGTCCCATTGCGTTTTTATTAATATATCTTTATAGAGCCAACTGCAGGAATTTAGTTTCCTTCTTGATTATTTGTGTATTTTTAGTTGAATTGTTTTTGTGTATTTTTTTTAGTTGAATGACTACTTTACTATACGGCATGGAAGCGTGGACAATAAAACAGTCTGAAATCAAAAAACTAAACTCGTTTGAGATCTGGTGCTACAGGAGAATCCACAGAATATCGTGAACTGAAAAAGTAACTAATATAGAGGTGTTAACAAGGTGGTACAAAAAATGAAGAAAGAATGTGAAGTCATAAAAACTGTTAAAATTAGAAAGATTCAATATATCAATTATATAATGAGGGGCGAGAAGTATGTATTACTTAGATTAATTATTTAAGGGAAGATACAAGGGAAGAGAAACCTAGGACGACGCAAAATATCCTGGCTAAGAAATTTGAGAGAGTAGTTCGGTTGAAGATAATTAGAATTATTCAGAAGCGCGGCCAATAAAATTAAAATAGCAAATATAAGTGTTTTGTTCAGCATATCACAGGTATTTAGCTTGCCGAGAGACTTCGTGATCCTCATGGTTTATGCCTCTTCTACCGGATCTCGGATTCTGATTACCGTAATTAGTGCTGTTTACTTTTTTTGCTGTGGTTGCAATGATGTCTGTTCTAGTGATATCTTATAGAAATATATTGCGGTAGTTTCCCGTTGGTTTCCGCATCTCCACGTCGTTGATCATTCTTGATTCATCTGTCTTTAGACGTAATTTCTTGTCTCTTGACCTTACTCCATTCACGTGAAGCTGTTGACTAGCAAGAGAAAGCTACTTATAACGACTGTATGCTTCTGTCACACACATACACATGAGTTCATCCAGCCTCTAGGAACATGACTGTACCACTGCTAGTCAGTGGGACCCCCATGTTCGAAGATAAGACCGGTCTCGTTCCAAAAGAGCAAGTCATTTTGGCTCGGTACCTATCTGACCCCCAGATTTTTCCATCACCCCTCCTCTACGTCTGACATACGCAGAGGAGGCTATGAACTGTTACTTCCGGCGATTTGGGAAAAGAAACACCCCCTGTTTTCCATGACTTGTGCTTAGGCCACCTGACTCTAGGGGTAGGTTAATGTAGCTTTTCTCCCTATTTACTGAATTTATTTGTGACTTGACTTCGGGCTCTGTGTCCCTAAAAGAAAATGTGTGTCCGATCAGGGGATCGGCAGCAAGCTGTAAGCCCCCTGTTCGGAAGTTGTGTGCTCAGTCATACAGTCGTCAATTTGGCAAAACAAGTTCTGGTCTCCTTGCCGACTGGGTGACCGATGGGTCTGGTCATCGAGCCCGTGTATATCGCACACGGTCTTGATGCTCAGTTTTCGCGAGTTGCCTAAGGCAACTTAGTCCTGAAGGGTCTTTTGCCTGAGGGGCCTCTGCCTGACGGCTTTATAAGTAGGATCTATGTCTTGCTAATTTGATTTGGCTTTACCAGCTTTTACAAATTGTTTGTTAGTCGGGGTTTTGGGTGAAAATAATAGTGGGAGGGGGTTTTTAATGAGTGGGATGTGCATTCCCAAGTGTATAGCGCTTTCACACATCCCGTGTATATGTTTTTGGGTTTTTTGTTTTGTTTTAACTGGTTAGTAAAATAAAGCATAACTGAAATAATAATAAAATAAAAATAAAATAGAAGAGGAGTGGGTTATAAGTTTGGGTTTTTTTTTTGATGAGCCAAGCTCGTTTTTTATGTTTTTTTGATTTTTTTGTATTTTTGTGTTTTTTTTTTTGGCCAAATCTGTTAAGCTGTAGATTAGGGCACTTTACATGAATATCCTTTCTTTACGTTCAATCAGGGTTGCCCCTGTATCCAGCCAGCTGTTGCTTAGACCGTCTATGTACTACTGTCCTTATGTTTGGATCGTAGTTTGTCAACTCTCTTAGCAAACGCTTCGGATGGTTTCTGAGGTTTTCAAAAAGCTCATATGCATGTTCGTCCATCATGCTTAGGACTCTCTTTTGCTGAGAATCTCTATGTACGTATCTAGGAATCCTCAGAGCCTCCCTGATCATAAAGTTCTGTATAATTTGAATTTTCTTCCTGTTTGTTTTACATGCATGTCCCCACGCTGCAGAGGCGTATGTGAGGGATGGCAGAATGATGGTGTTTGCCATTCTTACTTTTGTTTTGGACCTCAGATTACTTTTCCTCCCTATTAGCGAGGAGATCTGACTTTCCAGGATTTTTGCCTTGTGTACTGCTTGTTTTATGTGTTCGATAAAGGTGAGATGTCTATCTAACGTTACTCCGAGATATTTGGCGATATTTGTCCATTCGACCGGAGTATTGAAGATAGATAATTTCCTGTTTGGCAGTCCTACACGTCTTTTGTATATGTGTTTTGTCCAGGTTGACGGCAATTTTCCACTTGATACACCAATATTGCAGTCGGTTCAGGGCCGTCTGCAGGTATGCTTCTGTTACTTTGTCTCTATGTTTTTATAGTAGACATAAAAGACGTGCTGGCTGCCACTACTGCCAAATTCGTTATCTTAACTTTCCTCTTCCTACTTTATCGCCGTTGTGATCTTCTTGTGAGTATGTAGCAAAAGGAAATATAGTAAACTGTCTGCCCTTGGAAACCTAATAGCCAATTAGGGTCGAACGAAACAAGAACTAGCGAAGAGAGCTTGATAGAAAAGATTAAAGACATTTTACTCAAGACAAGTTGAAAATGAGAAAAAATTTGAAGGCACTTATGATGCGCCATGTGCGTTTAATAAGCATATAAGCATAAATTCACTTTGTCTTCCCGTTGGTGTCTCGAGGTGTTGTTTACAGATTGTATGGCTCGTCCAGCTCGTTCAGCATTAATCCCATATAATATAATATTTAAATCTTAAAGATATATTTTCTCCCAGTGAATTTATACAGTTATATAACAGGACTTATTTGTTTCTTAAGTCGTTATTAATACTTTAAAGATACTAGAAAATGTATAACGTAAAAGCAAAATAACCGAGGATTTGATACTGATAAAGTAGACAATTAAATAGCAACAAATCATTGGAAAAGGCAATTAACAATAAGATAAAAAGTAAAAGGCAGCATCGTACAGGAGAAGAAATTGCTTATGGCATTTTTTTTGTTCAAAACACTTGAAAAGTTAAAAGTTTATTTGCATTGCCTCCAAGAATCACTGTTTATGAAATCATGATTAAAAGTCAAGTCTAGGTCCAACAGTAAATCTATTTTATTAAATCAAAACGCTAAAATTCTAGATCGATTTTTATTTGTAGCAAATTAACAGCCAATTAATTGCAAATTAATAGCAAATTAGTAGCAAATTAATAGTAAATATTTGATAATATCAAATGCATAGCAAACTTTACTGCTCTTATAATAATCCATGTTTACAGTTAGGAATTAATAATGGTTATGGATTCATAAGCGAAACACTTTCCAATTAAGGAATGAAATAACAGTAGGGATGGGAAAAACCTACCGGTTTTAACCGAAAACCGGTTTTTTTACATCGCAATAACCGGTTTTATCGGTTGTTTTTTTGTCCCGGTTATAACCGGTTTTTGTATTTTTAAAGTAAAAACTGGTTATTAGGTTTTTACGGTGATTAGGATTAGGTTAGGTATTATTTTGGTTCCAAATCATAATTATTATTCTGAAGTAATTATTCCAAACAAAACCATAATTAAAATTTTATTTTATTTTATAAATACAGAAGCAAACTGAAAGTGCAAACTCACATCAGCCAGAAAAAATTTTTTTATAATATTTCGTTGAGAAGGTATTTGTAATCATAACATTTACATAAGAAGTGATCTGGTATATCATCTATTTTCACACTTGACTCTTGACATTGAAAGTGGGTGAATGGCTTTTTCTGATTACCAAAAGTAGTGTCCTGAGTCCTGACTATGAATATCGAATTAGGTACCGATTACGAATACGAATCTCCAAGGATTTCACTACGTTTTCAAAACAATACACCCATAAAGAAAGTATTAAATGAGTTAAAATGTACCTATTATACAAATATACAAAAGTGTTAAAAGTAATACATGATAAATTTTTTTTGATGGTAGTAAAAATAAAAGATGAATTGCATTATCCAATTTATTCTTAAGTAAAATATTTATGTGGATAATATTTTTTTTAAATCCCATTTGAAAGAATCTGGGAAAGTTTTGAAATTAAAGTTGAAATGGTTGGGGTGACAGGAAACAGGGAAACAGGAGAGAATCTCTCTCCTGTTGCCGACTAGAATGTTGCTTCGGCTATTTTTTAAATAATTTTAAATTGTTTGTCCTTGTTTAGTGTAATGTTATGTACAATTTTATGTTTAATTTTATGTTTACGACATTCTGCGATTGTTGGATAGCCCAAATTTGACGAAATGCCTATGAAGATGTTCTAGGAGGCAAAAGTACTTGGGCAAGATTTAATTAATAAAACTGTGCTCGATATCTGCCTTTCATTTTATCAAAGTTCATTTATTTGAGCATTCAACCTTATATCAATTTACATCCAATTTAGGCTCGGAAGTAAGGACGTACCTTACTAAAATTGGAAAACTTGCTCCTTACTGCTCCTTCCAGAATGAAGAAGCTAAAGTGAGTTTAAAATCACACCCTCTTTGGTCTTCACACGATCTGGAGTTGGTGAACAGTGATTGCAGTTCAAGTTTTCAGGACACACGGATTCAAAGTGCTTTTCCAAATGAACTGACTCTATATCTGCAGCAACCTTTGCTGCCCATACTAAGTGATCCGTTTTTATTCTGGGAGCAGAACAGAGCCTGTATGCCAGACTTTTATAGCTAAAAAATACATATCGTTGGTCGGAAGTTCGGTGGCATCAGAGAGACTGGTGTCATCATTGAATGATATTGTGTTAGATGAGAGAAGCCGCTTAACCGATCAACATATATATGAACGAGTTTTTCTCAATAGGCTTCATGAAAAATACTGGCCAACACAATGCTAAATCCATTTCATATAATATAACCTTTTTGTAACCTTCTAACCTATACTTTTTTACTTAAAATATTACTTCGTTCTACTTATAATACACTTTTATTGTATATTATTGCAATATGTATATATTAATCTTACGCTATATTATATTTAATAATAATCAATAAATATATAATAAGAATAAAATAATAAATAAATATAATAATTAATAGAATAGAATGGTTTAATTAAAAATTGTGTTTTATTTATATTGATATTGATGATACTGATAGTACCTTCTAATTTTGATCATATTGATATCGAGTCGAATGAAGTATCGCAAACTAAAGAGCATTGTAAATGTAACTTTGTTACCGATTGGATTAAAAAAACCGAAAACCGGTTTTTGGAAAAACCGTTTTTTTTGGCCGGTTATAACCGCCAGGTTAAACCGTAAGCAAAAAAAACCGGTATAACCGAAAACCGGTGTTTTGTCAAAAACCGCCATCCCTAAAATAGCAGTATCTATTTTTTTTATCTCTAACTTCGGTTGACCGATAACCCAATAAATTTATTTAATTTTTCTTTAATAAAATAATTACTGATTAATTAATAATTTTATTTCGCCGTATGCAATATATAAAATTTTACTGTATTCATTATCAGTTCGTGTTTTAAACATACAGACGCATATCAAATTATATTCCAATATCGATTCAAAGTTTGTAAATAACCTTGAGGTAGGTATCGGGTTATTAGATATTCTCCAAATAATTCCTGATGATAGAAATCTGAAATGTTTTAGTCTTACATAATGATCATTACCGTCTAGAAAGTCACATAATTTATTTTAGGGAGTTTTTCCAAGTTCAAACTGTCTTAAATTGTTGGCAATTTCCCACAAACTTTGTACTTAGACCAATTATTTTGAGTAGAATTAGATTAAGTTCAATATAGTCAAAGAAGTATAAAAATAAGTAAAAAACAACTGGTTGCATTTTACCACTCGGAAAGTTGCCCGGGAAACTTAATGAAGTACTTATTTATTTATGGTAAGGGAGAAACTTTTTCAGCATGTGTTCGAAAAATAATTAAGTTTAGGATCTGGTAGCAAGTAAGTAAAGCTTCAAGATTATAACTTTTGTACCTTATTTATAACGTGTTTCTCGATAATATAAAAAAAACAGAATTTCTTATATAGGTAGGATGAATGATGACTAGTTTATTATAGAAAATTAAGAAAGTATGTAATAGCATATCGTTCACCACCGACAATAGTGACATAACTTAAAATTGAAGATTTTAGAAAAAGTTATTATTAATAATTGTATAATAAAGTTTTTTAATTTGTTGTTTCTGCTTATTACTAAATTGTTTATATTTTTTTACAATAACATCATCATATAACATTTTGTAATAACACTACACATTTAAGTTCTTTAAAAATTTTAAAAAGCTTTAGTTTTTTCTTTAAAAATATTAATTATTTTACGAATTTTCAAAATTTTGCTTTTAGATTAAATTAAAAGATTTTACTTATTTTTTCTATCTTGTATTTATTTAATTACTTCATTTTAATAACCAGTATAGTTGATTACATTGGATTAAAAAAATAACAAAAAAATTCTCGTCGGAGGGGAATCATACTCCAGTAATTTGCGTGAAAATTAAAAAAAAATGAATAGATGTGAAAATAGTCACGGTTTTAGTGACGTCAATCCTTCGTCGTCTTTAAACCTTCCTTGGACTTTAACAAATATTTCAAAATGTAAATTAGCCAAATCGATACTGTCGCTCTCTAGTTGTTATAAAGAAGTATACCGTTCGTTAAACGTCATTTAATTTTTATAATAAGTGTATGTATATTATTGTGTATGTGTATGTATATATATTATGACTGTTCAAGAAAACAGTACTCCAGAGGAACCATCAGTATTGGAAAAAAATAATATTTTAGAAACACTTAATGATGCATTTAAGCAGAATTGCAGCCAGTGAATTTAAATCCGGATTCCTCGAGTTTTGACCCTAATAGTATGTTCCTACATAAGCCTTGTGAACTTGGACCATTTAGGTACTTTCCTTTTTGAATTAAAATTACTTTTATTGATTATTAATTAATTATGATAATCTACGTATTTCAAACAATTATGAAGCACAACCCAGTACATCATATTATGTTAAAACCCACTCATAAAATAAGATCACTTTGAGAAAAATGTCTCGAACAGTCTATGATGAGCAACATTCCTCAGATGATGAGAACATCTCATTTGGAGAAGATAGTGACAACTCTGTACTATCAGAAAATAAAATATCGTCGGAAAGTGAAACAAAATCGAATCCTACCATAAAAGTAAAAAAGAGACCCAGAAGTCCATTTTCTGAAAATAAAATAAGTTCTCTGAATAATACAGAAAATTGTACGCTCATTAAAAAAGGTAAGAAGAGAGTAAGAAATCCAGAAGAATGGCGAAAAAATAAAGCTAAACTCCTTAGGAATTCACGAAAAAGTTATATTCCAAGAACTGAAAAAGTTGTGAATAAAAAAAAATGGGACCTACTTGCTCTAATCATTGCATTCAAAAGTGTTCAGACAACTTTCGCAAAGACCATAGAGCTGATTTTTTTCAGCAGTATTGTAATCTAGGATCACTACAGAGACAACGTGATTATTTGTCTTCTTGTATTGAACCACTTCAGTTGAGTTATCGCCGCGCCGCATAACAACTATCCAAACACCTAGAAGACAGAACTGTGCTTTCTATCTGCTTCACAATGGAAACCGAATGTGTGTATGCAGAACATACCTAAGTAACACTCTTGGCATTAAGGAGAGAACAATTAGAAAAATTATCCAATCAAAAGCTATCCAATAAAAGATAAATATTTTCCAAGTCCATAACCCGAAAATGGACTTAAGTAGAGGAGCTCTCGACAGTATATTCGAAGCCCTCTACAGAGCACCCGGAGACAACAGAAGGTGGTTAGACCCTTAATTGTTCCCCCGAGGTGACAGTAAGATAATCCCCAAATATTACGAACTTTTTTTTAATGACTTGTTTTGAATTGTGTATGTTTTGTTAGTTTTTCAAAGGTGTTCAAAAAACAAATGTGACTTTTTAGTAATTCTCAGTAGTGTTTTTGTTAGTTTTTATCATTTTGAGTAGTTTGTATTATTTACTGGTAATAAAATTATACACCTAAACCTTTTTGTTAAGTTTTTTAATGTTACTATCAAACAAATCAAACCGATTCAGAAACTATTTTAAAAATATTGGAAGAACAATGACGCAACTGGGATGTTGCAAAGTTCTGAGACCTGTATAGACTCAAAACGTTTATATTATCAACACACTGAGAGTCTTATTTAAAAGTAGACTAAATGTACCACTAAAAAAAGGTATTTCAGTTTCAAAAATATTCACTTAAACTTTCACTTGTTTGATTTCGTGTAAAATATAAAATATTTTTAAGTCAATTTTCCAGTATGTTAGTAATGTGTATAATATAATAAAATTAATAGATATATCGGCATATTTGACAAAGTAATTTTTATTCTTTTAATTACTTAGATACTTAAATACTTACATAATGTTCACCTAAATATACACAACCTTATCACATTAGACCTTTAGATTTTTGTGCTTAGTATTTTTCATAATATTGGAAAAAGGAAAACAGTAAATTGTTAACGTTTAGGAAAATTGTCCCCCTTTAGGATAAACTAGAACGCGTGAAGCAGCTCTAACAGCCCTTATAACAAATTACTTTTTAACAAAAAACTCGGGGTTTCCTGCTTATCCAAAGCCATTACGGAAACATACAACGCAACATAAATTTTCTTAACCAATAAATGGCGAACAGATTTAGTCTGAGTAGGGGCAACAAATTCACCCCCTAACAGGACATTAAATCCCAGCACACTGGCATGGCACCGTTAATGCCCTTATTTTATCGATGCTTATTGGGACTGTTATTTGGAGTTACTAATGACTTATTTCCAACACTAGAGTATATCAATCACACGAATTTAATGACTTACTGAGAATCTGAAAATAGCCCATTTGTATATATATGGCTGTAAATGGGACAATTGCTTGATTAATCTACCGACGGATGTGAATTCAATTATAATTACAAATTAAAAACTAAATTTATGCAATTTATATACTAACTATAATAATGGAAGTAAACCGCAACGCCAAACTTTATTGCTGTAAATGCTTTATTTTATTGTAAAATAGATAAATTCCACTAAAACAATGAAAATAATAATCCACTAGGAAACTAAGTTCCTGTAGCTGGCTGTATACGATGTATCTCAAAAATTTTTATTTCAAATCCTTTATAAAAGGTATATAATAAAACACCCAAATTACATTACAGAACGTTTTCGGAATGTAAATTCCATCATCAGTGTAACGACGTATGAATGCTATGAACCACTAAAATATATGGGTGAACACCCGTTAAATGTTTAAGTTACCGTTGGAATTGGTATTATGGCGACATATGGCTCTACATGGGTTACATGGTCCTGAAACAAAGTGTCTTCGAGGACCTGTTGATAACAACTCAACAGTTGCTATGATCACAGTGTCGTCTGCATATCGTAAATTGTTAATTAATATTCCATTAACGGTAACTCCCGCTTTGATATTATTGAGCGAGTTTTAGAAAATTTCTTCAGATTATAAGTTAAACAAAAATGGCGATAAAATACATCCCTGTCTAACTCCTCTACAGGTCTTCATTTCTTTTGAGTCTTGCCTATCAATTTGAACTATGGCACTTTGGTTCCAATATAATGTTTGCACTATATTTATGATTTTACTGTCAACGCCCTTCCTTCCTTGTTGTTTTGTTCATAAGTATTGATATTAGTTTTTCATGTCTTACTTTATCGAAAGCTTTTTCGTAGTCAACAAAGCACAAGTGCAGATCAACGTTTACATCGCGACATCGCTGAATCAATATGGTGATGGCAAATAGTCCTTCTCGAGTACCCATTCCATTTCGGAACCCGAACTGCGTCTCGCTAATATCCTCCTCTATCCTTTCATATAATATTCTCTTATGTATTACTTTCGGCAGTACTTTTAAAGTATGACTCATGAGGCTTAGTGTTCGATAATCAAAGCACTTTTTGCTGCTTGTTTTTTAGGGATGGTAATAAATGCTGACTTCAGCTACTCTTGTGGTATTATTCCCGTATCGTACACCGTGTTGAATAAATCTGCCAATACTTCCAAGTTATCCTCTTCCACTAATTTTAACAGTTCTACTGGTATTTCATCTAATCGAGTTGCCTTATTGTCTTTAGAGTTTTTAAGAGCATATTTGATTTCATCTATCGTGATCTTCTGTTTCTCTAAAGGATTTAATTCTTATATTTTCTGCAATTCACCTCTTAATTTCATCGTCTTAATTTCTCTGGTAAATCTATTAGTAGTACTCCTTTTTTGTCTTTTATGTGTCCTTGCTCTCTATTTCGACCCATTCCAGTCACTTTTCTTATTTTTTTGTGTATATTTCTCATATCATATTTTGTTTCTAGTTCTTCTATCTCTTTACATTGTTTCATCAAATAGATTTCCTTAGCTGTTTTGATTTTTTCCTTAATTATTCATTGTATTTCATTTGTATTTCTTTATGCTTTTGTAGATCTTTTCGTTTATATTTCCTTCTTTCTTCCATCTGTAATAGTATTTCTTCTGTCATCCACTGTTTTTTAGCCTCTGACCTATGTCGTATCAATCTTTCTTGAGCTGGTTTCAGTAATGTGTTTTTTATATGTTTTATATATATAAAAAAATGGGGCAGGAATCAATATTAAAAAAGCACTAAAACCGTATGTCTCTAACTTTATTCCCTATAATGAAAAAATAATAATGTTAAAAACAGTTGAAAACCTACCCAATAAACATAAATATAATTTAAGTTTATGCTCCAACAGCACCAACAATGACATATATTTATTTTGTTTAGATTTACAACATCTAAATTCATAGACTAGATTTGTCAAAGATAAATGTCAATAACAAATAAATGAAACAATTGTACCAGCATTCACAGAAGCTCTAAAAAAAGATATTAAGAGTATCTCAAATATATTATAAAGTGCCAAAAAGATTGAACGACAACAAATATTATCTTATATGTTAACAAGAAGAAAAGCAGATCAACTATGCTAAAGAACGCTAGATGGAAGAAAATTGCAAAGAAATAGAAGAATTTAATATAAAACGCGACATACATAACCAACATAAGAAAATGAAAGAAATTATGAGTAACACACGGAATAGAATATCAAGTTAAAAGGTAGTCCAATGGAGATCTCCAATTATCATAAGAAGAAAAACAACAAACTTGAAACAAATAGATAGAGAACTTATTTACAGATAATAGGGAAGAAATAATTGAGACATTACCTACTAATGAAAATATACAAATTCTAATATCAGAGGAGACACAGACAATCAAAAACTTAAAAAGTGGTAAAATAACAGGTCATGATGAAATTCCGGTAACAATATCAAAAATTCTGAATAACAAAAACATAGAGTGTCTACTTAACTATACTATTTAATAAAATACGCCACAATGGTCGCGTTTGTGATCTTCTTCTTTTTATGTAGACGTGACTCTGTCTGTTTTTAAATATGCCTCCAGTAAGTTATCGTTCCATCGTTTTCGTGATCTTCCTACTGATCGTCTTCCTATTGGGAAACCGCCTCTTGCCGTCTTTACTACTCTATTTGTTGTGATTCGGCTTATATGATTGTTTCATTCCACTCTTCTATTTCTTACCCAGTTTTTAATGTTCTCCACCTTGCATCTACGTCGTATATCTGTACTCGACTTACGCTACCCCTACTTACGCGGATCCAGAGTTACACGATTTTCAAATCTTGTCGATTCGTCATCTGAGTGCCACACAATCGTTCGATTATCGATTAAATAGAATTACCGCCCACACATTATTGCTCCAAAATACATGTTTTGACTTTTCGCACGAAATCAGCACATTTATTTTGTATTAGGTATTTCTTATCTACAGTTTTGTCTACGGAATGGGTGTTTGTTACTTTTATAGCAGGATTTTTATTTTATATCTACTGAAGACTTGAAAGAGCAATGATGTCATCCAAACGAAGTAAAACTGATCCTTCTGTAGCAAATAAGAAAAGAAAAACGTTATCTTTGGAATGTGAACTTAACGTAATTACAAATTTTGAATCAAAAATGAAGGTCTGTGAACTATCAAAGAAGTTTGATCTATCGAAATCAACGGTCAGAACAATTATAAAGGACAAGGAAAAAATTCTCGAAGTTGTGAAAAGTGCACAATCTTTAAATTCCACCATCGTACATAAACGTCATGGTATTATCGCCGAAATGAAGACAATGTTAAAATTATGGTGTGATAATGAGGTAAATGTGAAAAGCAGTCCTAAGCTGTCCTAATAAAAATAAAAATAAAAATAAAAATAAAAATCAAAATAAGAATAGAAAAAGCCAGATCCATATTCACTAAAATGAAGAGAGTGTTCTGCGGAAGAGATTTGAGCCTTGAAATGAAACTTCGCCTGATGAGATGTTACGTACTTTCTGTGCTGTTCTACGGAATGGAGTCATGGACGTTGAAAAAGATTGATACCAAAAAATTAGAGGCATTTGAACTGTGGATGTATCGCAGAATCCTGAGAATATCATGGACCGAGAGAGTCACAAATGTCGAGGTCTTGAGAAGAATAAATAAAGAAAAGGAAGTCATATTTACGATCAAAAAACGAAAACTGCAATACTTTTGACACATTACAAGAGGAGAAAGATATGACCTGCTTCGAATAATTATGCAAGGGAAAATAGCAGGAAAAAGGTCCATAGGAAGAAGACGAAACTCCTGGCTAAAGAATCTACGGGAATGGTATAGCTGTAGCAGCAACGAATTGTTTCGGTCAGCAGTTTCGAAAATACGTATAGCCCTGGTGATCGCCAACCTTCGGAACGAAGATGGCACTTGAAGAAGAAGAAGTCCTAAGCTAAGCTAATTTTTGAGAGATTGAAAGAAGATGCTGGAGAAACCGCTAAGGATGAACAGTTTAAAGCTAGTAAGGATTGGTTCAGCCGATTCAGAAGTTGCTGTAATTGGAATAGCATTGTAAAAAGCGGAGAAGCGGCAAGTGCTGATAAAGAGGCTGCGTCTTGTTATCAACAGAAGTTAAAAGCTATAATAGATGAATGTGGCTACACCAAACATACCATATTTAATGTAGATGAGACTGGTCTTTTTTTGGAAGAAGATGCCTAAGAGAACTTTCTTCGCACGTGACGAGAAAACCTTTCCAGGTTTTAAGGCTGCCAAAGATCGATTTACAGTGATGGTGAGGTCAAATGCACCTGGTGATTTGCTGGTGATAGTTTATCGCTCAGAAAATTCAAGGGCATTAAAAAATAAATCTAAATCTGGCTTGCCTGTAATTTGGACGTCTAATCGTAAAGCTTGGGTGACGGCTCTCCTTTATGAGGATTGGTTTGGTAATCATTTCATACCTGAATTCGAACGTTATTGTCAATCTAAACACATTCCATTTAAAGTGGTGCTAATTATCGAGAACGTTCCAGGTCATCCTCCTGCATTTTTAACTAGTTTTGACCCACGTGTGAAAGTTGAATTTTTGCCACCTAATACTGCCAGTTTACTTCAGCCGATGGATCAGTGAGTCATTAAAACATTCAAGGCTTATTACACCAGACGATCATTTGCACATCTCCATGAAGTTATAAGATAAAAACGACAAGCTCTCTGTTAAAGACTTTTTTAAACAATACAACGTATTAAATGCAGTGACAATCGTTGGACAATCTTGGAATGACGTTTCACAAAAAACGTTGAATGGCGTCTGGAAAAACTGTGTCCTTTTTTTTCATCACTGAAATGGAATTAATGCCAGAGTATGATGAAGTTAGTAATGTTAATAAAGAAGTTGTTGATATAGCCCAGCAAATAAATTTAGAAGTTGATAGTGATGACGTTGAAGAACTGTGGAATTCTCACAATCAGAAGCTGACAATTGATGACTTCATAGAAATGCACGAGGAAGAACAAGACTTTGAAGAACTTTAGTGTTTGGATCCAGTTCAATCTGATGATCAAGTGACGATTGGAAACTTGACTGGAAGCCTCAGTTTGATTGAAATGGGATTAAAAATTTTAGAAAATATAGAACACAACAAAGAGCGCATTTCTTCTACCAAACAAATGATAAGAAAATATTAGCCTGCTATGAAGAAATTTTGCGGGAGAAAAAAGATTTCGTCGTCAAACTACTTTGTTAGATTTGATAAAGCCTTCTACATCAAAATAAATTGAATTGGCAATTTTATATTTGTATATCCTAAGATTTTAATATAAATTTCTTGCGTAAATTGCTATTTTTTCTTCCGGTCCCAATTAAAATAATTTCCTAAATACATATACGAAATTATACCCCGACTTACACGAATTCGACTTACGCGATTATCGCTCGGTCCCACCTATCGCGTAAGTTCGGGGTATTACTGTACTTCTAGCTCTGTCCAATAGTGTCTTACCATCAAGTGTTTTTATCTTTGCTGTTTCTAACATGCTTTTTGTCCTTTCTGTGTCAGGTCTTCTTTCTGCCGCATATGTCATTATTGGCCTGATGACCGTTTTGTAAATTCTGCCTGTCGTTTCTTTCCCGATATTTTTATTTATCCATATTGTTTCATTTAGGCAGCCTGCGCTTCTGTTTGCTCTATTGACTTGATCTTCCACTTCGGTTTCGAGCTTTTCGTAGCTAGATAATGAGATGCCTAGATATTTAAAGTCGAAGGACTAAATACGGGATCCACGAAATACTTATAAAAAAAAAGACAGAGAAGATCGCTGGGAATGAAATATTAGAAAATGATAACAACGAGAAAGGCTGAGAAAAACTCAAAAATAACATAATTAACGCAGCAACAGAATCACTTGAAGAAAAAAAAGTAACGAACACTAACATATCAAAAAAGAAAATACGATATTTAAAGAGAATGTTTGTGATGAATGATTAAAATCTATTTTTTTAACCTTACTCAAGAAAAATAATCCTAAATCTTGCCATGAGTATCGACTAATTAGCCTGATGAGCCACGATTTAAAACTATTACTCAAAGTAATTAATTTAACAGCATATATATAAAAAACGAGAAGAACAATTAGACAACGCACAGTTTGGATTTAGAGGTGGAATGCACAATTTGGATTGCACTAAAATTTCCTCCCTGTATCCTTTCACTTGCTTCTAAGTTAGACATTGTTATTCCCGTTAGTCGGATAAGTGTTTCTAGTATACCAATTTTTCGCATTCATTGGTATAGTACTGGCTTTAAAGCCGATGAATAGGTATTAAGTTTCAATGTTCTATTCTAATATCAAGGATCTCGAGGATCTGTCTTAATGAATAAGTGTGGTCAATTGTTGATGTTCTTGGAGTGAATCCGGCAGGATATTTTTCAATTATATACACTTTCATACAGAATATTTGCTAGTAGTTTAAAAGCAGTTTTTAACACTATGGTTGTCAGACTGAAGTTGGTTGCCTTTTTCATGTAACAGGCATACCACGCATTGAGACCATTTACAGGGCGTGGTCTCATTTTGCCATACCAGAAATAATAATCTGTAGCAGGGGGTCACCACCATTCTTAAACATCTTACTGCAAAATCAATGCACTAGTTTCTGGTGATTTATTATTCTTTATAGTCTAAGATTAATCTAGTATCTCCTCGTGTACAAACGTAACAATTACAAAAAATACGGAAAATTGTATTTGGTATCTTTTATTTCTAAAATGTATTTATAAAACATAAAGCAGAATCATCATAGTTTTCACTGTCCAGAAATCTGTATTGTTTGCAGTTAATAGCAACAACACAATGAAAGTCTTAAATGCTTAATGTTGGTACCCAAAGCTTTATCCCTTTGCTGCTCATTGGTTTCGCCACGAAACCAATAAATTTAATACACACCTATGTGCTCAACTGAATCATTGGATCCACTACGTGGCCACACTAGTAGTGCCATCTATATTTCAATAGATGAACTTGGAAGTCAAAATGTTTTAGTTTCATGTATAGTTAGAATTTTTTGGTATGATAGCGGTAGTGTCACAACACGTAAATCATAGTTTGGAGTTCTTACAATTTTGACTATTTTTTGATAAAAAATAGCAAAAATAATTACGGGTAAGTTATTTAGCATATTGACATAGACCTGTACTCACTGTACCTGTACTCACCTGTACTAAACAAAAATGTGTTTTTGTATCATTTTTGGTCACACCAAAAATACTGTTTCACAATGAAACCAGTGGACAACTATAGTTTCTCTATTTCAGGTACCATGCAACATAACAAGTGGAGTTATAAACAACTAGAAATGTTATCCGAAGACGATTTGGAGGATTTATTGGCAGAAATACCCTCAGAAAAGGAGTCAATTGTCAGTTCGGGTTCCGACAGTGACTCAGAGGATTTACCAGTGGTTCATCGAGATACTATTCTAGAAACATCTCCACCAAAAAAATACGAATTCTATCAGACATCACTATATTATTAAGCACTAAATTAGGAGAATGTTCATCAATTAAAAACGGAAATAAATCTATGAGTGTTACACTTGTCTCTCCAAAGATTTTAAGAACAATTGAAAGTAGCGAAGATAAAGAGGACAGTGACGATGATGAGAAAGCACGCAAGATGCCAATAAAACTAATAAAAAAGAGTGATCAAAAAGGAAAACGGACGGTAGATGAACCTGATAAAAATACTAAGAAAACATCTAAAGTGGCAGAAAAGAAAAATATATCAAAAAATCCATTCCTTATTTGGAATAAACAATTTATTCCACATACTATTATTCCTTTTAATATAGAACATGGACCATCTGTTGAGAGTACTATAGAATATCCTCATGAAATTTTTTTGCTCTTGATGAATGAAAATATACTGCCACATTTAATGTTTCAAACGAAAATCATATGCGACCCAAGAAGGTAAACAGTTCGAGTCAACATCTAAACATGAAATTTGACAATTCCTAGCTGTAAATATCCTTATGGGTATCAAGTCATCACCTAGCTACAGAGATGACTGATCTTCACAGGATATTTTGAGAGATAACCTTATTTCGAAAATAATGAACAGAAACAGGTTTAGTTGGTTACTTGGGCATATACATTTGAATGATAATTTCCTTCAGCCTGATAGATTTCAGAAGAGCTACTGGAATCTTTTCAGCAGTACCACAAGCCAAGAGAGCATCAGTCTATCGATGAAAGTATGATTCGTTTCAAGGACCGTTCCACTTTGAAGCAGTATATCCCCAAAAAACCCATAAAAAGAGGGTACAAACTTTGGGTACGTGCTGATGCTGTGACTGGTTATGTTCACGAGTTCCAAATATACACTTGCAAAGTAGACAACGTAAAGGTGGAAACTGGTTTAGGTGAACGTGTTGTGAAAAATCTCACAAAAAATTTTGTTGTCAAGGGACACAAGGTTTATTTTGACAACTATTTTTCGTCGGTATCTCTTATGAAATATTTATTGGAGAACAATATTTATGCATGTGGTACAGTAAGAGCTGATCGTGCTTATTTGCCACAATATATTGTAGATAAAAAACAGATGGGCCGAGGAGAAACAGATTGGTGGCAGGCTTCCAATACAATGGTCTTCACTAGGTGGAAAGATAAGAAGGGGATCAATTTTTTGTCCAACTTTCATGATCCTGCTGAAATGGTACCTATCTATCGAAAGAAGACAGAAGAATGGTTCCGAAGAAACTGTGGCTGCAGCAACAGTTATAAAAGACTACAACAAATATATGGGTGGGGTGGATAAAGCTGATATGTTGAAAAGTCTATACGAAATAAATGGAAAAAGTAAGAAATGGTGGCATCGCATTTTTTTCCATTTACTTAATTTGGCAGAAACTAATGCGTTTATGATATTTAAATGTAAAAGTCCAGGACGTGCATTATCATTGAAAGAATTCCGATTAGCCGTTGTTACAGGTTTTATTGGTGCTAATACAGATACCCCAAAAAAGGAACCAAAACATGCAGTAAATAGTTTCAAAAAATATGTACCTATTGAAGTTAGATACGATAGAGTGGCTCATTTGCCTCGTCATCGAACATCAAGAAGATGTGGGTTATGCAGTACAACCGCAAAGGTTCATCGGACTAGTTGGTTTTGTCACACATGCGATATTGGTCTGTGTTTATCTGACAATAAAAATTGTTTCCAAAAATTCCATACACTTAAAAAAGTGACTTTTGTGTCCCAGTGGTTTCACGGTGAAAACATACTTTTTTTTGTAATATTTGTTACGATTAAATTTAAATTTTCAGAAAAAGTGTTGACTTAATTAATTAAGTTTCCGAAATTTCTTTTATTTTAGAAAAACTGAGAAAAAAAAACAATGTGGGCCGCAAAGGGTTAAAGTAAACTGGTATATTTTATCATAAATGAAATAAAATGAAGGTTTTTTTATTATAAATATATTATAATTATTTATAATAAGATTTTGTGAATGACCGTAAAATAACTTAAACCTATTGTTGTAGGAAATACGTTTGTTCCTAGCCGCAGAAACTATTAATTACTTAATTAACATATCGTGTACCATATGAAACTACGTTTTGTAGGATATAACCTACTGCCTTTATAATTTCTTGCGGTGTTCTCAATTTTCTTTTATTTCCTCTACATACAAAATGAACTGTTTAAATATTCGTATTGCGTCTTAGTATAGTATATGTTACTTTTTAAAATATATATATATATAACACACAGATCTATTTGAAAAGATTCACCCTATAAGCAAATAAAAAATGCGTGTTTATTGTGGGTATTTTAATTTACCTGCAATATAAATTAGGGTGACAAATACGCCCAGCCTTTCTGTCGAATGACCGAATTTTTTAACCCCGAAAAAGGTATTCATAGTGTTCATGCTTCAAATTTTATCCATTTTATCAAAATCGCGTGACGATATTTGCGTGCCTAAAATGACTTTAAACTGTATCACAGGGGGTAGAATGTTCACAGTTCACCAGTGGCGCGTCTAATTTATACAACAATATGTTCATTATGTCCAAAACCTATTGTAATTATACCGTTTTGTTGTCAGGGTGAACAATAGTTTGGTAATTAGTTTTGAAGCTATATTTTCATATTCTAATAAGGTAAGTAGATTTACGCTTAATCCGGCTCTATCCCCTGAAACTCTGTTTTGTTAGGCTAAAGAACGGTTATACCGTGTTTGCCTTGTAATGTTGTAATTTGTAAGATATTTTAACAATAATATTTTATTTATAAACAAAGCGTTAAATTTTGACGTTCTAACTGAATTAGAAAATTAAATAGACATCAGAAAATACCGTCTATTAAAACAATTTGAGAAACTGTAATGCTTTTAAAAGTTCGTGATTTTTTACAAAACACGACATATTTAATTAAACCATGTTTAGTGTTTAGGTGCTGCCAGATGATTTTATTCCTTAAATTTAACACGTTGCGTATGGCTGTATAAAAAAAATATACCCCCAGGCGGCGTTTTTTTATGTATCTAGATTCATTTTTATCTAATTAACATGCCACATTAATTTTTCTTGTTTAATTTTTAATATATCATAAGTTTTTTTAAAATATACTTTGTGGCTCAACGTTTGTTTCACGCCGGCCAAGGATTAATTTGTTTATTCCAGCCGGCGTGGTTTGTTACGCGTACCACACGCTATATTTCGCACCAAATGCATATTCATGGTTCTTGGAATAGTAGTGGGGTGACTGAATTTGCTGATCGTTAGTATTCTGTGTCTAGTTAGAAGTAGTCTTAGTTGTTGCTGACGGAGTGTTGTTATCGTGCCACTTATTGCAATATGGGAGATTATGAAAAAGAACAGAGCCGTCTGCAAGCCATTTGAGATGAGATTATGTCTGATGAGGACAATGAAAGCGAATTTGCCGATGTTTATTTGTCAGAAGAATATGAACCTGAATCTTCCAATGAGTATTCTTCTGATGGTTGCGAGAAGCCAGTTCCCAAAAAGCGTGTCAAGAAAAATGATGAAAAATCTGGCGAAGGTACTTCTAATGTGGTTTCTGCAATCGTAAGTTATTGAACTTTATTTTTATTTTGTCAACAATAAACAGGTAAACTTTTTGTAGATAAATTTGGAATCTGGTTCACATGAAACTATTTCAATCTAAGGAACAAGGAATGTTGGACAACAAACAAATATTATTGATGTAACTATACAAGAAGTAATTGATATGGCCACAATTACTGAAGAAGTGTGTCATAGCGAGCATTTTCAGTGAAGGAAAGTTGATGAAACATCGCTGAAAACATTCGATTACAGTGTAGAAAACGACGGAATAAAATCTTCGTATTACGAGAATTATATAGATCAAGAACCATATGATTGTTGTAAGATCTTTCTTACTGACGACATAATAAATTATATAGTTGAACAAACTAACTTATATGCACTGCAGGTTTTACAAAATTATACTACACCGTCAAATAAGAGGAAACACAAAAAGGAAGTGGGTTCCCACAAATACTTCTAAAATGGAAAAATTTTTTGGCATTATTATGTGGATGGGATTAGTCAAATATCCTAGAATAAAAGCATACTGGAGTAACGACATTTTGTATACAAATTCGATAAAAAGTATAATGTCTCGAGATTGTTTTGAAGAGCTATTAAAGATGTGGCATTTTAGCGACAATAACGACCGATCTGTAGTAAATGATCGGTTAAGAAAAATTACTAATTAACATCTTTGTCAACGTCTGTTATACCTTGCAAATTTAGAAGGCTCAGATTAAAGCAGAAATCTGAATTTGTTTCGAAACTATCTTACCGATTTTTCTATCAGATGTCGCTATTGCGTCCATAACGAAGCCATTTTATTGTTGCTTCTTAAAAGACAGAAAATATTTATTTTTCACGTTGAGAACGCCTATGAATAACTGTTCTGATGAGACTTATTAAGTCGAAATACGTATCAACAGATACATAGACGCTTTGTACGTGAAATCAAATCTTTGCTGTCTTTTTCATTTTATTCGGATCTACTCTGTATGAGTACAAGAAACAAATTCGTTAAGGATTTCTGCTTAGTTGATAGACATGTCGTGGAATGCAAATTATTTTAGATTCCTCATGTCTCTATTAACATCTTTATCAACGTCTGTTATACCTTGCAATTTTAGAAGGTTCAGTGTAAAGCAGAAATCTGAATTTGTTTCGAAACTATCTTACCGATTTTTCTAATCAGATGTCGCTATTACGTCTATAATGAAGCCATTTTATTGTTGCTTCTTAAAAGACAGAAAAGATTTATTTTTCACGTTGAGAACGCCTATGAATAACTGTTCTGATAAGACTTATTAAGTCGAAATACGTATCAACAGATACATAGACGCTTTGTACGTGAAATCAAATTTTTGCTGTCTTTTTCATTTCAAAAATTACCCCATTTCTCGAGAAGCTAATTGAACAGTTTCAAGCAGTAATGGTGCCATGTGAAGAAGTATGCATAGATGAGACACTTGTGCCGTTTAGAGGACGCCTAAAATTTAGGCAATATATAAAGAACAAACGGCACAAGTTTGGCCTAAAACTACAAATTATGTACTATAGGTGGTTACACATACAATTTGAAAGTGTATTCTGGTAATGATAAGACTGATGATGGTAGTGCTTCCGCAGGAGTTGTGTTGCATTTGATGGATAATCTACTTGACTGTGGGCGTACTTTATACACCGACAACTATTACACAAGTGTGAGTCTTGTAACCAAGTTATTAGAAAGAAATACACACCTAGTTGGCACTATAAGAGCTAATCGTAAACTCAATTCTCCCAAAGTGGTTAATACTAAATTAAAAAAAATGAAATTGTTGCTGAAGAAAGTTCTACTGGTAAAGTAATGCTAAAGTGGAAAGAAAAACGTGACGTGATGATGCTTACGACAAAACATCAAGCAGACACCACTAAAATAAAGAACAGACGCGGTGAAATAGAAAAACCAACTGCTGTCGTTAGTTACAACAGGTGCAAGAGCTACATTGATTTATCAGATCAACTCAAGTCTTACTCTCATTGCCTTAAACGAGGTAATAAGTGGTACCGAAAATTAGCAGTTGAACTGATTTTTGGCTGTGCATTAGTAAATTTCTTTCTAATACATAAGGAGGTAAAACAGAAAACAATTCAAATATCGGAATACAGAGAGCTGTTAGCTGCAAGGTTATTATTCGGTAATAAAAGCGATGATATAGAACAACTAGAACACGTTTTGGTACACCATAAACGAAACCGTTGTGTTGTGTGTTATAAGGCCTTAAAAGAATCAAATGACGGGAACACTGCAGCGAATACTTGTTCCCGATCAGTTTGGCAATGGAATGGGTGTAAAAAGAATGATTGTATTCCTGGTTTTTTTCAGGAACATTAGATGAACAAGAAATAATATTTTTTTCGTAATTTTACATGTTTTGTTATAATTTACTAATATTTCGATGTTTCATATGCTTATTATAGCTTTCCACTAAAACAGAATTTTTACTATTTACATTTTTTTATTCACCTTACCAAAAATAGGTTCGTAAAATCAAAACAAACGTCCGGCGCATATCAGCCTCTCGCTAGGACAGTTTTTTTGTATTCCTGCTTAAATAGCACAGTCGCATAAACCGTTTTGTAATGCACGCCGTCTAAGTGAAAGTATACCATGTGGTACACCATTTGTGCCACGCCGTCCAAGGATCAAATCGAGTGTGAGACACGTATTGTCTCACGCCGTACGCAACGTGTTATATTTTAATGATACTTTGATTACATTTAAGAATGAGCCCAATCTTTAAATATTCTGGTGATAAGATGTAAGTCATTCCCTGTGAGTATGAGCAATATTTTCTTCTTTCATAATGAAAAGTATTTTTATAATTTGGGTTGTGAAGTAACAACGGTACTATTTACCCTTCAAGTTAAACCACAAACCACTGTCATCATCAACTTGATAAATCTGGTGTCACTAAATCTGAAACACGTAAGAATACACAACTTTAGGAAAGAACTTAGTATACAAATATTTCTTGATCGAGAAATTTTGCTACTAACAGAATTTAATTTAGAGAAAAGTGTATGTATTACCAACACCATAGGGAATATCCCAAACTACAAAGTTATTATTAAAATATTTAAAAGTGGGTAACTACAACCAGCCATAAGTTCCATTTTTTCCCTATGAGTACAATTTCTAAGAGAAAAGTTTTTACAAGAGCATATATCAGAATTGTTGTACTGTCAATCACCCTCAAAGCTACTAGGCAATACAGTTAGTAATTATCAGAGTCATGCAAAAGTGGATTAGCATATGCATTTCTATATTTTTGTATTTTCTTTTAAATTTTGCATATACTGGTACATTTAAAAAAAGTGCAATATATTAGGTTTTCAAAACCAATTTATTTGTTGATTCATGTTTCAAATAGTTTCATACCACGATACACAAATACCTGTATGCTACTCAAGGAATAGAAATGTGTACTCCGACGTACATAATGTCACCTGCGAAGCAACAGTACAGTGTACTACGGTGTTCGAGATGTAAGATTCCCTGTTCCGGGAGATGTTTGTTCATTGTGCGGTAGATGAATTGTTTTTACAAGTTAATCACCCCTGTGAATTTTAATTTTTTTTAATAAATATTAAATTTTTTAAATATTTTTGTTTTTGCAGATCCTTCACATTTGATTAAATTTACCTGAAACCATGAAATTGATTATGGTTTTATTATTGACATTAAAATAATCAACAAGGATTACTTTACAGCGCTACTAAATATATTATCAACTTCAGAATTGACAATTGCGCATAAATTGACACTACATCATCTTTGTTTAAAAGGCTCTATCTGATCTCTGCAGTTCAATTATTGTCAAATTAGGTGGCAAAAGCTATTAGTTATGCTGGAGAAAATGGACTTATGGCAAAAGATAGTTACTGGAAAGGAACTGCTGTTTTTGTTCAGCTATTAAATGATTGGTTTGATCTATTAAATTCTCGATGTAAGTTCGTTTTCAATTCTCCAACACGAAATGCATATGGTACAGATTTAGATAAGAAGTCACATCTACTGGATTAAATATCAGAAATGGTCAATTCAATGCGGGTTGGTAAACATAAAGGACTTATTCCATTTCAAAAAGGGACATTGCTTACTAATAAATCTCTGAAAGAGTTACTTTCTTACATACAAGCAAAATACAGCGTTGACTATATCTTAATTTCGAGATTGAATTAAGACGTGCTAGAGAACTTTTTTTCTTATAATCGAGAAATGGGTGGTACAAATGATTATCCTTCGCCAATAGATTTTAAATATAGATTAAGGTGGTATATTTTAGGAAAACATTCGGCGACGATCTTTACAGAATGTCGCAATACTATTGAAACTAGTGAATCCTGCGTAAGTAACAGCTCAATAGAAAGTCCTCAATTGCCAAGCGATATTTTGGCGTCAGAAGATATTTGCTTGACACAAAAAATGCTGTCTAATTTGGTAGAAGCAACTGAAGGTTCGAAAGAATCTCAATCTGAAGAGGACAAAATTCTTCAAAATACATTTATAGAAGCTTCCTACTTGGAGGAGGATCATATAATTGATGATGATATTTTAAAAGTCGCAGATAATTATGAAGTGAAACAAAAAATTCATAGGGACTCTTTAAAGTATGTTGCTGGTTTTGTTGCATACAAATTAAAACATAAATATAGTTTAGGAAACCCTACGAAAACTTATGAGACATATATGGAACCAGATACAGATAGTCCCAAGAGGTTCTCTTTTGTACCCAAACGAAGAATTGTGGAAAGCTACATTAAAAATAAAATCATTTTTCTGTACAATCCATAAAAGCTCTTTATCAAAAAAACATAAAATCTTTCTACATATCTGGCACAGAAAATTTTAGCTCAGTTTGAGAATATCACGATACCATTTGAGGTACTCCTATGTCTCAGTAGGACACGCACACATATAAGATTAAGAGAAATGAACAAACAGATTAGTTTCAGTAACTATTAAAGAAAACTCGACAAAAATATGTCAAAGTTTGTTAACTTATTTTACTGAAACATTGTAAATTAAGCTAATGTTGGAAAATGCAAGTCAAAGATCGAAGATATTTTATAACATTAATTTAAAACAATTTTCTTTAACTTTAAATGTTAATTAAGTGATTCAGAAAGTGTTTTTAATATTTAACCATTCTTCATACTTTGTTCAAAATAACGATTTTGAAAATATTTCAGTAATTAATCCGAACATCGAAATATGTATAAAATAGAATTAATTTTAATATTTATTAATTGAAAAGGCATTATTATATTCCTACATTAATATGAATACACACACTTTATGTAGCAAAACGCGGAAAAAAGTTTTTTTATTTTTTAATAATCAGAAAACCCACACTCAAGAAAAAATAAAAACATTGTAAACTACATATCTTATAATTTAAAGTGCCAAATATGCATGCTTATATACAGTGTGTAAAAGCCAAATGGAATACATTCATTATTTAGGTTACTGTACATATTTATAAAAAATCCCAAAACACGCCAAATTTAAATTATAACTTGACATTCTTTAACGTGAAAATGCAACCCCTACCTTCAACCCCCTTAGAATGACAGGTACAACCCCCAATTTTTAAAATAGGAAGTATAGGCTTGTGATATATCGTTTGAAAGGTCTTTTCATTCTCCATTCAAAAATGTTGTCGCTTTTAAGTTTATTAAGATTAATTAAGATAAAATAAATTAAAATCATGTGGATACCGAAATTCGCTACAATACAATCAAAAACTAAAATGTAATGCAAAACGTAATAAAATGTAGAACACGAAAAAGAACTACGAATGTTAATGAAGTAGATGTTCAAAATGTTCACTGCGAACGTCTTGGCAACATCCTAATCCCAAATAAAACTGTCTTCTAACATTATTTAATATAACAGGCGTGATCAAACTACCTACCTACCTAAAAATATAAAGTAACAATTTCCTAGAATAATCCTATTGGGGTCATTTATTATGTTTTGGATTATGTGACAGTGGTTTTAATGGTTTTATTAACTTTGGTAAGGAAAATTTCAATGTAGTTTATGTTTTAAACTTGAGTAATTGCTTTATGAGTTTACTGTTAATAAGTTTTATCCAGTGTAATTAAAATTTTGTATGAAGCGAATGTATCTGCGTCGATTAAGGCATATCCTGAATTGGCGACAGATAGGGAAAAAGTATTTTATTCAGTATTTAGTAAAATTGTAAGTAAATATCATTACAACTAACAAGTAAACCTAAATATTTTGAATTACAGTAGAACCCCTCTAATCCGTCACCCTCGGGACTAGCAGTATGGTCGGAACGCAAGAAAGGTCGGATTATCAGAAAAAGTCATTGTGTATGACGTATGTATGTGTTTTTAAAAAACGACTGTATTATTCTCTACAGTGATATAATAAATAATTATATTTCAATAAAATACAAGAAAGCTTTTGTTTGTACATTATTAAATATGTATGTAAATATATAATGTCAAAAAAGGTAGCATAAAAATTAGTGCTTACCTATGTAGGCCTACTTAGTAAAAAAATCAGTAATAGATTTTTGTTTACAAGATGAAATTCTGGATTTAGCTGCAATGTTCCTCCATTTTTTCATCCACACGATGTCCATCGGTGTTGATGCTGAGTTCTGCTCAATGTACTGAAGGCCAATTTCAAAAGCATTCTTGGCATCGGTGTGTGAAATCCGGACAGGAGGCTCGTCATCATCATCACTGTCGGATTCTGAGTTCACGATTCCGTCACCGTCACGTTCCATAACAGCGGCAACAATTTCGTTATCGTTCAGCACTTCACTGGTTTCGCAGTTTTTGTCACATTGTTCAATCCACTCCTCAACTTCACTAGCAGGTATATTTGCATCCAGGGTCTGAAGATTGGTAACGATTTCCTGCACGTCGTTTTGCTCATCTTCGACCTGGTCAATTTCGATCATAACTTCTGGCCAAAGCTTACGCCAAGATTTTCTTAGCGTGTCAGGATTTAGTTCTGCCCAAGACTCAGCCATTGTATAGATAGCATCTTTAATGTTGAGTGATTTCATGGCTTGGAAAATATCACATCCTTCTTCGGATTTTTCTAAAATCGAGCTTATGTATTTTCGGCGATAACGCCTTTTAAAACATTCTATCACGCCCTGGTCCATAGGCTGGATAAGTGATGTGACATTTGGTGGGAGGAAGATAGCTTTTATATCCCCTTTTACTAAATCTTCCTCAGAAGGGTGCGATGGTGCGTTGTCTAATAGCAGTAGAGCTCGAACAGGAAGATTTTTTTTCGTCAAGTCCTTCTCAACACATGGCACAAACTCGTCAAAAAACCAAGATTTGAAAAGATTGCAGTCCATCCAAGCAGACTTTTGGTTGCGATAATAAACCGGCACGGATGATAAGTTTATGTTTTTGAAAGCCCTGGGCTTCTTAGATTTGCCTATGACAAACAGCGAAAGCTTGTGTGTTCCATCAGCATTGCTACAAGGAGCAACAGTTAGCCTATCTTTCATGAGTTTCGTTCCCGCTACGGTTTCATTTGACGCACTTAAGGTTTTGTTTGGAAGCATTTTATAGTTTAGGCCTGTCTCGTCTATGTTATAGACTTGGCAAGGTAACAGTTCATTTTCTTTTACAATTTGTTGAAACTTCACAGAAAACTCCTTAGCCGCCTCGACGTCAGCAGATAATTTTTCACCACAAACTGAGACAAACCGGATACCACGACGGGTTTTCCAACGATCAATCCAGCCTTCACTGGCTTTAAATTCACTTCCGACTTCTAGTTTTTTGTGCAAAATTATTGCCTTTTCTTTTATAATTGGGCCAGATATCGGAGTTCCCTTCCTTCTTTCTTGACTGAACCACATCCATAGAGCACTATCAAGCAGTTCAAGTTTAGGCTTTTTTAATGTTTTTCGCTTTTTAAGAGCGTTTTCTCCATCTACTATCGTCATTGTATGTGATTCAATTTCTTTTCGATTTTTTCTCCAATCCTTAATAGTCGTAACGCCTACATTCAGTTCCTTGGCAATTTTTTGTAGTGATTCACCTTTGTCCAGCCTTTGAAGCACTGCAAGTTTTTCACTTAACGAACGCGTAACGTGTTTACGTTTAGCTCCTGACATGTTGAAAATAATGTACACACTTTAACTCACAAAGTTCGAAATAATACTGACAGAATGGATTGTGATTTTCGGAGAAATTTTCGTCGTAAACAAATCGACCGCCGGGGATTTCCGCGAAGCCAAGCAGGTCGGATTACCCGGAGCGTCGGACTATCCGAGGGCGGACGAGAGGGGTTCTACTGTATGTTAAAATAATGAGAAAACTATATATTATATACTCTCCGTTGTTATTTTTTTGTTACATATTTAAATGCTTTAACCATTAAACAGACACATCGGTTTCTGAGACCTTAAGTGTCACATTATGCTGAACTTTGGCAACTCTGTTTAAGCTACGCTCTCTCATTCCAAATTTGCTTCCATCAACTACCGAAGTACCTAATGCGCGCAATCACGATTAGTATACTTACGTTCTATAGTTATAAGATAACAGTCGGTGTTTTAAAAGTGCTTCGCTTTCCCAGGCAGGGTATTTCACATTACGCCAGTAATCATATAGGTACGTAAGACCAGATGTTACATAATGTTTCACATTATGTACTTTGTACATAATTAGGCTTAGTGGTAGTAATTTCAAAAACGCCTTTTATTATTTTCAGGACCCATTACCATGGATATTTCCTCCACAAGCAGTAAAAATGCATCAAAACATCTAACCAGACAAATAGCGGTCAAGTTCAGAGCCAAAGATTTTAATCAACGAGTTATTGAGTGGGATTTTTAAGAACGACGATGAACCGGATGAGTACGAGGAGGTTGAAGACTCTGATATAGATTCGGATCATGTACAAAGCGATGAAGAGAAGAAGGTATCACAAGAAGTCTAAATAGGTGAAGAAAATGACAGAAGTGTTGGAGAAGTTGACCTTCTTGAAGCTTTAGTGACAACTTATTGGTAAAAGCTCCAACCAATATGAGAAAGAAAATGGCGAAGAACCACATTTTTTTATTGACAGAAAAGACAAAAAGAAATATAAATAGTTACAAAGTGCACCTTCTTCTCTTTAAAAAACGCAAAAAAACAATCGCTAATCTCCTGGATTAGCTAGAAAAACTACCCAAATAGTGAACCCTGGCAAAATATAAATTTGAAAATACTTGTTTGATGAACCAATGATTGATGAAATTGTAAAAGGCACAAATGGTAAATAATTTTAATTAGAATCACACTAAAACTTCTTCTTTTTGTGTAGACATGACTCTGTCTGTTTTTTAATGTTCCTCCAGTATGTTGTCGTTCCAACGTTTTTGTGGTCTTTCTACTGATCGTCTTCCTATTGGGGAATCGTTTTTTGCCGTCTTTGCCACTCTATTTGCTGTCATTCGGCTTATATGATCGTTTCATTCTACTTTTCTATTTCTTACCCAGTTCTTAATGTTTTCGACCTTGCATGTACGTCGTATATCTGTACTTCTAGCTCTGTCCCATAATGTCTTGTCATCAATTTTTCTCTGCTTTCATCTGTGCTTACTTTTAGTACTCTTCTATTAGTTCGTGTTTCTGCTGCGTATGCCATTATTGGTCTGATGGCTGTTTTGTAAATTCAGCCTTTCATTTCTTTCCTGATATTTTTATTTCTCCATATTGTTTCATTAAGGTAGCCTCTGGCTCTGTTTGCTTTATTCACTTGATCTTTTAATTTAGTTATAAGATAGGGATCTTTAAAATTATAGAGATACTGATATTGTGGAGGTACACCCATTTATCGGTTTGCTTATTATCACCTCAGTTTTCAAATCTAGCTGCGAAAATATGAATTTGCTATTTACAAACTGCCTAATTGGAAGACTTCTTAGATTAACCATGTGCGTTAAGAACTTTGAGTGCTCTTAGGTTTAATGATGCCACAACTCAAGAGGAGAGAAAGAAAGAGGACCGTGCTGTCCGGATATCTGAAATCTTCAATGCTTTTATTCAAAACTCAACTCACACTCAAAACATTGGACGAAATACTTGTCGCTTTTAGAGGTACATCTGGACTTCGGATGTACATGCCAAAGTAACCAGCTAAATATAGCATAAAGATTCAATGCTTGGCTGACTCTTATAGTTCTTACCTCTATAATTCATACATTTACAAAGAAAAGGACAGTGGCGGAACTGGACTTTTTGAAGAAGAACGTAAGCTTTTAAAATCACTTAATTGGTTCACCTCATCGAAGCTGGTGAAATAACTTTGAAATAGATTTCTAACATATGTCGGCATTATGAAGATTTATGAAACTATTATAAGACAGAGTTCAAAGTAAATATATATAGACCGGTCGGTCGAACAAGGCAGTATATACCACACATTTAACGTACACCAGAAGTACCACAAATGTACACCCGTACATTGGCCAACTAATAGCTGAGGAACATGTACATGGTCCACCTCGTGCCAAACGCTCCACCTCGCAAATAACTAAAGGTTATCATGTTACCACTATGTTACCATCATGTAGAATAATAGATTACTTAGTAGTAGACTTGCAGCAGCCATCAAAGATGTGTAAACAATAAAATATCCCGCAAAAAATAACCGGACACTACGGAAGGAAACAAACAAGCTTCAGAGATAGTATACAAATATCCCTCCTACTCGTAAACCAATGGCAAATGGGCCCGTTCTAATAAACAAAAAACGGACATCTTTACTGCTAATCTTACTATAGTATTTTTAACTAAAGTACCAGATACTGCCGAAGCAGTTTACCAACTAATTACTTGTACAGAAAGAAAGCAATAAGCAAACGTGACTTATGAAAGGTACCACGTTTGGACTTAAGTCAAATACTATTAAAATATTACTACTACAGTCGGTTCACAATTTGTTGATAGCTCACTACAAGTTTAACCCTAATTAAAAAACTGAAATACAGAGAGGATAGGTAATACGATATAATAGTAAAAACCAACCTAAAACTGACGGTTTAAGACGTTTTCGACTAACCTACCTTATATCTGAAGGAATACAATACCTTATAATCCTATTACGGGGGTATTTTGAATGGTTAGAGATGAACGACCAGTGTCGTAGAGTATATGATTGAAACATTTATTTGAACTAAATAAATATATTTTTTAAATTGTACTTATGTAAATTGTATTTTTTAATAAAACTTATTTATTTTATTTAAAAATAAAAAGTTTCTTGCCATTTGTAAAAGATACATTTATTTAATTAAGGAAAAAGGCGCCAAAGTCGCCTGGCAAAATTTCCAATGTGTTTTAAATGTATCCATTATTTTCGAATCCGGAGAAAACTAATAAATATTTTGGAAAAATTTAAACGCATAATGAAAGATTACATTATTACTCAGGGCAGAAAGTCCCTGAAAACTTCTACAATGTTTATTTTAATATGTTATGTAGCATGGGTGAAAATAAAAGAGAAAATATAGTATAATTTTTAATTGAAAATATTGCATGCAAAAGAAACTTTTTATTTATTCTAAAAAATATTTCATTCTGCCTTTAAATTTTTCAAAAATGCTTTTTAGTTTTCTCAGGATTTGAAAAAAAATGGATACATTTAAAACACATTGAACATTTTGACAGGCGACATTTTGCGCCTTTCCCCTTTAACACCTTACGATTACAACTACTATTACTTACCTTATATAATTACGATTAGAAAACTATTCAAATTCAAAATAAATAGGATCAACTTCGGAATCCGACTCGTCTTAAGGGTTAATAATTAGGTTAATAATCTCTACGGTCGCATCAATTATGTTATCAAGATCCCACATTTTTTGTTCTTCTTCTATTACATGTCTTACTGCATCTTTCCAGTTTTGTTTTGTAATATGTTATAAAGACTCGTATAACAATTCACGTACAGCTTGTATTTTATATGACGTATATTTTCTAGCCACATAACTTTTCATTTGTGCCCAAATGAGTTCAATTGGATTTATTTCGCAGTGGTAGGGTGGAAGTCTAAAGACTGGGATGTTTCGCCTTTCCGCCATTTTGTCAACTACGTATTTCTTGAACTTAGATTTGTGTTGCCGGGCAATTTTTAAAAGTTCTGCTTTTACCATTCCATCTTCTTAAGGCAGATACTTATTCCGTAGCCAGTCAAGAATATCCTGTTTCTTCCACGCATTCGTTAAAAGTCTTTCTACTAGTCGTGAATGATAAGGTGCATTATCTTATACTATAATTGAATTTGGTGGTATGTGTTCAATCATTTGCTCAAAATACTCTTCGAAAACATCAGCTGTAATCTCCTCGTGATAGTCTTTTGTGCTTTTGGAATGAAATTCCAACAAACCATGCTTAACAAATCCTTTTTCACTGCCAATGTGAGAAATTATTAATCTACTGCCTTTACCAGAAGGTGGGAAGATACCAGTAGACCAACCTTCCATAAAGGCTTGCCTGGAGCTTAATATATTTTTATCTGACCAAATTTTTTTTAGAGTATGACCTGAGTTTATCCACGTTTCATCCTGGTAGAAGATGGGCCTTTCTTCAGCCCGGAATTTTCGTATGAATCTTAGATAATTTCTTCTCCAACATCATCTTCTCCTCCCGATCAATCAAAAGTGATTTTCGGTCTGATTTCTCCCACCGGAAATTTAATTCTTTTAAAACTTGCCACAATTTAGTTCGTCCGATATGAGGCAAATCCGGGTCGTCTCTGACTTCTTGTAAAATTTTGTTTAGGTTTGGTATTTCTTTTTAGAAAAAAAATCCATGAATTTTCCTTCGAATACCATTTTTAGCAAATCCATTAATTTCAATAGGCTTTTTCCCTCTCTTTAAGTGTTCGTTTGTGTTTGGGTTAGCTAAACCGTGTTTTTTTCTTTCTGATAGGAACCTATATAAAGTTGACTCTCCTACGCCAGTCATGTTGGCACAACTTTCGACTATGTTGCGAACAGTGTTTGTGGGATTCTGAGAAACCAGAGCATCGTGAACATTCAGGACAATAGTCTTCTCTCTTGGTGAATAGACAGACTTACTGACTGTACGCAACAGTACCGGTGTAAAACTTGATGATGCAGCCATCACAAACAATCCAACAAAACGAGCACGAGAGAAAGGTACGTATATGTTCGTAGATATATGGAATAAAAAGTCACTCACGCTCTGCATATAATTCGCAAAAGAAATATTCGAGACGCTAATTACTGCCGTAGACGCGGAAACACCGACGAGCCGTAAACTACATGCGATCAAAAACGTACTAAACAAAAAAATTGTTTTCGTTCGTAATAACTTCACCCTTTCAAGTTAAGTTTCGAATATAATTATATTATTAAAAATCTGGGGAATTCCATCTTAATTATCTTGCAACGAATAGTACCTTCGGATATGAATTCCAGGTTTTCTAGTAACGTGATTAAACGCGAAGATTAGTATTGAAATATCCAAAGAGATAAGGTATTCTTATTTACAAAATTGTTAATGGTTAAATTCTTATTTTTTTTAATATAATATAATAACCAACATTAGTCGTAAAAGTTTTAATTGTTTTTTTTGCTAAATATATTAGTATTAAAATATTATCAGTATTATATATAACAGTATTAAAACATTATATTATTATTTAACGAATAAACACCTTAGGAACGCCTATGATTTACGACCGTTTTATGAGTTTGAGGCATATTTCTTGCTCTCAACAATTTGTGAACGAAGAATACAAAGAATGTATGCAGATCATGAATTTTTAACGTTACTACCAAAAGATCACTTTGGTTTTTAAGAAAGTTACTCCCTATTTAACAAGTTCATCGAATGATAAATAAAATATCAAAAAGTCTTGAAAAAGAAAATATGCAAAGCTATATTTCTGGATATTTCTCAAGCGTTTGACAAAGTCTAGCACAAAGGTCTGCTTTACAAATTAAAAAAGACTCGCTCCATAACAATGTTTTCTTATATCTTACATATCAAATAGACACCTCTTCGTTAAATTTAACGATCAACATTCAAACTTTTGGCCTATTAACTCTGCATAGTTTAAAATGTGAAATATATGTTTAAATTGTAAATGTGAATAAGAGAAACTAAATTAAAATATTGGAATTTTTTTCTGTATTACCAAGTACCAAAACAAAATAATTGGTTTAATGTTTAATTTAATTTAATGATATTATTCCAACTCTTTACAATATATTTAATATATCATGTATAATATATTTAATACTTCATTAATTATTTTGAGCGCGTAGTTTTTGTCGAAATAGTTCGATTTCATACCCATAATAAACTGAAATTTTTTTTAGTCGATATATTATAATGTCAATATGTTATGTTTACAAGTTTACCGAAAATTTTTTATGGCAATCTATTTATGTATAATAATTTATAAACAAATTATAAAAAATTATCTTTTTTGCCTCAATACCACTTTTTTTTAATAATTTGGATACATTTAAGAGGAAAGTAATTTATTATTAAAATCACCAATTTGAATATTTACCACATCTCAATTACCACTCTATCCACAGCGTAAACATCAAAAAAGGAATTATCGAATAATTTTACGATAGGTTATAAGCACCTGCTCCAATGAAAATGCATTTCAGAAAGAAAAAAACCTACTAACAAAGATGTTGACTAAAAATTACTACTCATTGTTATTTATAAACAATTCCACAAGATTGAAGAGAGAAAACAACAAAATACCATAAGCAGTCCAGAAGCAGTCATAAGAGGGGACTCAAAGATGACAACAATACCATATATAAAGGGCTTATCAGCAAAATTGTAAAGGATAGGAAACAAATACAACATCACAACCACATTCAAATTAATTAGCACACTGAGATCTTTCCTATTCAAAACCATACCCAACAACATACAAAAAAATAAGAAAATTACTCTTTAAAATATATTGTTAATTCAATAGTTTCTACCTGGGAGAAACTGCAAGACCACCAAGTGTCAGAATAAACGAATGTATGCTTCACGACAAATCTCAGATAAGTAAAGATGCCTGAAATAACAAACACAGACCACAATTGAAAGATGCAATTAATAATCATGAAATAAACAGAAATGAAAAAGAGAAAAATCAAAGAAACAGATCTCATCCTACTTAACGAAGAAAAATGTGTAGCAAACTCATCAGCGAAAGGCAGCAGACCTTGGTTATTAATACCAAAAGAAGAAGTCAACAACAAGAATATACCAATAACTTAGAGTAGCATGAGATCGAAAAATATCACCTACAATGTTATACACAAAACATATTATGCAACACAAGACACAAAATATAAATCTACGTTTTCATAATTTAACGTTGTTATAATCACAATAATTACAAAACAGTTTACACGAACATATAAGGCAAAAAACACAAAACAATCAGAATTTGATATTCCTAGAGTAAAATACCACACTCAGATTTTTTCAGCCTGCTGCCTACAAGATCGATGGCCCGAATAATTGTGGTTTAATCCTTTAGCAGGTTTCTATGGTAAACTTTAGGAAAACTTTTTACTGTAATGTTGTAGCATCATAATATTTTGATTAAAATAAGATTTAGCTTGCGGCTAAAATATAATTAATGCATTTCGAAAGGTCAGATGTTCGTCAAGTCTATATGTCCCGTAACGCAACGGCATATTAATTTATTTATGAACTTTTGCAATATAAAATTAAAATATTTATTTATTAGTTATCTCTGTTATTAAACCAAATACAGATAAATTACAACCAGAATCATATCGTGCTATATTACTAACTTGTCCTTCATGTAAACTTATGGAAAAAATAGTCAACAAAAGATTAATGTGGAATCCAGAACATAATGATCTACCTACCATCAAACAAGCTAGCTTTAGACCAGCCAGATCTACAAACGCCAACGTTATAGATCTGGAAAACGTTATTCACGAAACTTTTAAAAATAAGCAAAAATATATGGCAATTTATTTTGACATTCCGTTACAAAGAAAAATGCACCTGTTAATGTATTTTTTCTAATTTCGAGCCCCCGGGCGGAGGTGGGGCAGAAAATATATTTTTATTTCAACGCAATTTTACTAAATAGTGTGTTAGGCAACTTTTGTGAGGTATTACATTTTTATCTCAAAATAAAAATTGTTTTGTCTGTTATGAAGATATTTTCCAATTTCGACCAGATTTTACTAAAATTCTAAATAGTTGAATAGAACCATTGGTATTTATTTTTTACGGACATACCAATTACCTTGTAATTTGAATGGTAAGGTTTATTTATATTTTTTATAAAATGATTTTATTGATTTATTGGAAGAATTGTCATCAAACTTAAAGCGAAATGTGTGGTTTGTACAAGATGGTACACCACTACATTATGGAGAGAGGTCAGTGAGAACATACTAAAATACAACTTTCCTGAACGTTGGATTTTACGTGGTAGTCATATTTTTTGGTCATATGGTGAGATATTAATATAAATATTTAATTCATAAAAATCTCAAAAGAATACTTATTATTATACTTCTAATACTTATATTAAATACTGCAGCAGTTTCTTTAGAACCAATGATGCTATTTAATATGAGACGATCTTTTATGGAATGTATTGACAAATGAATTAAAGAAAACTGTAGACATATCGAACACTTACTATGACAAAAACTTTAATGTTATTTAATTTAACTATTTCTTTATTTGGTTTGTAAATAAAATGTTTTGATTATGACTTTAATTTAATACAAAACGTAAAATGTTTGATGTTAAATCCAATGATTCTGTTATTTTGTCAAATACTATTATTAATTAACCTACTGATATATTTATTTTATTTAATATTTCGTTAACTATTAACTTTATTAAAGGTATTTTATAAAAAAACTCAGAAGTATTAATGATTTTCTCTAATTTTTCTTAGTTGACTGGAGTAATTGCGTTAAATCAGAATTATGTAGTTGAGTTGTAAAATTATCTCGAAATCTGTTGAGTTTTGAAGTTATTAACAAGTATACCTTTTTTTTGTTAAAATAATATCAACATTTTATTAAAGCAATTTGGCTTAAATCGTAATATTTTAAAGTGTAGAATCTACGGTTTCTTTTTGTACAATTACTTAAGGACCACCCTATATAACTATTACCGTTCTGCTAATAACCTTATTAGGTTTAAGCGGGATTTCCGTAAATAAAAAAAAAGTTTCGCTCATATTTTCTGTTTTTTTTTTTAATCCGATGTCTATCATATTTAAAAAATGATCTCGAAAAATAAATTGACTTTGTTCCACTTTTTTAATCATAAATTTGCATTTTACGTTTAAAGTAAGCATTTTACGAAAAAATCACAGGAATAACTTTCTTCTTAAAATAATCCAAATTATTAAAAAAAGTGGTTTTGAAACGAAAAATGTAATTGTTTATAATTTGATTAAAAACTGTTATAAATAAATGGGTTTTCATAAAAATAATTAAACATAGCATATTAGCAATATAATCGATTAAAACATGTTTCAGCTCGTGGGCATAAAATTGACCTTTTTCGACAAAAGCCACCCGTGAAAAATAATATAAACGTTAAATAAATTTCTGGTTAACACTAAATATAAAATGAAATTAAGAGTTCAAAATGTTTGTATAATAATATCAATATATTTTTACGAATTATTAGTTACTAACTCAAATGATGCTAATGGTACTAAAAAAATAAAATGAAGTAATATTGTTTGTAAATTTATTTGTCGTTATTCGTTGTTATGTATGAACTAATAGCGAAAATTTTAAGTTTTGCGATGACATACGTAATAAACCAGCTGCCAATAAAATTTTCAGATAAAATTTTCCGTTTCACTGATTTTTTCGATATTTTCTTCAAGATTGACCGGACATCACGCCATGAATGATAATTTCTAATACGACAGCAGCAGCGACTAGATAGAATCAAACTCCATCTCCTGCTTTGGTGGTAAATTAAATTAGGCAAATCGGTACGTAGCCCGAAGGGCGGAAATTCAAGCCGAATACATTCGTCAAGTCTTCCGGCAGAAGGGCGAAGTTCGGTGTCCATTAAGGGCACGAGGTCAGTGGTGAAAAATTTACAGGGCTAAACTTGATCATTTTAATTTTCAGATTATACTACTACAAATTGGACAATTTTAAAGATATTTTATGATATTTACAACAACTTCTCCTAAATTAAATATAAGAGGAATCTTACTTTGTAAATAACTTGTTTCTTTCTCTTCTTTTTCCAAGAAAGTTTCAACAGTGTGATAATATATATCACTTACCAATGGCACAACGTGGAGTCATTTTAGTACAAACTACACACCTTAATTATTTATTATGTTATGTTTAACCATCAAATTTTTTAAAAAATTTTTATTAGCTTTGTCAAAAGCTAATAAAAACTGTCATTAGTTTTGTCAAAACTAAAAGGTAAAAATTGAAGACCACGTATAGAAAACTAGCTAATCTTATAAAATATTTCATACAAAAAACAATATATAATTCATCGTGATCATCATCATAGTCATTCACCTGCTAACGAGTATAAAATATATTCCGTTCTACGGTTATTAACAATAGTTAGTTCTGCGTTCTACATCGACTAAATATGCTGATTCTGGAACCGAAGACTCAACCACAATCATGGCATATCCAGTCTGTGTTAGCAGCAAGTTACTGGAGGTTTAATTGGTTGATTTATCGTTTTTTCCTTACATTTCTTTTACCAGATTTATGATTTCGTCGCTGTTGTTCAAAGTTTCTTCCACCTTCATACACTGTTGCGCTTCGTCATACCGCGCGGTGTGTTCCTGCGTTGGGTGTATTGCTGCGTCTTCCCAGATACTAAAGTCTATGTCACATTCATTTAAGTTGTTTTAAGTTTGTCCCTATATCTCTTCCGTTGGCATGCCGTTAGAGATGCTATATATGTACCTGTATCAAATTTGAGAACAGTATTTGTTTTTGAGAGGCGCGTATCGGGCATTTGGACCACGTGTTCAGTCCACCGAAGTTAGTGTTACACAATCATTGTTTTAGTACTTGTTGAGTTCGCTGCTTCTAAGTTTTTCGACCCTTCCAAGTCGCTGTCAGAATTCTTCGAAGACAATGTTGGTGATATTTTTTCAAAGACTTTAAGTGTCATTTGTAAGTAGTCTAAGCTTCACAGTCATAGGTACGTGTATGCCAGTTTGTTTGGATGTTGATATTGTGGTTGCCAAAAACCCTTGTTATAAGGCGAACAAAAGCTTACCAATGGCACAACGTGGAGTCATTTTAGTACAAACTGCACACCTTAATTATTTATTATGTTATGTTTAACCATCAAACTTTTTTAAAAATTTTTATTAGCTTTGTCAAAAGCTAATAAAAACTGTCATTAGTTTTGTCAAAACTAAAAGGTAAAAATTGAAGACCACGTATAGAAAACTAGCTCATCTTATAAAATATTTCATACAAAAAACAATATATAATTCATCGTGATCATCATCATAGTCATTCACCTGCTAACGAGTATAAAATATATTCCGTTCTACGGTTATTAACAATAGTTAGTTCCGCGTTCTACATCGACTAAATATGCTGATTCTGGAACCGAAGACTCAACCACAATCATGGCATATCCAGTCTGTGTTAGCAGCCAGTTACTGAAGATTACTTAATTGGTTAATTTATCGTTCTTTCCTTACATTTCTTTTACCAGATTTATGATTCCGTCGCTGTTGTTCAAAGTTTCTTCCACCTTCATACACTGTTGCGCTTCGTCATACCGGGCGGTGTGTTCCTGCGTTGGGTATATTGCAGCGTCTTCCCAGATACTAAAGTCTATGTCACATTCATTTAAGTTGTTTTAAGTTTGTCCCTATATCTCTTCCGTTGGCATGTCGTTAGAGATGCTATATATGTACCTCTATCAAATTTGAGAACAGTATTTGTTTTTGAGAGGCGCGTATCGGGCATTTGGACCACGTGTTCAGTCCACCGAAGTTAGTGTTACACAATCATTGTTTTAGTACTTGTTGAGTTCGCTGCTTCTAAGTTTTTAGACCCTTCCAAGTCGCTGTCAGAATTCTTCGAAGACAATGTTAGTGATATTTTTCCAAAGACTTTAAGTGTCATTTGTAAGTAGTCTAAGCTTCACAGTCATGGGTACGTGTATGCCAGTTTGTTTGGAGGTTGATATTGTGGTTGCCAAAAACCCTTGTTATAAGGCAAACAAAAGCTTTTTTTAAGCCCTTTTTTCTATTCGGATCGCCGAATATAGGCCTCTCCTAATTCTCGGGATTCATCTCTGTTGTTTTTAAGACGTTTCCACATTAGTGCTGCAGTTCTTTTAGTACCGTCGCTCCAGCGAATTTGCGGTCTTCCTCGTGGTCTTTTGGCTTCATATGGTCGCCAATTCCCGATTTCTTTATTTCACCGGCCATCCTGAAAACGTTCATTATGTCCAGCCCATTTCCATTTCAGTTTAGCTGCTGTTCGACAGCATCTTTCACTTTTGTTCTATTACCAATTTTTTCATTGGTTAAATGAGAGATTAGAGCTGCCTTTTAGTGATATACCCAGCATCTGTCGTTTCACAGCTGTCTGAGTTTTTCTGATCTTTTCCATGTTTATTTTAGTGAATGTCCAGGTTTGAGCTCCATATGTATGTACAATTAGGACACAGGAATTAAACACTTTGGTTCGCAGTCTTTGAGGTATATTTTTATTTTTAAGTACGAATGAGAGTCTTCCGAATGCTGCCCATCCCATTTTTACACGTCTGCTTATTTCGGTAATCTGATTTTCTTTGCTTACCTTGACATTTTGACCCAGATATGTATATTCATCTACATGTTCTATCTCTATCCCTTGGATGTTTATCATAGGTTTGTCATCTTTGTTTGACATTAGTTTGATTTTGCTGAAATTTATTTTCAGTCCTTTTTTAGGGATTTTGTGTGTAGCTCCTCAATCATCGTATTCAGTGCATTCCACTTGTCGGCTATTAGTACTACATCATCTGCGTATCTAAGATGGTTCAAGTATCTTCCGTTAATAGGGATTTTCTTATTTTCCCAGTCTATTGACTTAAATATATATTCTAGGCAGCTGTAAATAATTTTGGAGATATTGTGTCTCCTTGTCTTACGCCTCGGTTGATCATCATCATCATTTTAGCATGTTCGTAAATATTATGTATTAATATTCTGTACCTCCAGTCAATCCGGTTGTTGACTAATGCTTCTTCGATTGCCCACATTTCTACGCTATCAAAACCTTTTTCATAATCTATAAAAGCCAGACATAATGGGATTGTATTCATTAGTCTTTTCTATTAGGATTTTTAAAGTATATAGATGGTCACAGGTGCTGTACCCTTTTCTAAATCCGGCTTGTTCTACTGGTTGATATCCGTCAAATTTAATTGTTAACCTGTTTGTAATAATCTTTGTAAAGGTTTTGTAAAGTTGTGAAAGAAGTGAAATTGGTCGATAATTTTTCAGGTCTGTGGTGTCTCCCTTTTTGTGTATTAGTATTGTTTTAGTAGTATTCCATTGTTCGGGTATATTGCTTTTTCGAAAAGACATTTATTAGATAGTATTTTTATATATGTGATGGCTTCTTCTCTGACTGCCTTCAGCATTTTTGCTAGGATTTCATCGCTTCCAGGAGCCTTATTCCTTTTTATTTCTTTTACTGCTCTTTCTATTTCATGGCTTATTTCGGGCATCACTTCTGAGTTGATATTTGTTATCTGCCTTTTCAACCTGCTTTGAGGAGTTACGGGGATCGTTTCTGGAACGATACAGATCGGCGTAGAACTTTTCAATTGAGATTGCTATATCAGATTTACTTTTTTCTTTAGTTGTACTTGTTCATTTTTAATGTTTATTATGTTTGGTGCATTTGAGACTTGGTTTTTCTCTATGACTTGTTCTATACGGTCTTCTTGATATTTTTAATGTCCTCTATTATCTGTTTATTTATTACTCGATTAAGTTCCTTAAATTCTGCAGTGTCTCTTTTGTTTTGTCTCAAAAGATCTTTTCTTTGTTTCAGCATGTTTTGTGATTCTACACTTATTTTAGATTTTCGTTTTCTGTTAGCAGTTGCCACTTCTGAGCTTGCATTTAATAGTTCTTTTGTTATGACTTCATTAATTTCATTCAAGCTAAGTTTATCTAGATTTAATACTTTCGCGAGTTTTAACTTGCTTTTATATTGTTCTGTATGAGATTTTAGTTTATCTATATCTATATTCCAAGTTTTAAATTAAATTAAATTAAATTCCTAAATTTATTTTTAAAAGCTTTAAAAGCTTTATGGCTGTGGTAGCTTTTTTATGGCTGTGGACATAATCAAAAGTTCAGCTATCCAACCGTTATATTTTTAAGACTTTCACCATTACCCCTGATGGTTAGTTTAGGAGCGTTGGAGGCTGGCGCAGGCTGGCCATTCACAACCTTCTTCTAAAAACTCAGCAATTATCATCTTCAAATAACTATACACGCATATGACTATAAGGCTCGATTTTCTTCTTCACTGTTCACAGTCGGTACAGAGATAAACTTAAAATAAGATTGAGGAGAGAGAGGAGTACTATTTTACACGTTTTGTAGTTTAATTCTGTTTATTCCTGTTTTGAAGGAGAAGTCCGTGGGCAGAGCAAGCACTGGTACCTGCATATTTTATAAAAAGATATACAACTGTGTAATTAAAAAAAACACCGTGGTGTCTATTCTGCAAACAGGTTTTTTTCTTGAAGAGAAATTAATGAAGAGTATATTATTATTTGTACAGTCTCTTTTAAAAGTTACTTAGATACTATAAATATTTTAGAACTTTTTCAAGTACCTCTGTCAAAAATTCTAGAAAATCATTTCGATGTTTCTTCTAATCGGCAGATAATTTAACTGTTAAGTATCAGATATCGGAGAAGTTCCTCCAGAGATGCTGGAGGGCACAAATTTATCGGAACATCGTTCAAGTAATGACATGGTTACACTCGACAATACAAAGGGGCGCCATATTATTGACTTTATGAAGACTAATACTTTCTGTTTAATAAATGGGAGGACTAAGTCTGCTACACCGGCACAATTTGCTTACATTAGCAAAGCTCAAAATAGCTCAGAAATAGTACAATACCTATTATTCAAGATTAATGTCTAATGAATTATACCAGCCTTTTTGGCCACATTAGTATACTGGTAACTTATGTTTCAGACTTTTTTCGAGAAAGTCTAAATTTAAAAAAACAGTTTCGATATATAAAAAAACGTCTTATTGTTCAACGTGAAACGTCGGTATATGTAGATGTACAATATTTATTATCAGTAGTTAAAGAAACCGCATCGTAATTAGAACTTCGCAATTAGCACTAAGACTAGAAAAGTCTTTTTTATAGTGTGTCAGGCAAAGACCCGCATGGTTTGATCATGAATGTACCTTAGCTTGGCATAACAATGTTAGATATGCCGACGACACCATGGTGATAGCAGATAGTTTAGAGGGACTTCAGAGGCTAATGGACAGAATAAACGAGTACAGTCAACAGTACGGACTAAACATTAATACCCACAAAACGAAACAAATAATTATCAGCAAGGAGAATATAAATGGGGCTCATCTATACATTAATGGGACGCAGATAGAGCGAGTAAAACAGTATTGCTACCTGGGAACTATTATAAACCAACAGTGGAGCAATGTACAGGAAATAAAGTGCCGCATAGGAAAGGCAAGAACGGTCTTTAACAAAATGAGCGCCATCTTCAAAAGTCACAACATATCCCTGGATACAAAAATGAGACATTTGAGATGCTATGTTTTCTCTGTGTTGTTGTACGGGGCGGAGGCATGGACGCTTACAGACACCACTATTAAAAAACTTAAAGCATTTGAGATGTGGCTTTATAGAAGAATGCTGAGAATATCATGGACAGCAAGGATCACGAACAAGGAAGTTCTAGAAAAAATGAAGAAGGAACCAGAGATTGTGTTTACGATCAAACGCATAAAATTGCAATATCTGGGACACGTTATGAGAAATCAGCACCGTTACTCCATGCTGCAGTCTATATTGCAAGGTAAAGTCAAAGGTAAGCGTGGACCCGGTAGAAGGAGAATATCATGGCTGCGGAATTTAAGAACATGGTTTAAGAAAACCTCAACGGAGCTGTTTCGAGCCGCAGCGAGCAAGGTCATGATTGCCAATATGATTTCCAACATCCGAAACGGATAGGAACCAGAAGAAGAAGAAGTACCTTAGCTAAAAATAATATGAAACAAAGGCTTAAAATTGCTAGAGCAAATAACTTTTTCGACTCTTACAAAACAGATTTTCTAACACAAAAAAACTAAAGACAAGTAATTAAAAGGAAAAAACATTAAACTTTTATAATTTACATATATTCTCAACTTGCAAACAACAGGGACTCGCCATCGTAAATCGCCAGGAACTGACTATATTTCTTATGAATTTTTTAAATTTCTTCTAAATAATAGGATCGGATATTTAACGGCATGTTTAATAGAATATTGGAAATGGCCATTACCCCGCATAACTAAAGTGATGTCATTTTTATCTTGATATTAAAGGGTAACAGAGATGATCCAGCAAACTATAGAGGTATTGACCTTTTTAACTGTGTTAAAAAAATATTTACTAATACACTCAGGTGCAAAAAAATCGATCCATGGGTAATATTTGCTGAAAAAAGAAAACGTTTGAAGATATTAGTTTTAAATCAGGTATATATGTAAAAGTATATGTTAGATTAAAATAATTTTTACAGATTATCCAAAAAAATCATTTATTTATAGAGACATACGCCAAAACTCAAAAATACAATAGTATTCAAAACTTTCTGAAATTAAGAAAAACATTGATAATAAATCAATATCTAGTGTTTCCCTCTTGGGCCCTTATAACAGCCTGTACACGTCTAGGCATTGAGGTAATTAACCTCTGGATATCAAATTGATCCAATTGGTCACATATTTCTTGAAGAGCCGCTGTAAGTTCAGCCAAGTTGTTTGGACGGGGTACTCGTGCTCGAAGACGTCTTCCCATCATATCCCATAGGTGTTCTATGAGATTGAGATCGGGACTGCAGGCTGGCCAGTTCATACGGACAATTCCCACCTCCTCTATATATTGTTTGACGATTCTAGCATGGTGAGGACGCGCGTTGTCGTCCATAAAAATAAAATTAGGTCCAATGAAAGGAGCAAAAGGTACCACATGCTGATCTAAAATACTTGTTATGTATCTTGCAGCAGTCATAGAACCTCTATCTACAATAACTAAATCAGTATGGGCTTCTGAACTGATACCAGACCAAACCATAACAGAGCCCCCCCGATAACTTATTCTTTCCGCAATATTACATTGAAAATATCGCTCTCCGTGTCTTCTCCAAACTCTTTTTCGGCCATCTGGTGACCTTAGACAAAATCTAGACTCATCTGAGAAAATACATTGCCCCAATCTGCATCACTCCAGTTTTCATGTTCTCTTGCAAAAGCAAGGCGAGCTCTGCGATGTTCTATGGATAGTATTGGAGATAGGGCTGGCCTTCTGGATAATAAATTACCTTCTACAAGTCGTCGACGAACTGTCCATCTGCTTACATCCACATTTCTCACTTCGCTCAGACGATTTGCCAGTTCAACTGAAGTTAGGTGCCGATTTTTCAAACATGATGAGACCAGAAATCGATCATCTCTTTCGGATGTTACCCTTCTACGACCTGATCCTGGTCTTCTTGTGAAGTTACCAGTGTCGCTAAAACGCCGAACTGCTCTTTGAACCGAAGATCGACTAACACTCAACATTTCAGCTGCATAATATTGGCTACGATCATCTTGAACTAAAGTCACCGCCCTTGCAGCATCTGTTGGAGTTAGAGACATTTAGGAAGGATAATTAAATAAAAATATAACACGTTTTGAAAATAAAATCACTACACTAGTGGGGTTGTTAAATTAAAAACATTCATTCATTAACAACATTCAATAAATATCTACTTGCTTCAGACCCTTTTTGACAAAGAACCTGAAATACCAATTTGTTTTAAGAAATATAAAAAGTAATATTAAAAATATTGTTTTATTTCTCGTATACGAGGGTGCACCTAAATTTACATACGTAATTTAATGTCTCTGACATTATATAACTTCAAATAAATAAGAAATAAGGAATGGATCGATTTTTTTGCACCTGAGTGTATTTTGTTAAATATACACAGAGATTGGGTTGAAAAAAATACTGTTCTTCCTGAGTGCCAGTCAGGGTTCAAAAGATCAAGAGGTTGCATTGATAAGGTACTCACTCTTACTTCTGCAGTACAACTGCAACTGCGACTGAAAACATGCAAAGTATACGCTGCATTTCTAGATTACAAACGGGTTTTTAACTCTATTATCCATCATTTGTTGTGAAAAATGCTATTTAGCTTAGGGGTAAGTTCTAAACTAATAGCTATTTTAAAAAATATATTTATGTGATAACGCTAGAATGTATATCAAAACTATAAACAGCTGCACAAGACCATTTGATTTCACAATAGTTGTCGTACAGGAAGAACCTTTGAGTTCAATATTATTTAATTTATTTATTGCGGATATAGAGTAATTTTTTATCAGTCAGGGGTCAAAATTTTCCTTCATGGATAGCAAAAATTAAATTAAAACTGTACGCTGATGATTTGGTCTTTCTTTCTGACGTAGAAGTTGAACTCGGTAAAAATTTAAGTTATCTAGAAAATGTAGTGACCAAAACCAGCTAAATGTGAATCAAAATTCTTCCATTTGCACGAAGCGGTTAAATTGGCAGTAGGGGTGTTAAATTTCTATACAAGAAGAAAACAAGTGAAGTTGTCTAAAATTTGTATACATAGTAGTCACCTCAACCACAACAGAAATAGCTGATGCAACAGTGGAAAGGTTTCATGGCGAAAACCAAAATGAATTCTTGGACATCGCGTGTGCAACTTTTCGATGCCTTAGATCAAAGCCTTTTTATGAACTGTATGCCCGTTTGGAAAATGATATACGCCGACCAGTTAGAAAGAATACAAATAAATTTTTTTAAAAAACTTTTACACCTTAATATTAATACACCTTATAATGCTGTTAGGTTGGAAACAGTAACAGTCAAAATTTCTTTTACTATTTTCAAGCTTACTTTAAATTAACTCATCAAGCTATCGAAAATGCATGATTTACGACTTTCTTTTATTTTTTTTTCTGTGTGAACTTTAAATTACTTTGGTAAATAATTCAGTAAATAAAAACAGATACAACGGGGTCTCAGAGATTAAAGGCCGATTCACATTATAGCTCAGGTCACGCTCCGCTCACGCTCAGCTCAAGGTTCGGTCAAGTATTCTTACACGCATTTTAAATGTTGCTATTCACAGTAAACACAACGCTCACGTTCCGTCCCGCTCTTTTGACCGCGGCGATTCTCCAGGAGAATAGTTTGATCGTGACTTGATCTGAGTGGAGTGGAGCGGCAGGGTAGTGTGAATTAGTAACAGTCAGGTGAAGGTATGATTTTCGCAGCTCGATGGATGACGAACAGTTGATTGAATTGGTGCGCTGCTGTAAGGAATTGTACAACCAGGGAGATAGACTGTATTTTGATACGGTACAATAAAATTTATGTTTTGCCATTCGAAAGTACTGAAAAAATTTAGTTTCATCGTCATAGAGACCTTTATACAGAGTAAGAAACTCCCCTTCTGTTTTCCTTGTTTTTAAAATATTGTGCACCCATATTCTTGGCTGTTTATTGGTTGACTGAAGCTCTTCTTCGTCCAAACATAAAGCAATGACAGCCAAATCACTGTTAGAAAAATCTTTAAACATGTTAAACAAATTTATATATGCAAAGAACTGTGCCTATTCTCTGAGTCCCGCCAAATTGAATAGTATACCGAAATTCTTGATCGTGAGCGGAGCGTCACCTGAGCACCTACTGTGAATAGTGTACACAATTCTTGATCGTGAGCGGAACTTGAGCGGAGCGTGACCTGAACGTCTAATGTGAATCGGCCTTTAGCCACATTTTCAAATATAGTATTTCTAATTGGCTATTAAATAACAAGAAAAGCATTTTACAAAAATATATGGATATGCTTCATGAGGAAGACATACAAGCATTTTCCGTATCAATATTTTCAACTATTTATAAACGGTTATCCGTAGATACCACAGTATAGCATTATGTCTTCTTAAGGTGCCTTCTCCATTACTGAAGGTTGGCTATAACTACAGCAAATTGGTCTTTATCTTGAGCTGTTCTTTGTATTGAATGTGTGTCCATGCCTGTCCAGTCTCTTACATTCTTCAACCAGGAGCATTTTCTTTTTCCTGAACCTCTTCTTCCTTCCACTTTCCCTTCCTTTATAAGTCCAATATTTAAGGGTTCTCTCTCAGTACCCATTCTTCTTAGCATCTCGTTGTTGGTCACGTGCTATGTCCAAGAGATCTTCAGCATCCTTCAAAAAACCAACATCTCAACATCTCAAAGGCTTCTATACGCCTCATACTTGTAATTCCGAGAGTCCATGTTTCCACTCCGTATAGCAATATGGAATAAATAAACGTTTTTACAAATTGGTATCGGATATCCAACGATAACGTAGAGTTTATTAGGAATTTTTTCATTCGTTGAAATGCGGACCTAGCATATTCTATACAAGCACGTATTTCGACCTCGTGGTCAAGATCGTGTATTATCCAGCAACCAAGATTCTGGAATCTTTGTACTGGTTCTATATATAGCATTATATATAATTTCAAATTCCCATAAAAAACATTCGAACCATGGCGCAACTGAGAACATCTAATCCCTATATGTTAAAATTTACCTATAATGGTATAACATCATATTCGACCATCGGAAATTTGTACTACTTGCAACACAAACGGGTTATCTCTTCATTTTCTCTCTTCATTTTATTTAGTTACAGCACTTATCTTTCTGTTACATTTGTTATTACTGATATACAAGAATAGTTGTTATAATTTGTACTTTTTAAACTCGTTGTTATAAAACTGTAGTTTTTAAAAACAATAAATGTCTATCTATCTATCTATATATCCTATTTTACACGTTTTGTTTGACAAAAGAACTGAGAAGTTTGCTTACTAGGCTTACCGACCACATGCTTATAACGCTTTTACGGCATGTATAAAAAATAACTTGTGCCTGCTTCTTTTATTGCTATCCATATTTTCTGCAACACAACAGAGTTGGCGCAGAACAAAGAAATATAAAAGCAATTAGGAGAGACCTGCAAAGATAGATAAAGTAAGATAAAGTAAAATTATTCATCATCCAGCCTTTAAAGTCCACTGCTGAACCTCTTGCTCGTGTTTCCAACCCCGGCTATCTTGCACCACTCTCATCCAGTAAAATTATTAGTAGACTACAACTATAAATCATAAAATTATCAAAAAAGATGTGTTCTGAGAAACATCGTCGATGTGTTTAATATGAATAAATACTGCAAATAATCTGGTAATTTAAAAATATTTTTTTAAGAAATAGGAAAAAAACCAAGTCACGACACTTCAAAATAATTTCTACTTTCAATCTTCAAGTTTTAAATAACAAACCAATTCAACCCTTAGATCTGTCTAATCAAGGTGTTAATTACTACCACCGGCAATAGCAGCACCACTCTATACATTATAACTCATGAATTACACCTTAGACTCACAGCTAATGTTGTTACCAAAGAAATAATGAAATTTTCCAAGTTGGGTTAACACGCAATCACGAATGTAGATAGAGTACCGAACGGAAAATTATTGACCCTTGCATTACGGGCTCGCTTAATGATTTTGATCGTTTATGTGGCGTGCCACTAACCTACTTAATTCTGACACGGAGTTGTCATGCTGCAAACATAACATTATTAAAACAATGTTAGAACATGAAAGAGGTCCGTTGAGTACAATGTAAAACCCAACGGATTTCATTCGGAGGAATTGGCTGACATGAAAATTATATGTGTCAAAAATGTTTACGAAAAATGGCTTAAATTTTATTAACGTTGTTAATTATCTAAAAAATATCTAATAGAGTGCGTGCAACTGAATTTCATATGGGTTTGCTTAAAATTTTGACTGCAGGTAGAAAATAGTTCCAATATGAAAATCTATCCTATGAATGTGGAAATATGTGCTTTTACTCTGTTCTCTCTGGGAAAGCACATAAGTTTATCAACAAGTTGTTACTCGCTCGAATAGTACATTTAAAGACAAAAATTTTTCTAAAGACTTTTCGAAAAGTCAATATTTTTGGAGTTATTCGTGGTTGAAAGTTTACAAATTATATATCAAAAAAGCATGTGTGTAAATGGTTTTTCTCGAATAACTCCAAAAATATAGATTTTATCAGAAAAACTTTTTAACCAATCCTTTATGTTCTCCACCTTGGATCTACGTCATATATTTGTACTTCTAGCTCTGTAACATAGTGTTTTACTATAAATTTTTAAAAATTTCATCAAATTGTTTTCATCTCTGATGTTTCTAATATTCTTTTTGTCCTGTTTGTGTCAGGTCGTGTTTCTGCTGCGTATGTCATTATTGGTCTGATGCCTGTTTTGTAAATTTTGCCTTTTATTCCTTTCCCCTTATTTTTCTCTCTTTATATTGTTTCATTCAGGCAACCTGCGGTTCTGTTTGCTCTATTCACTTGATCTTCCATGTCTGTTTTGAACTTTCCATAGCTAGATAATGTGATGCCTAGATATTTAAACGCCATCACTTGTTTTATTATCTGACCTTTTACCTCCAGTTTACATCTTAATAAATTTTCTGTTATAACCATATATTTTGTCTTTTTTGGGGAAATTAACATGTTAAATTTTCTGGCGGTTTTAATAAATTGGTGCAGCATACGTTGTAAATCATCATTACTCTGAGAGAGTATTATTGCGTCGTCTTTATAGCAGATCATTTTAGGCTATTTTTCTTCCATTTGGTATACTTTTTTAGTTCTTACTTTTTTTATTATTTTATCCATAATCAGGTTTAACTGTCCTCGACGCATCAAGGAATTTGGATATCGGTTAAAATACTTGGGAATTCCAAGGTTGGCCAAATCCAAATTTCTAATTGATTCGATGCAGGGAAATTCCACTTTCGCTACGTAAAACAAAGGATTTGTTTTACATAAAAGCAGGTAGATTTTCTCTCATCGGTCAGTCGAGCTTGCCTCTTCTTACTGTAGACCTAGTCGGTGCTTTATTGTATCAACTTGAGCTATTGTTTTATTTCTGATTTCCTGTGTACCTTTTTTTATTTTAGCATTTGTCGTATATTCAGACCTTTTCAGGTTAGAATATTACTATTGTTCATGTATTGATTTATTTACTATTTTATTCGATTATTTTTGATTGTTTATATTTCTTGTATTTGTGTCTAAGTAGTTCTTTCCGGTAAGTTAAAGAACTCTTAGAAATATTTTTCTGATATTTCACTTGTGTTTCATTGTGTGTCTAAGTCGTTCTTTTCCGGTAAGTCAAAAGAACACTTAGAAGTATTTCCATATTTGCACTCTTATTTCTGATATTTCGTATACTTGTCCCTGTTATTTTCATTTTCACGCTAAGTCGTTTCTTCCGTAAGTCAAGAAACACTTAGCTATATTTCTATATCTTTTCCGCATTTGATTTTCTTATTTTCTATTACAAGTTGTTTCTTCTGTAAGTCAAGAAACACTTGTAAATATTTGTATTCTTATTTTTGCATTTTATTTTTTTCTATTCTATATTACAAGTCGTTTCTTCCGTAAGTCAAGAAACACTTGTAAATATTTATATTCTTCTATTGCATATTTGATTCTCTTGTTGTTTTTCTGTTCTAAGTTGTTTCTTCCGTAAGTCAAGAAACACTTAGACATATTTTCACATATTGTTTTATATTTACTTATTTCATTTGTTTATATTCCTCTCTTAAGTTGTTTCTTCCGTAAGTCAAGAAACACTTAAGAACATTTCTGCATTCTTTTACCTTGTGTATTTTTACTCATATTTCTGCATTTTTCTATTCTTTGATCTTGTACATTTTTACTTTTCATTCTAAGTTGTTTCTTCCGTAAGTCAAGAAACACTTAGAAACATATTCTTTGCACTACATTTATCATACCATTTTATTTTATTGTTTACCAAGTTATTCCTTCCGTAAGTCAAGGAATACTTAGATTATTTTACCTGTTCTGTTTTCCATTTTTGATCTGTTATTTTGTAACTGTTCCTTGGAACCGTTACCTGTAACAGATACTTGTCGCTGTAACGGTTATTCTGTAACGGCAACAGTACTGACCCATTTCACTAGCGACAAACGAAGATGGTAAACACCCGTTCCAATTCCGGAGACAGGAAAAAGTCCGAAGAGCCGGCGATGGGTCCTACAGGCCCAAATGCCCCCTCTCGGCAACATAACCATAGAGAACTCAGGGAATCTCCCTGTGTTCTCCAATTATCAGATTTAATAGAGTCAGTTAGTTCTTCTTCTACTTTTACTTTTATTGTGTTGTGTTGGTAGATCTTTTCTATTGTTTTGATTATTCCCAGAAGTATATCTCTAACATACAATAAGTGGATGACGTTTCTTAATTTGACATGATCAAATGTCTTCTTAAGGTCCACGAAACATAAATATGCCGGTTTATTGTATTCTAATGATTTCTCTTGCACTTGTCTCATTATAAATATAGCGTCAGTGCATGATCGTCCCGACCTAAAACCTTGTTGTTCTTGTGCTAATGCTATAACTTGATTCAATTTATTTGTTATTACTTTGGTTGTTAATTTTAGTGTTGTGGTTGATAAATTAATTCTTCTGAAATTTTCCGGGTCCTATTTGTCTCCCGCTTTAAAGACAGGTATTAGAATGCTTGATCTCTATTCTTGAGGAATTCTGTTTTGTTCTCTTATTTTCTGGATTAGGTTTAATAGTTGTTTGGTTAGATCTGGTCCTTCGTACTTTAAGAGTTTGTTTGTTATTCTGTCCTCTTTTGGTGATTTTCTATTTATTAATTTCCTTAATGCTTCCTTTACCTCTTATTACAGGTTTATATGTTTGTAAGTTATGTGAAATAAATATTCAAAAGATGAAAAAGCTAACACAGGTAAGAGTTAGAGGAAAAAGATGCACAGTTGAATTAAAGGACGATATTAAAACAGTGGAAAGTTTAACAAATAGGAGTTGCATTCAGAACTGATAGAATAGAATCACCAGAAACTCAAAGAAGAATAGTAAAAGGAAACGAAGCTTATTTTACTCGCCTATGTGTTTTGCTCCCAAAACACATACTGGCGATTAAAAATCAAGGTCTATAATAATCAGACCAGTAGTATTTATGCAGGTTATGAAAATACAAAAAGAAAGGTGGAAGTCTTTGAAAAAAAGGAAGATATTTGGATTTACTAACACAAACGGAATATAAAAATTCAGGCCATCTATGAGCCATCTCATAAAAGCATTAACTGTACCAACTGTACAAAGAGGTACTGACCTCAGATTTTTTTAAACTTTAGAGACTTCGGTGGGCTGGTCATATAATTAGAGTAAACACTCAATGATTACCGATAAGAGCCCTAGAAAGCAAAATATAGGGTGCAAGGCCAGAAGGAAGGCCGCGGTAAAGGTAAGGGGATGAATTGGCAACGGAAGCGCAAAATTTTCTAGACGTGGGAATCTAAAGAAGATGGGCGAGAGACCAGCAAGGTTGGAGGCAAGTAAGAAATAGGGTAAAGCAATATTAAAAAGTATTAAATTAGAGTACTGGGAATGAGTCACGACGAACGTTGTACACGTCTTTTATGGTAGCTAAAAAGTGTGTTTAAACTTTTACTCAGCAAAAGTCTGTTAAACGAATATAAACTAATAAACATACTTTCACACTTCACTTTAAGAAGAATATGAAATTACTTTTAAAATTTTTATAAAAAAAACGTTAACATTTTCTGCGAATACCGTACTTATAATTAATAGTTTACATCAATTGCTTTAATGGTTCAAAAATCTAGTGACATTTCGTGATAATAAAAAATAATTTGAAACAAATTTTATATATTGTTCGATCACATCAAAACTTTAATAATTTATTATTTCATAATCAGTCGTCTATATCTAGCCATAATGGACATAAAGAATAACATGAGTAATGATCCGTAGAGAATAGTCATCAAAATGGTCGAGGTAAAATAAGGGTACAAGGATATTTACTTACGCAAATGAAATGAACTGGACAAATGCTTACCTGAAAATAAAACAAAACAAAATTAATTTGGATTGTATCGTAAGTCACGACAAAAAAATTAAAGTAACTTAAAATTTAAATTATTATGTGTGCTAAATAGTATATTATGCATTAGGCATTTAATGATGGTCATTCTGATGCAAGTATTAGGGAGCATGCGACATGAACCGCCAAGCAGCGAATGTCGTATAGAATACGAGCATCATAGTGGTAATTGCATACGAGTATAATACTTATTATTTTTTTTGCGATCATTCACAATGAGAAATATATATATATATATAACGGATATTGGTCATCTAAATGAAATGTTCTCCTATTTGTTACTACTAGATAAATACAATAATAACACAATAATTTATCAATTGACATTTAAAAGAATTTTGTCAAAATAATGTCATGTATTTATTTAGAATAATTAAGAGTTTTTGGATGTATAGTAATTTTTTAAAGTTTTTAAACATAAAAATAGTTTTTATATATTGAAAAAAGATGAGAGACTATGATAAATTTTATCAACATTTTAATACATCTTCGTTGATACAATCTCATTAAGTTTGTAAGTAGAAACATTTTTTAATTAATTATACCAACGCCAACAATTTATTCATCACATTTGTAGCTCCCTGATGAAGGACATAACCAATGTCCGAAAGCTTGGAATAAAAATTTAAAAAAGAGTACTCGTTTCATTTTTTATTGCTGCAAACCCACTATTTAACGTTTACTTCCTTACGTCAGCAAATACTTCTGGTTCATTATATATATATATATATATATATATATATATATATATATATATATATATATATATATATATATATATATATATTGAAATGATTTCAATATGTTAAAAAGGATACAACTTAAATGGATTTTTATATGAGTTTGTTGTTCATGAATTTCATGAAGTCATCACAATGTGGGTTCGACTCTGAAATAAAAGAGTGAAAAAGATTAGTAAATTGTTAAATAAATTAATTTTGACTTACCTGGTATAGTGTTAATAATTTCTGAATAGTATAGTTGCCTAGTGTATAGGTGAATCGTCTAAACCTTAAAAAGAACAAAAAAAAAGAAGAATTCTTAAAATATATTTAAACATAGAAATTTTAAAAAACGTCAGAAAATAAACTGTCAAGCAAGTCTGTGGGAGCTAAATTAATAGGGGTTTTGTTAAATAAGAAATTACAATGATGTGGAGATGAAAAGAATAAATTGTATTAGCATTGTAATAGAATAAGTTTTATATCTGAACATTTTTTTTATAAATTCCCAAATTAGATGTGATTAAAGTGATTATGAGAAATTAATGTGGATTGACAAATGTGTCAGAACAGGACAGTTTTATGGTTTAAAAAAAATAGAAGACGAAAAGAAAAAAAGAACGTTGGTTGCGGTTAGCAACGGATAATAGGTTTTTTTGGGGAGGCCGACGAGGATTTTTCGACGAAGGGAAGCCCTGAAATTGTGGAATAGGTCGGGAGTGCTTTTTAACTCGTCTAATTAGAATTTTAGTTTTTCCACAGTTTCCACAGCAGAGATATCCAGAATTTGTTCCAGAGAGTAAGAGAAACAATTTGACATAAATTATTATTGGAGTACAGAAATGTCATTTAAATTGAGAAAATTAAAATTCATGAATTAACATAATTGCGATAGGCCTTAAAAAATGGAAAATATTAATGATCATTAAATTAAAAATAGAATAGTACGTACCTTAACTTCCGAAGAGAGGATTGATATTCCAGTTTTACCGATTATTTTGCGAGTAGTTAGTTTTCTTTAAATAAATCAGAACTGTTTTAAAGTGAGGTTGGATAATAATTTTGGGGATCATTTGAAATTTTGATTATATTTGAATGCAAGTTAAAAGTCAGCGGAATAAAGTGTTCATTTTCTTTTTCTTTATAGTTCATTTAAACACTTTATAAAGTTGCAATATTTATTTAGTTTTTAGGTACTTGTAGAGAGTCTCCACATTTTGTAATAAATTTTTATTGTCACGACACTAAACCACATTAAGATTTATACGATTCCTATTTTTGTAAATTTTTAAAGGCAACCCAAGTTGCAGACGAATTTTATTGTTTATATTAAATTTGTTCAATATTAATAAATAAAGTGCTTCATTTGGGTTAATTTATCAAAAGTCTAAAGTAAATTTTGGTTTAATTTCTTTTGAACTCTACCAGGAGACTACAGAGTCGACGTCACACAGTGACAGATTGTTTAGAACACATAATTGAGCTAGCTGAGGTATATATTAAATTAAACAACGAACCACATATTTTAAAAATTACAACATTTATTATAAATAAAAATAAAATTAATAAAATACAACTTTTACAATTGACGCTAACAACGTGGGGCCTCTCGGAAAACAGAAATAAGGGTGTTTTTAAGCAGATTTATTAATATTACACAGATTAGAGTAAAAATAAATTGGTGTGATTAGTGTTGCAGAGATTCTGGGGCAGTTAAAGTTAAATTTGAGAATAAATAGATATTAGGATAAAATGGCAGACCGAATGACTTTAAGAAATGGAAAAGAAGTCGTACCGAAAGAGAGTAAAGGAGAACAGGTGTTAGAACCGGAACATAATATACAGGTAGATGAAGAAAGCAGAGGAGGATCAGGAGAAGTTAGAAGTAGTATATTTAGAGCAAGGCATACAAGAAGCAGGACAAGGTGATAGAGAGGAAAGTCTAACAGATAGTTTGAGAGAGAGGAGTTGGATGAGACAGTGAGAGATAGACGTGATGAAAGTGAGGATGAAAGTAGAGTGCAGGAGGAGAGACGCAGGGAAGGAGATGTTGGAGAGTCAGGGATGACACAGATGGATATGAGGCAAATAATGCGGATGCTACAACAGATGGATCATAATATTAGGGGGGATATGCACAAAATGGATAGTAATATTAACAATATTAGGGGGGATATGAACAAAATGGAAAATAATATTAAAGGAGAACTTAGGGGAGAGTTAATTAAAATGAGGGAAGAAATCAAAGAAGAAGTGAAGATAGTCAGGGAAGAGATGCTACACATTACCCAAGGTTTAGAAGAGAAAGTAGAACAGGTCAGAGGAGAAAGTGAGAATTTTAAGAGGAATGTACAGGAGGAGATATCCAGAGAAAAGGCCATAATTAGAGCGGAAATAGGACAGGAAATTGGGAGCAGATTTGTAGAGTTGGGAACATCCATTCAAGAGAATTTACCAAGGGAAATAAACAAAGAAGTTAATAAGCAGAATAAAGAGATTGTTAGGGAGGTAGAAAGTGTTAAAAGGCAAACTCAGGATCATGAGGAAAAACTTACCATTATCAAAAACAATTTAAAGATGGGATTGCAGAATTTGGAACTGGAAATGGGTAGGCATGCAAATCAGGCGGAAAAGGGAGATAGAGTATTACAGGGACAAGTTGAGGAATTGAGAGAGAAATTTAAAAATGCAAGTGAGGAGATTCAGCGTTTGGAATAAAATCTAGGACAAACAAGGGGAGTGAGTACTGTGATGCCGAGTTATAATGATGGGGGAATTAAGTTTGACGGAAACCTGAATCACTTACATCCTAGAATATTTGTAGATATCATCAAAAATAAGGTAAAGAATGTAAGGGATCCGATAGAAATGAAATTGAATATTCGAAACATGTTAGTGGGCATGCCATTATTATGGTTTTGCAATAATGAAAATTCCATAAATAATGTGCAGGAATTTGAGGCCAAGTTTATTACCTATTTTTGGGGAGAAAACCAACAGGCTAGTTTCAGGAAGCGGTTGTATTTTGGGAAATTCAATTATGAAAAAAGTACCAACTACAATCTGTACGCAATGAAGTTATTCCAGACAGCACAATACTTAGAACCGGCTATGCGAGAAGAGGAGATTGTCCTATACATCGCCAGGCAATATAACCATAACATGGCGGAAACAATAGCTCTTCACAATATAAAGACGATGGAAAGTCTGACAGGATATCTTCAGAGGATTGAGAGGAGTGTAGGGACGCAGAATCGAAATGGACAAGAGCAAGGGACATATAGGAATAACACAGCAAATAGACAGGGATATGTGAATCGAGGGAATAATTATAGGGAAAGAGAATTTGAGAGACAAAATAGAAGCAGGGATTTTACAAATAGGGGAGAGAATATGAACAATGTCAGGAGAGATATCGGAAGATATAACTGGGAACGTAGACAAGCGAATCCAAACAATGATAGAGGGAATAACTGGAGACAAGGAAATGACAGAGGCAATAATTGGAGACAGAACCAGGGAAATTATCCACAGGAGACGAGAAATAGGGAAGTTTACAGAGAAGGGAATCCAAGATATAATAGGGGGGAAAATGATGAGAGAAGACAGGTGAATGTAGTTAGAACAGAGGAGAATAGGGGGGAAGCAAGTGTTGATGCAGAAGGGAGAAATTTTGTTTAGACCGCTCCTATGTGCATAATATTGTATACTTATCAAAGTATGAACATCCAAGGGAGTTTATTAGAGATACTGGGGAATTAAATAAAAATAATAACACAAATACTTTAAAGTTTATTGAAGGGTACATACAAGATTCAGTATAAAAGTCATTATTAGATACAGGTTCAGAAGTAACTCTAATCAACAAAAACATTGTAAATAATTTAAATAAGGACAATATTATGGTGATAAAAACAAATAAATTATCATTAATAGGGGCGAATAATAAAAAATTATATGTTACTAATAGTTGTATAATCTGTAATGTAAAATTGGAAAATAAAATGTATGAAATACAAATGTTAGTGGTAGATCACTTAAATTTTGAGATAGTATTGGGAAATGATGAAATGGAAAAACATAAAATGATTATTAACTATGTCAATCAAACTTTACAAATTGATCAAGAATCTATTAAATTTTGTAAATTAAATAAAGAAGAGATATTAAATAAAGAAGAATTTCAGATTTGTCAAGTAAACAGTTCAGAAGAAATTATTTTAGTGCCAAAGGAACATGAAATGGAGATAAGAAGTTTGTTAAAGGAACATCAGAGGTGATTCAATCAAGAGGTGTGTGTGGCAAAACAATATGTACATAAATTGGAAATGAACAAAGAAATCAAGAATTATAAAATGAAGACATATCCCATTCCGTACAAATTAAAGAATGAGGTGTACCGAGAGCTGAATAAAATGCTGAGGGATGGAATAATAGAAAGAAGTAATTCTCCTTATATTAGTGCCATCACATGTGTTAAAAAAAATCAGGAGAAATCAGGATATGCCTGGATGCTCGTAATATCAACAGCTATACGAGAAAACAATATGAGAGTCCAATGAATGTTGAGGGTATTTTTGGAAGAATCACTAAAGCTAAAGTCTTTTCAAAGTTGGACCTTCGGCATAGCTTTTGGCTTATTCCATTAGCCAAAGAAAGCAGATGTTATAAAGCATTCATGGTGGATGGTATTGTGTACCAATTCTGTGTGGTACCATTTGGACTCCAGAGTTCATGTGCAGCACTGGTCAGAACTTTGCATTCCATTCTGAACAAATATGAAACGTTCATTCTCCATTACATAGACGACATCTTGGTATTTTCTGAGGATGAGTTGTCACATCAGGATCACCTAAAAACATTAATGGAGGAGTTAGAAACAGCAGGTTTAAAATTAAATTTGGAAAAATGCTCTTTTTACCAAAAAGAAGTCAAATATCTAGGATATGTGCTCAATACACAAGGAGTCAGTATGGATCCAGAAAGGATACAAACGATTCAAGAATTTGCCACACCACATAATCTCAAAACACTCAGAGGTTTCTTAGGAATATTGAATTATTTTAAACGATTAATTCCAGACCTAAGTGGGATGAAAGTGCCACTAATAGAACTGTTAAAGAAGAACCAGAAATGGGAATGGACTCCAGAAAGAAATACAGCTTTTTTACAATTAAAACAAATTTTTACAACTAATTTGCAAGTGTATCATCCGCAGTATGATAAGGAGTTTATACTAAGAACGGATGCATCATGTGAGAGATTAGCTGGAGTGTTGCTACAACAACAAGAAGAAAAGGAAGTTTCTATAAGTTTCGTATTTAGGGTAACCAAAGATTTTGAAAAAAGATATTCAGCAACGGAACTAGAAATGGCAAGTGTGATCTACTGTGTTACCAAATTAAGATTTTTTTTGTTAGGAGCACATTTTGTATTGGAAACGGATCATTCTGCTCTGACAACTTTGTTTAAAAACAGGTTTGCCAACAACAGAATTCATAGATGGAGCCTTTTGTTACAAGAATATGACTTCGAAATTAGACATATTCCAGGCAAGTCACACAACACAGAAGTGAAGGAAGAAAATATCAAATTGGAATCAACAGAATGAAGAATGAAGAAGGGCTGTATTCGTTAGAAAGAATCTTGGAAGATCAGAGAAGATTGAAAGAAGCAGAAAAGAAGAGAAATCAACATCAATGGAGTATGGTGTAAGAAGTTGGAAACCATAGAAGTTTATGTCGTAACCAAAGAATTAGCAGAAGAAATCATGAGAGATCTACATGCTGAATATGGTCATATAGGGAGCAGAAAATTATAGATGTTGTTTAGGGAAAATTATTTTACAAGAAAAGATATATCCATGGCGAAAAACATCAGTAAAAGTTGTACCATTTGTCAGTTAGCAAAGGAGAAGAATTTCCACAATGTTAATGTAGCAAAATCCATAGTTGCAGAGAGACCTTTAAAATTAGTTGCTATCGATTTTGTCAGTAATTTAGCCATAAGTGAACAGGGTTGCAAAAATTTTTTTATAATGATTGACATACATACAAAATTTGTAAAGTTGTATCCCAGCGAAAGGACAAATGTAAAAACCGTAAAATACTATCTAGAAAAATACATAGAGGAAGTAGGTACTCCAGAAACAATTATCTTAGATCATGCCACATATTTTGAAAGTCCAAGATTAAAAAGAGTTTGTGAAGAAAAGAAAATCCAATTAAATTTCATTAGTATCAGAAGACCCGCATCTAATCCTGCAGAAAGATATGTCAAAGAGGTGGTAAAATTCTTAAGAATTTTGTGTGCTAGACAACATTATTTATGGCAGGAAAATTTGCCACAAGTTGAAAGATTTTTAAATGAGACACCACATGGAATCACCAAACAATGCCCATATTTCCTAATGTCTGGAAAGTATCCAGAAAGACCCTGGGAAATCAGTAATACAGGGGACATTCAAGAAGTAATGAAGAAGGTGAACCAAAATTTAATAAGAAATGCTAATCGTTATGTAAATAGAATCAATAAGAAGAGAAAGAAAAGAGTTACTTTTGAAAAAGGGGAGAAGGTACTTATCAGGTCACTACAGGTGCCTAAAAGGGATGAAAATCTGTGTGGAAAATTACTTTTGCCATTTGAAGGACCTTATGTCATTAGTACTGAACATGGGGTAAACAGTTATGAACTAAGACATCCAGAAACTAATAAAATTAGAGGGATATTTAATATAGAGGGAATTTATAAGTATTATGAATAAACATACAAGGGTAGGCAATATTATGACACGAATTTGGTATTATAAGATATAAGTTTTGTAAATAGAAGGATAATTAATAAATAAGCATATCTTGAGATAAATTTGATAATTAAATAATTTATTAGGAACAGATGTACAGAATAATGATGAATTTATATAAACAAAAAAGGTTGATTTATTTTCAAGTAGATTTATAGGAGTTACAAGTATAAATAAATGAGCAAAGTACTATGGACAAATCGATATTTTGTAGAAATTGGGAAATAGGGAATATTATAATGATAAATAGTATATGCGGAAATAAGATGAAAAATAGAATTATATGAAATATTGAAATATGAAATATAGAGAGTTATATGTAGAGATGATGAAATGAATATTATATGCGGATATAAAAAGAATAAATAATGCGGCAATGAATAAAGATACTGAGATAGTATATGAAATAGTATATAGGGGAACAATTATAAGAATTTCTACGAAAATAGTACAAGAAATAAATAGTACAGGAAAAGAAGTAAAAAAAATTGGGAAAGTACTTGGAAATTTGATTCTGAAGTTGATATAATTAGTGAAAGATTTGTAGATTTTGTTTGGAGAATTCTGTATTTGTCATAGAGTAAATTATAAAAAAAAATATTCAAGAGATATGCCTATTAATAAAAGTCAGTTTATTGTTATGTTAATATTAATAAAATATTTAAGTTTACCGGTAAGAATTTAGATTTAGTAAGTGCTGATAGTTAGCACTGAACAAAATCCAAATTGGGGGGAAGTTGAAATGATTTCAATATGTTAAAAAGGATACAACTTAAATGGATTTTTATATGAGTTTGTTGTTCATGAATTTCATGAAGCCATCACAATGTGGATTCGACTCTGAAATAAAAGAGAGAAAAAGATTAGTAAATTGTTAAATAAATTAATTTTGACTTACCTGGTATAGTGTTAATAATTTCTGAATAGTATAGTTGCCTAGTGTATAGGTGAATCGTCTAAACCTTAAAAAGAACAAAAAAAGAAGAATTCTTAAAAAATATTTAAACATCGAAATTTTAAAAAACGTCAGAAAATAAACTGTCAAGCAAGTCTGTGGGAGCTAAATTAATAGGGGTTTTGTTAAATAAGAAATTACAATGATGTGGAGATGAAAAGAATAAATTGTATTAGCATTGCAATAGAATAAGTTTTATATCTGAACATTTTTTTTTATAAATTTCCAAATTAGATGTGATTAAAGTGATTATGAGAAATTAATGTGGATTGACAAATGTGTCAAAACAGGACAGTTTTATGATTTAAAAAAAATAGAAGACGAAAAGAAAAAAAGAACGTTGGTTGCGGTTAGCAACGGATAATAGGTTTTTTTGGGGAGGCCGACGAGGATTTTTCGACGAAGGGAAGCCCTGAAACTGTGGAATAGGTCGGGAGTGTTTTTTAACTCGTCTAATTAGAATTTTAGTTTTTCCACAGTTTCCACAGCAGAGATATCCAGAATTTGTTCCAGAGAGTAAGAGAAACAATTTGACTTATAAATTATTATTGGAGTACAGAAATGTCATTTAAATTGAGAAAATTAAAATTCATGAATTAACATAATTGCGATAGGCCTTAAAAAATGGAAAATATTAATGATCATTAAATTAAAAATAGAATAGTACGTACCTTAACTTCCGAAGAGAGGATTGATATTCCAGTTTTACCGATTATTTTGCGAGTAGTTAGTTTTCTTTAAATAAATCAGAACTGTTTTAAAGTGAGGTTGGATAATAATTTTGGGGATCATTTGAAATTTTGATTATATTTGAATGCAAGTTAAAAGTCAGCGGAATAAAGTGTTCATTTTCTTTTTCTTTATAGTTCATTTAAACACTTTATAAAGTTGCAATATTTATTTAGTTTTTAGGTACTTGTAGAGAGTCTCCACATTTTGTAATAAATTTTTATTGTCACGACACTAAACCACATTAAGATTTATACGATTCCTATTTTTGTAAATTTTTAAAGGCAACCCAAGTTGCAGACGAATTTTATTGTTTATATTAAATTTGTTCAATATTAATAAATAACGAGCTTCATTTGGGTTAATTTATCAAAAGTCTAAAGTAAATTTTGGTTTAATTTCTTTTGAACTCTACCAGAAGACTACAGAGTCGACGTCACACAGTGACAGATTGTTTAGAACACATAATTGAGCTAGCTGAGGTATATATTAAATTAAACAACGAACCACATATTTTAAAAATTACAACATTTATTATAAACAAAAATAAAATTAATAAAATACAACTTTTACAATATATATATATATATATATATATATATATATATATATATATATATATATATATAGAGTAAGAGAAAAGAAGTACTTGTGACTCGTTTGGAAAAAATATATAAATGTTTTGGATGGGTTGGAGTCAAAAATTATTGACAACTGTCACCTTCATAAAATAAAATCTCAATAAATAACACACATTTCATAAATATATCTCTAGAATAAATATAAATAACTTAAATAACTCAATGGTATAGAATATTACTTTAATCAAACAAACAATCACATTACATCTATCTCTACTTCATTGGATAAAATCTGTCTCCTCAAAAACTTCCCCGTTTACTGTTAAACAATTACAATAGCAGACATAAGTTCTCCAATCAACAATACAGGATAGTTTGAACCATGTTCTTTCAACCATCAATTAATAGAGTATCGGCATGTAAGTAATGTTTTATTTATTTGTTCATTTATTAATTTATTACAAGTTAATAGACTATTATACCAATTTGTGGGTCTTACCTTGTCTGCTTAAACATTTTATTCATTTTGAAAAACCACAGACATGTAATATTGGCATAATTACTGTAATTTATATCATCTATCTTTGTTTATCTTTATTAGACAACACCCTAATATGGGTTTATTATTTCAGCATTGATTTAACTTTGTATCGAGACCTGAAGATGCTTTGCATATTGTAGAAAGCGAAACCGGTCATCTGGATAGTTAAATTAAATTAATTGTGAGTAAGTCTAATTTATTATTTCTTTTACCTTTTTAAAACCCTTCTTCATACTGACATAAAACCATCTCGAATACCTTGTAAAAAGTCTTCCAGAACACCTCGAATAGAAATATGGTTTACCCAAAATTCACAAACCCGATTGACAAACTCCTACGTCTCATTGTCAGAACACCTCGAATAGAAATATGGTTTACCCAAAATTCACAAACCCGATTGACAAACTCCTACGTCTCATTGTCAGTACATAAAACTGCTCTTTACAACCATTGACTAAGTATTTGGCCAAAACTCTTGCCTAAAATGCTTCATCCTTTGTCAAAAATTCTTTTCATTTTATCGAACTTCTTAACCAATACCCTATCTCATAATTAGACATTCGAGTAAGTTTCGATATCGTTTCACTCTTTACAAACATTTCTATAGACGAAACTCTTAACATTCTAAAAACTAAATACAGTATACAGATAGACCACTTATCTCTCAATAAACTTTGTGTGTTTAATACCTATTTCATCTTTCAAAATCAATTCTACAGACAAATAAATGGTGCCCCAATGGGCTCCCCACTATCTCCAGTAATTGCCAATATCTTTATAACAGGCTTCGAGACCCGAGCACTATCCATATTAGTGCTTATACCCACATTATAGCTACGATATGTTGAAGATACATTCGTCATTTATCCCCATGGTGTTGATGCTTTGGTGTCTTTTCAAACTTATCTAAATGATATACATGCTAGTATCGAGCTAGTATAGTAATCAGTAAAAACTGATTCATCCCTACCGTTTTTCGACGTTTACAAAAAAATCATAAAGAAAGAAAGAAAAAACAAATACCATGGTTTTCGTCATGCTGCTTATCGAAAACCCATTCATATTAATCATTACTAACATATCTACACTCTCATCATCTATATTCATAAATTTATTCAGTCATTAATACCTTTGACTCCAGATAAATACGTCTTTGCGATGGTGCAAATATATCCGCTGAGCTCTCTAATTTAAAACAGGACCTCATTAAAAACGGTTACCGCGAAAATCACATCAATAGGAGTATCTACAAACATCAATCTCCCACTTAATTTTAACCCAATGACTCAGACAATTAGCATACGAAAGCTTTTGTTCCTTACACCATAGGTGTCACTAACAAAAACTTACACCTCGTGTATGATCAATCAAAGACAACATTCCAAATAAAAAACATGGAGTTTATGACATTCCTTGTGTAGACTGCTCCCGATCCTATATAGACTAAACAAATCATAGAATTCCAAATAATATTTATGAACATTCCATTTCGGTTCACAGTTCCGATTCCATTTCACCTCTAGGTCAACACCATGTTTATACAGGTCACAAAATTGATTTTGAAAACTCCTTAACCATAGCCCCCATTTGCTTCTATAAAGCAATAATTGTTAGAGAAACCATAGAAATTGAAAAAACTCTAAATTGTTCTAATAAAAGAGATGACCGGCACATGATTACATTCGATATAGATAATAATCATAAAGAAAATATCGTCCGCTTTTCCGTCCAATCAAAATCCTACTATCAGAAATGCCCGTGCCAACCTCCGCGCCAATCCTCACGCTTACCCCCACTCCAACCTCCACCCAAACTGCATAACCATCGACGGTATAAATGAACCGTCCTCTGTTCTCAGTAGCAGTAATGCATTGGTTATTGGACAGTGTATTAGTGTCTGGCGGTTCAAGTGACTGAGAGCTCGGAAGCGGTAATCGGCGCGGTTTAACCCGGAAGACTGTTGAGTTTAATATTAATTCTTGTAATAGTATCAATCCTAGCCCTAGGTTTAATTCTACTAACCGCGAAAATCTTTCCGAATATTATACATTTTGACAGAATCATAAGAGATAGGTATTATGAAATTACTATGACGACAATAATCCAATATAACAAGTAAGAGTAAACCACTGTTTCAGATTTACTACTGACATTAGGGGGCGTCATTCATTATTCTGTAGATAACATCCAATTAAGTTTAAGCAACCTTGTATATAATATATATAATATTACTCCAATATTCGTCAATATGAAATAATAATACTGTGTAATCAAACTGTGTTAATAAAAGAAAAATACTGTGGATATCATATAATAACTTGTCTATTCTGAAGTAATTGGCCTTTACCAAAGCCATCTAATTAAATAAAAACAAAAATAAATATTTATTTTCAGATATATTTAATGTATTGGTATAAAACAATTACAAGTACAGGTATTTTTTTATTTTCTACATATTGCTAATATTTAATAAGTCCCAGCGTTATTTTTTTAATAGTATTTAGAAGACTATTCTAAGATTTGTATCTGACAATCTAAATTATATATTTTTTAAAAACATATAGGTACTTTTAAATACATATTTGATAAAAACGTGTGGAAAGAGGCACTTTTCTTCCGATCTTGGCGACATAAACATGCCAACTATGAGTTGAGCAATCAATTTTCTAAAAGTGTCTCACCTGGGAGACTTGAAAGTTTCACCCACCGAACAACTAAACGGTTTTAAGTAGTCGAACTTTTATGGTAATGGAAAGAAATAAACTTTGTTGAATGCGGTGGCGCTGGTGCCTCCTGTCTAACATAAAAATGAGAGTATAAAATTATAAAATCGATGAAGATAGCATGCGATTCGAATCCGAAACTTATAAACGAATTAAACGAGTTTCTGACAATATCGCCTAAATATTTTATTGAAACTGAAAATATTTTGTCGATACAATAAACGAGCTTTAAATTGCACTGCAAAGTAATAAATTTAAATTGAAAAATTATTTGCAGTTTTAATATTGGAGTTTGATGCGACATTATATGGCTCAAAATCACCAAGGTTGCCAATTTCAAAATTGGTTTTATGCAAAAGAAATTAAAGGCTATATGATTAATCTTAACCCAGATATGCCTGACATACAATAAATTCTACACCACAAATATCTTTGAACTTGATTATCTTTAAGGATCATATTTCTTGATAACCACCTAAATACTTTCAGTATGTAGTAATCAACCGTAGAGTGTAGTTGTGAATTGCTTGCTTTGCAATATTTGGCAATAATATTGTGATAAAGTTTACAGTTTTTATAACATGCCGAATTTGGAATACGATTTGCTAAGTAAGTAAATATTTGTTATAATGTATAAAAAAATATTCTTTTTGTGTTTACTTGTAGAAAACACATTTATATTTCAATTTAGATTTCTAAATTGGATGAATTATTATTTTATAACTATAGTTAGTCCATTTGATTTTAGTGTACAAAATATTGTACGACAGAAAAATACCATACTATTTATTGTTAAGTGCTTTTCATTGGAGGATGCGCTTCGCATGTTAGAAGATGATGAAAATTTAGTAACAAATGTAGATAGTATTAAGTTGATGCCTCCTAACAGTCGGACATTATATCTTCATCACCAGAGTGATGAAGATATAATGTTCTGGGTCTAATTACCTGGGTCGCAATTACAAGTTTCTGCTGAAATTCTTCTTCTTGATGTGCCTATCCGTTACGAATGTTGGCGATTATCATGGCAATCTTTATCTTATCTGCTGCAGCGCGGAAAAGCTGCACAGATGTTGTATTGAACCAGATTCTGAGGTTCTTTGACCAAGATGTTCTTCTTCTTCCTGGACCTTGTTTTCCAAATATTTTTCTGCTGAAATAAATGCGCAAAATAATTACGGTGACGCATTAGTAACCGATTCTCAAGATAATACTCCATTACCAGAATAGGGAGAAAAAAAAACAGTCTAAAAAAAAATTTACCACTGGGTAAAAGAAGACATTAAGATCAAAGACCTTGAATGGTTTCCCCTTTTTTGATGAAGAATTCATACACCTGATAACGTCAAAAACTAATCGATATGCTTCACAGAAGAATCGCCAACAAGAAGTTCGAGAATATGAAGTCAAAGCTTTTCTGGGAACTCTCATATTGAGAGGGTATATAAACATTCCTCACAGAAGAATGTTTTGGCAACGTGACAGAGATGCTAACAATCAACTTGTGACAGAAGCTCTAACGAGAGATAAATTTGAATTTATTATATCAAATTTTCATCTAACAGACAACTGTACCTTAGAACAAGGAGATAAATTTGCAAAAGTTAGGCCTTTGTTTGTAAATTTGAATAAGAAGTTTATGAAGTACGGATCTTTAACGGCAACGCATTCTGTAGATGAAGCAATGGTTCCGTACTTTGGAAGGCATTTATGCAAACAATTTATACATGGTAAACCCATCAGATACAAATTATGGGTTGGTACATCACGTCTTGGCTATATTTACTGGTTTGAACCATACCAAGAATCATCAACTAATATTAGGAAAATTTATACCGATTATGGAGTCGGAGCAGGCGTCGTATTGGAATATTCTGACGTGTTAAGAAAAAAATAACCAAATGAAAAGTTCCACTTGGTTTTTGATAACTTTTTTACCTCTATTCCTCTTACGGAAAAACTAACATAAAAAAGCTTTTTAGCCACTGGCACGGTTAGAGAAAATCGTTTACCAGGAGTACACTTACAAGATTCAAAAATTATAAAAACTTCGTTCATGGCTTCGTTTCTTTGTAGTTTTTTGGTTAGAGATTGTATTTTCTGCTTTATTTGATTAGTTTCTTCTGCTTTTTTTATTTTTCGGTATGATTTCGGTCTACCTTTAGAACAGTTTTTCTGCCTACCTGTCTTCTATCTGAAAGTACTGCGGCTAAGTCGTCATCTGATTGTGGCGGTGTATTATTTATTAGATTTGCTAAAACTTTTTTTTTCTCTTTTTTTTTTGTTTAAGGTTAAAATACGTTTACTGACGTTTCAATTTTTGTATTTTTTTGCCAGTTCGGTCATATCAGTCATTTTCTTCACTTTGTTTTCTAGCTTTTTTTTTTAATAATATTCCCTGTCTTTGGTTTGTTTTATTTCTTTCTGCTCTTTAGTCATTTTATCCAAAAACTTGTTTTTTCTGGCATTTGCTTTTGCTCTTTGGCGCAAATAAGCTGCACTATCTTTTTTAAGCTTTCTTCGAGTATTTTATTTATTTTTCTTTATGAGGAGACTCCATTATCCTGTAAATAAAAAGCAACGAAATTATAAAAGAAATTTATTAAAAATGTAAATGATTCGCCCTAAGAAACGATAATTATTATTATCCGAGAACACAACAGCGATTTCGGGAATGTGTCGTCATGTCCAGGAACGTTTAAGCACGCATTTTGATTGCACGACAGCCATCTTAAATACAACGTTGTCAGTAGTAAAATATTTGACGTTACTTTGTTATTTGTAACAGTCTCCCGTTTTATACCGCTGTCGCGGCTTTGGGAGTATAGCAGGGTAGTCTGCTATATCTAGGGCCTACGGTATACAAGGAAGGTAACATGGCCAGTGCTACGCTTCAACCGTCTATTATTACCCCTGGTTTTACCCAAGGTACTCATTTTTATTCAGGCTGAGTCGACCTGGGGCCTATAGACATTTTTAAAATGTCTAGATGTTCTTGCCGGCGGTGGGATTCGAACCCCGGACCACCGGCTTGCGAGTCAAGCATCCTACCGCTTGCGCTACGCAGGCCCTACTTTGTTATTTGGTGTTGTAAAAAAGAATTTCTTCAATATTTAAATATAATAAATAAGTTCACAAATTGGCGACAAACGAAGAAATAAATATTGAGGAGGAAGAGGTAAAGGTAGCATTAAGGAAAGTAAAAAATGGAAAATCGCCAGGAGAGGACAGAATACCCAACGAACTCCTAAAGTACAGATGACCAGATCTGACCAAACAACTATTAAAACTAATCCAAAAAATAATAGAACAAAACAAATTTCTCAAGAATGTTGGAGAACAAGCATCATAATACCTCTATTCAAAAAGGGTGACAATTCGGACTCAGAAAATTACAGAGGAATTAATTTATTAAACACAACACTAAAATTAACAACCAAAGTCATAACAAATAAACTAAATAAAATTATAACACTAACAGAAGAACAACAAGGTTTTAGGTCAAGAGAATCATGCACCGACGCTATATTTCTAATGCGGTAAGTGCAAGAGAAATCATTCTTCTTCTTCGAGTGCCTCTCCTATCGGAGATTGGATATCATTAGGGCAATTCTAATTTTATTTACTGCTGTTTTGAATAATTCCTTAGTGGTACAGCCAAACCACATTCTTAAATTTCTCATACAGGACAATCTTCTACGGCCTGGATTTCTGCGTTATTGGATTTTTACTTGCATTATATTCATTAGAATACAACAAACTGGCATATCTATGTTTCATGGACCTTAAGAAGGCATTTTACCTGGTTAAATTAAAGGAAGTTATCCACTTATTTTAAGCAAGAGGGATACCTCTAGGAATAATCAAAACGATTAAAAATATCTACCAAAATAACACAATATAAGTAAAGTAGAAGAAGAACTAACTAACCCTATTGAAGCTGGCAATAGGATAAGACAGTTAGATTCCCTGATCCTGTATTGTTTAACCTAATTATGGATGAAATAATAAAAAAAGTAAGAACTAAAAAAGATACCAAATTGAAGAAAAACAACTTAAATTAATCTGCTATGCCGACTAAGCAATACTACTCTCTCGAAGTAAAGATGATAAGAAGGTATTGCAAAATTTAATATAACTGCTAGAAAATGTAACATGTTATGTTCCCCAGAAAAGGCAAAATGCATTTTTGAAATAGCAAAATTTACTAAGATGTAAATTGGAGCTGGAAGGTCAGATAATAAAACAAGGATGCAGTTTATATATTAAGACATTAATTACATAATCTAGCTACGGAAAGCTCAAAACTGAGGTAAAAGATCAAGTGAATAGCAAATAACAATATGGAGAAATAAATATATCGGGAAACAAATGAAGGGCAGACTTTATAAAACAGTCATGAAAACAATATTGACATTCGCGGCAGAACTACGACCTGACATAAAGAGAACCAAAAGGATGCTATATATAGCAGAGATAAAAACACTATGTGACAGAGTTAGAATTACAGATATACAACGTACATGCAATGTGAAGAACATCAAGAACTGGGTAAGAAATAAAAGAGTAGAATGGAACTATCGTATAAGCCGAATGATCGGCTTATATGACCCTTCATAAAAGCCGATCATATAATTAAGATATTAATTAAATGATCGGCTATAATGGTGATTAGCTATATATGATTTATTGTAATAAAAATAAGTAGTAAAGACGCCAAGAGACGGTTCTCCAATAGGAAGACGATCAGTATAAAGACCACAAAATGATGGAACGACAACGTACTCGAGGCACATTGAAAAACAGACAGAGTTATGTCTACATAAAAAAAGAAGAAGAAGACGAACTGATGGACAATAAATTGACGTACACTTTAAAAATAATAAATTTAAAGGTACTTATCCATCAAGTTAGAATTAACTCGATGTACTTACCACTCAAATATAATTTATTTGACGATAAAAATACCCACTTTGTTATTGTTTTCTTCGTCAACTAACGTTTGACATCAAATGGCTGCGTTCATTTAAGATTGTTTTTGTTCGGTTATCGATGCGTTCACTATAATGACTTGTGAACTATTGGACAATTTTTTTTGCATCTTTTATTAAAAATAGATAATCTTTTAGTATCCTTCTCAAACCCAGTTTTTGTATAAAAAATACGATATATTACATAAGTAATGACAGGTGTTATATACCTTAACGTTTTGAGATATATATATATATATATATATATATATATGTTATACTTGTTGAAAATCGTACATTAGAACGCGTTCTCGAAATGCTTCTCTATGCATGTGTATTGATTTCGTTTAAAATTTACTTAATTAACAAACTATATTGGTTGATGAACACACAAAACAGGTTAGTTGTAGTCATGTATTAATTTTGTTTTTTCAGTTAACCCCTTACTGCCTGATTTTTGTATTTTTTATAACAAAAATCTATGATTACCAACTTGATTTCAAGATTACCGTAATAATATAAAAAAAATCCTAATTGGTTAGTTTTTTTTATTTTTTTATTTTTTTTGTGTGTCATATGAACACTATGCATTAAAACAAGATTCAACAAGTAAAATTAAAAAAAAAATGACATTTATTACTTTCTAATTATAATAATTATTCAGTGTGAAAGTTGGAGAAACAATTTCTATTTTTGTTTAATCAAAGAAAAACATTACACTTCTTGCATTTTATGAAGCTTTTTAAACCACAGAGATATTTGCATCTTTGCCTTTCACTACACCGTAATGGAACCATATCCATCTGCTCGTACATCTTGCATTTTAATATCGGTTGCTGGACCCCTTCCTTTCTTGTTTTGTAAATTTTCCATAGCTCCACACAAACGACCCCTTTTTGTAGTAAAACTAGCTTTATTAACTTTGCATAAACACTCTGCTACTGCCATTTTGAAATCTTACAGAGCTAAATTATTATGCCCATTGTCACTTCTTCTCCAAAGAATCCACGCATTGACAGTCACCAAATCAATAATATGGAAAAATATAATGCATGTACCATTTTTTGGGTCTGAGTTTGATTCTATAATATTCCAACATTGAATACAGGAGATCTTCTCTTCCCATATACTTGTTGTAGATCATTACAGCTTTTGGACATGGAACCATTAAATGTGTATTATCCTTTTTCGAAAACCGTTTACCTTTAACTGTTGGCATACTCCTAGCATATCTTGATAAAATGTTTACTAATTTGTTGTCGTACCATGTAATAACAGACATTTTTGTACCATCAATTGTGGCGACTTTCTCTAACCATAGCTCCGCGGGCGTTCTTTTTAATTAAGCCTCTTTTGGCATATTACTGTTTGGCACTCTGTGCCAAACAGTAGATATAAAACTAATTTTTGTGACATATATGACCCAATATGCGGTAAGGGGTTAAGTCAAGATTTAAGACAATAATTTGCTAGCAAAGCCAATTCTGCATCTTGGTGATTTTAAACCATACACTCGTACATTTTTTAGTTAAAAGTAAAGCCACTTCTATGGGTTTTCTCTTTTTATCACCTGTTTTCTTCTGTACTAGGGATGAATGGCTCCATTAAATTATAAGTTTATGTATAAAAGATTCCCATGCGTGTTTACTTAAAAAAGATTCATGTTCACTTATTTTAATATTTAATTATTTTGCATTTTTTTGCATTATTTTTTAGCGTTAATCTCAAATTCATTCGTTTTTATTATATTGTTAAAATTTATACCCAGATGAAAACTGATCGGTTATTGTTACAATATTGTTATGCAAATCTAATTAAAATCAATGCTTACGCTGTTAGTGAAAAGGTCGTAACCTCCTCGCTTCAAACTATCAAGCAAGTTAAATGCACTGTCTAATAATAGTTAAAGTAAATCATCTCGCCCACTGAGAACATCCTCATTCGCAACAATATCATTATCTAATATCCAATATTAATACTTGCGGAACAATGCACCTTAATGCTCGACTCACAATGAGACACATAATTCAAATTTGCTGTATATTTGTTCAGGTAAAATAACCCTTAACGGTTATTCTACTCGGTTTCTACACAGTAGGAATGCGAGTTGTACTCGTGGAGCGTATGCTTGGGATAGTTAATTCCATTAGTAAGGAACTGATGTGTGCTTACAAATTTCAAGACGCGCACTGTAGATTCCGTATTTCTTGTTTGTATGTTAAATTAAATAAGGAACACGCTTAGGCTTTTACGTGCGTTTCGTTTACAAACGTCTTTCATTTAATGAAGAAAGCTTTTTTAAAATTATGTAAAACTATTGGGGTAAAGTAACCGTAATATATTCAGAAGAGTTTCTGGGACTTTGAAAGAATTTTATCTGTAACCTTGAATATGATAAGAGTTTTAATATTATACCTTTAATCCCAAGTTTATGTATTCTAGTATAACTAGACCTCATTTCCACCAAGAGCAGAATAATTAATAATACCATCAGCATAAAAGTCGTATGGTGCCTAAAAAAGAGTATTCATAAAGACAATCCGGGCAGTCATTTAGATAGCAATTCCCACCTACACACATAAAATTTAAAACCGTCTCTTGATACAAGCATTTAGGTAATTAACTATACGATATTGTTGGAAATCTTTTCTCTTTTAGTATGTTCCCAATCAAATCACGATTAAGTTTCTGGGGCTTCTGTGTAGACTAAAAAAGCGATTTCTAAATTAAATACTTTTCTCTTCTCTACCAACGGGTGTAATGTAAGTACTCCATATATGCATGATCTGTTTTTCCTAAAACTATTTGGTTATTATTTTAATAATTTTTTTTCAATTGATTTTATTCTTAGGATTACATGCGAGTTTATATGCAAAAATATATTATAAAAACAAAAAATAAGAAGAATCGAATTGAAAGAATATGTTACAAAGGTACAGGTAACATGTTACGCTGTAAGAGAAATTTGTTTTATATAAGTAGTTGTGTTCTGAGACAAAAATAAAAGGTATATATTAAGCAATATCTAATAATGCTAACGGGGTAGCGGGTAGACACTTTTCTACGATCCCTGTAGAGAATAGGCCTACTTCAGAGCAGCGACCCTGCCCACGCGAGCTATGGTTTGCCCTCAATTCCTTACTGAGATAAATCATGTCCCATCCCTTTGTCCTTTCAAAATCTAGTTACCTATTTCCTATCCCTTCCTGGTGAAGGGCAGCAGCGATCATTAGATGCAGCTCAAGGCGCAGAGGAAATGATCCTGGACCGGCGTAAAACTAGAATACTACAAGCATGACAATAGTTGTGACACTGTGATGGGGAAGGCAACGGGAACACCACTCCATTATATTTTACACAAATCTAAATAGCAGACAAAAAAAAAATGGTCCTCAGTCCTCAGTTATTTATGCAGTAAAAGCTCAGAAGAATAAAAGAGTAACCGATACAGACAATATCAATGTCGAAATATTTAAATTAATTGCAAACAACTAAAGTAAAAGTCTCGACTTAAAAACAGCACTATTCAATAAGATATATGACACAGATAAAATACTATCAGACTGGCTAACATCATCATTTTGTTACGTTACAAAAAATATCCAATGTATCACACTGCGATGACTATCGAATATTAAGCATGATTTCTCATGCCCTTACAAGTTTTCTCAGAATTATTTAACATGAATTTACAAGAAGTATGAGTTTTAGATGAGTGACACTCAATTCGGATTTCGAAATGGATTGGAAAAACGAGAAGCTCTTTTTGCCTTAAATGTGTTACCACAACGATGCAGAGACATAAATAGAGATGTATATGCATGTTTTAATGATTATTAAAAAGCATTTTAGGGGCCTGCGTAGCGCAAGCGGTAGGATGCTTGCCTCGCACGCCGGTGGTCCGGAGTTCGAATCCTACCGCCGGCAAAGAACAACTAGACATTTTTAAAAATGTCTATAGGCCCCAGGTCGACTCAGCCTGAATAAAATGAGTACCTTGGGTAAAACCAGGGGTAATAATAGGCGGTTGAAGCATAGCACTGGCCATGTTACCTTCCTTGTATACCGTAGGCCCTAGATATAGCAGACTACCCTGCTATACTCCCAAAGCCGCGAAGCGGTATAAAACGGGAGACTATTATTATTAAAAAGCATTTGACTGCGTTAACCATCAAAAGATAATCGAAAGTCTGAGAACAACTGGAATTGACGGACAAGATTTTTGAATAATCTCAGAACTATATTGGCACCAAACGGCAATAATTGAAATATAACACACAACATCCGAATATATACGAATCCGACGATGAGTGTGACAAGGTTGCGTCTTATCACCGCTTTTACTTAATCTCTATTCAGAATCTATATTTAGAAAATCATTAGATGAGGTTCAAGGTAGAATCAAGATTAATGAAACCAGCATAGGCAACGTCAGGTACGCTATGATACCGTCCTAATAGCAAGCAACGCCTAATAACTTTTAAGGGGTGGCCTGAAAAATAATGTATTATATTTTTGCAAAATTTTGGAGTACGCTTAATTCGTAAAACAATTTTAAAATTTGTTTTTAATACAGATTTCAGTCCTCTACAAATAGTTTCTTATGAATTTTGATGTAAAATAATTAGTGAAGCAGGAATTCAACAATTTAGAATTTTCCATTGAGTTTTCTATGGCCCGTTTGGCGATTCACTACCCGGTATACAGAAGGATGTCGAAAATTCCATGGGTACAAAAATTTACCAATGGTGAGGTACTTCGACGCATAAGTAAACAAAAAGAATTACTTAGCAGGATGAAACAGGGGAAAATACAGCACTTAAGTCATGTTTTGAGGGGTGAAAGATATGCATTACTCCTAATCATATTGGAATGTAAAATGCAGAGCACAAGATCAATTGAAAGACGCCAGAACTCGTGGTTGAAAGACCTGAGGAGATGGTTCGACCGCTCATCCGCAGAGATCTTTCGCGCAGCAGTTTCCAAAACTACAATTGCCAACCTTCGACAGAAGATGGCGCAATAAGAAGAAATATACTAAGGATATTTTGGTTAGACCATAGATAGAACATGCTTGACACACGAACGGAGAACAGGTTTGGCGAAATTAAAATAAAAAAAAAAACTAAAGATAATATACTTTTAACGTATCGTAACGTAGGGATGTTTCAAAACTTTATGTAACTTGGAAAGACGCATGTCCGAAAAGAAATCAATCCTAAAAATATGAACTACTTTAATTTTATACTAAATTCAATCTAAAGTATTAAAAACGACTGTTAGAAGAAAAAATGAATACGAACATATAAAAAACTGCATGAAAGACGCAGCGCTAGAAGCCTTAGGGCCACAGGTACGAAGAGTAGATAAACCATATTGGTGGGATAAAGAAGTGGAAGAAAAGATAAAAAGAAAGAAGGAAGTATATCTACAGGTATTACAACAGGGAGACGAACATACAAAACAACAATATAAAAACTTGAATAAAGAAGTCAAACGAGAAGTGGTTAAAAAGAAAAATAGTACATGGGAACAAAAATGCTAATACCTAGACAACCATATAGGAGGGACAAAGAGCTCTGAAGCCTGGAGAACTATAAAAACGATGAGAACAACGACAAAAAACCAAGTCATAATAAATAGAATACCAGAGAACACATGGGTAGAGCATTTTGAGAACTTATTAACAGAGAGAAGAGAAAGGTTTAAACAGACAAATGAACAAGTGGAAGTAGAAGGAAGAATCGAAATATCAATAGAACAAGTGAATGAAGCAGTTAAGGGAATGAAATTAAAAAAATCTCCAGGCCCAGGCGGAATACATCCAGAGTTGATTAGGTATGGATCATCAAAACTGTTTGAGATGATCCGAAAATTATTCGAAAGATGCTTAAACGGAGAAGAAGTTCCAGAAGAATGGAGACAATCGTATATCTCTCCAATACACAAGAAAGGCACAAAGATGGATCCTAAAAACTATAGAGGGATCGCAGTGATTGCTACTATAGGCCGACTATACTCAAAAGTACTACGAAACCTGATAGAAAATGATATCAAAGACAAACAACCCGAAGAACAAGCGGGATTTAGGGCCGGACGCTCCACTATGGATAATATCTTCACATTAAAAATTGCAATGGAAAAACGAGTGCAGAGAAATAGAGAAACTCATATAGCTTTAATAGATTTGGAAAAAGCATATGACAGTGTACCGATCTCCCAACCATGGATAGAAATGGGTAACTTGAAAATAAACCCAATTCTTATTAACGCCACTCAAAAATATTACGAACAAAACTTTGCAAGAATTAAAATGGGACAAGAAATCACCTCTCCTTTTCAAACAACAAAAGGACTAAGACAAGGCTGCTGTCTGTCACCCACCTTATTTAAAATCTATTTGGACAGATCCTTAGTGAAATGGGTAAAAAAATGTAGAAACATGGGAATAACGGTGGAAGAAAACAAGCTATATACACTTTTCTTTGCGGATGACCAGGTAGTAATTGCCGAAGACAGCTACGATCTTAGCTATATGGTAAGAAAACTGCAAGAAGAATATGAGGTGGCAGGTCTAAACATGAATATGACAAAATGTGAATATCTCTCAGTGGGAACAGATGAAATATGTGACCTAGTCTTGGAAGACGACAAAATCAAAGGCGTGCAATCCTGCAAATATTTTGGGGTCATTTTCAACAAGAAGGGAAATAGCGCAGACGAAATCAGGGAAAGAATAAACAAGGGCAGAGCAGCGACCCGTGCCTTAAACTCTCTTCTCTGGCAAAAAACAATTCGACGAGAAACCAAAAAACACATTTACGGTAGTATAGTCCAAAGTATTACACTTTACGGTTCGGAAGTATGGGACGTCACCAAAGCTAATAGAAACAAACTTTTGACGACAGAAATGGATTATCTGAGACGAAGCTGCGGTAGATCGAAACTGGAGAGAGTTAGAAACGAACAAATAAGAAACGAAATGAAAATGGAGAGAAATACATGTATCAATGATGACATAGAAAGAAAACAATTAATCTGGTTCGGACATGTTAAAAGAATGCCAGAGTACAGATGGCCTAGGACAGTACTGGAATGGATCCCTCCTGAAAGAAGAAAGAGAGGACGACCACGGAGAAGTTGGCGCAACGATATTGATGAAGCAATGGCGGCAAGAGACTTAGAAGAGGCAACTGCATATGACAGAAAAAGATGGAAATTGGGGGCGGAGAAGCGGCGACAGCCGTAATAAATCCGTTATTATATATATATATAGAAGAAAAATAATTAATACTCCATAATATATTTTACTAATGCAAAACCTAATTCGACAATGTCTTGCTATGAAAACTCAGTGCAAACAATTAAATGTTTCCAGTAATGTCGGATTTGATGGTTCCGTTCCATAGATTGATATCACCAAATAAGTGAGTCAGGTTCATGAAATTTTCTAAAACCAATACCAAAGCATAACATAAAATAATGGGTATTTAATATATTCTGTATTAAAGTAAAGAAAACAATAGAAGCTTCAGACTGAATTCCACTCTTTCGCGTTTTAGGCAAATTTTGTCAAGTTTATTTAAAAGTCAGCATACTTCGGAGTATCATTAGACACAATTAAAAGATCTCTACTACCCCATAAACTTTGACGTACGAGTTAATTAAGTGTACTAAACCCTCCAATGTTTACCTTAAAGGGAGAGAGAATAGTTAGAAGAGGACTCAATGTATACCCAACACGTAAGGATGGACACTGTGATATTGAGGTTTGAGGTTTTGTGTATCAGAATAGGCCGACCTCACTTAGGGACAATGCTGTTAATTAAATTAGTCTAGTCCCTTTGACAGTGGTCGAGGATATAGGTATCCGCAAATAAATGAAAATCCCTAACGAACGAGAGAACTAAAATAGTTAAGTATATACAAAAACTCTTCACTGGTTATTTTGTACGTAGCTTTTTTGATTAACATATTTCTACCGAAAAATTCTATTATTAAACGCAAAAGCTTACATACAGTAAAGCTTATATTAACTTTTTTTTTATTTTTTCATTTAAAATTAGCCGCATCAGCCCTACTGATTTTTATCGAATCGATTTAAAAGCTACGGTAATTAAAAGTTTCAGAAAGTATAATAATTTTATCTGATGTAATAGTTTACAGTCTCTAACAAATTAAAATATTGTTATGTATGGTTGTCATGTACGCATATACTTGGCAAAGTTGCACTTGGTAAACGGAACCACAAGTGACAGCTGTGACATGACAACCACACACAAACAACATACTTAGGACTCCATGTGAACAAGAATAATAATGTTAAATATATCCTTATAAAGCTTAATAAAACCTATCGTAAGTAGCTTTATATTATATGTCTCACAGTCCTAAAGAGGCATACGTTACAACTGTCACGGCTACAGTCACTCACAGGTGCTTTTAAGTCTCGCAAAAACTTATATTTGGGCACTCCAAAAATATGTTCACTGATAATGACACAATTTAGTTGGATTCGTTATGAGTACAACACAGTGCAGACACAAAATTTAATCAGACGGTGAAGTTATTAATAGAAACACAGATATAGTTAAAAAGGGAAAAAATACTTGTTTTACAACCATTCCAGTCTAGCATAACTAGTCTAAAATAGAACACTCAGAGGAAAATGGACAGGAACAATACTGAAGTTGTTGGACAAAAATCGGTCCTTTTTCTATGACTATTATATATTTAGGATCAAAACATTACCTAAAAACGGTAACACAATATAAAGCTGTAAGGAAGAATTAAATATTTTATCAAAATCTTATTTGGAGATTGTTTTAATTCGTAAATATAATTACATATGGTTTATTCTTCACTTATGGCAAGTTAAAAAAATCATAGCAGGGTACAATAAAAGCTTTAATCTCAATGATACTGAATATGGATTGTATTTATTTCATACCAAACGGAATACAAAATCGCCATTATAATGAGTTCTTTCAAAACCACATAATATTTTTGTCCAGTTGCCAATAGGTCTCTCTCTCTCTTGTCGTTTCCTCATTGCTGAGGATCGTGATTTCCTACAATGCGGACTGTCAATTCTCTCCATCTCTTGCGATTTTGGGCTGCTCTTATGGACTCGGAAAACGTCTCTCCAGTGGCTTTCTGTACTTGATCTGACCATCGGATAGGTGAGCGTCCTCTGCCTCTACGTCCTTCTACGTTTCCGCACACAATTAGTCTTTCTAAGTTGTCATTGTCTCTTCTCGCAATGTGGCCAAAAAACTTTAAAACATTTGCAAGACACTGAGAGGAGAGTCTGGTCTGAATGTTTAGCTCTTCGAGAATCGACTGATTGGATCTGTGCTCCGTCCACGAGATGCGTAGCATTCGTCTCCAGCACCACATTTCGAATGCGTCAATCCTTTTCCTATCCTCTGATTTTATTGTCCATGTTTCGGCACCGTAACTGAAGATTGAAAAAATGAGTGTCCGTACCAGTCTCATTTTGAGTTTTTTGGATAGAGAGCGGTCCTTCCATATTTTTGACAGTCGACTCATCGCGTTCTTGGCCATCCCTATTCTTCTGCGAATTTCCGTATGGGAGGAGGCTGCATTGCTTAAGGAAGATCCTAGATACGTGAACTCGTCTACTTTCTCGAATTGATTTAGGGCGCCTGTTGTTTACAGGATATTCGCGTGGTCCACAATCATGATTTTTGTTTTCTGATTATTAATCTTGAGCCCACACTTGTTGCTTTCGGTTTCTACTCTCTTTATCAGTCTCGACATCTCCTCTTCAGATGTTGCTATCAGTGTTGTATCGTCTGTGAATCTTAAGTTTGAGATCTTTTTTCCTGCAATGGAGATGCCGCCTCTCCATCCATCGAGTGCGTTCCTCATTATGTATTCTCCATATAAATTGAACAGGTCTGGAGATAGTATGCACCCTTGTCGTACACCTCTGCTGGTTTTGAAGGTATCAGATTGCTGGTTTTCAATTCTTATTTTAACTGAGTTATCTTCGTATAAGTTTTTAATTAATATTGCCAAATGATCTGGAACTCCCATCTCATGAAGAACTGTCCAGAGAACTTCCCACCTCACACAATCAAATGCCTTTTGATAGTCTAGAAAACAGATTATTATTGGAATTTTAAATTCGCGGGCCTTTTCTATGAGCTGCCGCATATTAAGGATTTGCTCTCTCGTACCCTTCCCTTTGACAAAGCCTGCTTGTTCTTGGGGAATTTGTTTGTCTAAGTATTGTTGCAAACGGCGTTTAATGATTCTTAGTAATATTTTGCTTGGATGGGAAATCAGTGAGATGGTACGATAATTACTACACTTTGTAGTTGTTCCTTTTTTATGGATTGGTATGCACAATGATGTGCGCCATTCTCTGGGCCACTTTCCGCATCTCCAAATTTTACTACAAAGTTTCCACATTATGTAACATCCTTTGTCTCCCATGTTCTGAAGGAGCTCTCCCGTGATATCATCGCAGCCAGGGGATTTATTCTTCTTGAGGTGAGTTACAGCTTCTTCAATCTCGGACAGCAGAATTTCAGGTTCAGGGTTGTATGCGATGTTTTCGAGGGCTGAAGTGTGGCCTAGATTTACGTGTTCTGCCAATTTGGTACTGCAGGAAATAAAAAAACGAAAGTATACGTATAATTGAACAGATCTGTCGACATACTGGAAGTATTAAATTACTTTTGAAACGCAAAAGATATGTTAAACCTACAAACATAATCGAACTGAAGGCATTTATAATTTTTTATATTTGGTAGGATATTGACAACAAATCAAAGCTAAAAGATCTGTCAGGGTCATATAGGTATGGCAGTCAAGAAATTTCGAATAATCAGAATTTGAATAAACTTTTAATTTTTAGTTTTGATTTATACAGTTTTATTACAGGTCTTTTAAATTGAGTCCTAAAAATCTCCAAAATAAACACTTTAGTTGTTAGTTAATCCTACTTGTTTAATTTTGTTGTTGATGGACTGACAGAGAAAGTAAGGGAGGGGCTCCTTGGTCAATGCTCTTTGTTGATGATAATCTGTTATTAGAGGAGAGTTGGAAGTTTCAACTCTCCTCAAATAACACGAAAGTATAAGATATGTTAGAGGAGGAGTTGGAAGGTTTCAGAAGGGCCATTAAAGAGGAAGAACTTAAGATTAGAAGTTTAAAACGGAGTATATGTGGGACACTTAATAGAGAAATTGCCCATAGGATATAGGCTCATTGGTTTAACTGAAAGCGAATTAGCGGGGTAGTTTGTGATCAAAAAGTCCGTGAAGAACTGAAAAGAAATATAGACTCGCGATCATAAAATCCGGATCACCTTAAAAATCACCGATATTTCATTTTTAACGAGCTTTATCGTAAATAATAATAACACAAATACAAACTAATGCTGGTTTTTGAGAATTGTTGCGGTTTCCTTTGTAACAAAGAATTCCAATAGTGCCGATTTCGCGGTAAAGTGCACACTTCCCAAAATGAACGCTACCTGTAACTCCGCTTGTTTTAAATGTCTCGTTTGTACTTCGACTTTCTGTTCAAATGCAACGGACAAACGTTTATTATTGCCACCATTAATGTTTATTAGTGCCATTATTAGTGTTTATTTTTTGACAAAAATGCCTTTGACTGTTGTTGAAATGGCACAAGTTGTTGCACTTGTGGAAGACGGTCACACTCAACGGCAAGTCGCAAGAACTGTTGGCGTAAGCCTTTCTACGGTTCAACGAGTGCTTCAACGCTTTTAGAAGGCAAGTTTGCTAACCAGGCGACCTGGCTCTGAACGAAGAAGAACGCCCAAGGCACTAGATGACTCCTTGTGTTTCAGGCTTTACGAAACCGGACCTCAACTGCGGTTAGGCATCAAAATCGTCTAGAGGAAGTACGAAATCGTAATTTTAGTGTTGCAACAGTCAGAAGAAGACTTCGTTTTTCTTGACTATCTTCTCGGGTAATGGCTAGAGGACCGTCACTTCGCCGGGTGCCTCGAGTTGCACGACTAGGTTTTCCTCGACAATACGCGCATTGGGGAATTAACGATTGTAGCAAAGTGTTATTCTCAGATGAATCCCGTTTCTGCCTAACTGGATCCGATGGACGTGTAAGAGTTTGGAGGAGAACCGGTGAGCGATTTTCACAAGCTTGCATTGCTCCAAGAATGCCATTTGGTGGAGGCTCGGTCATGGCTTGGGGAGGTATATCTTCCGACTTCCACACAGAGTTACCCTTCATCGAAAATGGATCCCTAACTGCACGAAGGTACATTACGGAGATTCCGGAAGAACATGTTATGCCCAACATGGCAGAGCTTGGAGAAAACGCCGTTTTAATGCAACACAACGTGCGACCGCACGTTGCCAGGATCAGTATGTAATACTTGGACGAAGTTGAAATTACCAGCCAGCTAGGTCTCCGGACCTGAATCCGGGACATCTCTGGGACGATTTGAAGAAACGTATTCAAACCCATACACCTCCTCCTAACAACGGACAGGAGCTTAAGGATCTGTTAGTGAGAGAGTGGAATAACATACCACAACATGTAATCCGGAGAAAAATTGAGAGTATGCCCCGTCATCTGCAAGAGGTTATTAGAGCAAGGGGAGGCAATACACGATACTGTTCATTGAAATTTTACTGATTTTTCACCACGTTCTGTATTTTCCATTTTTTTTTTTTTCGTATGTCTGTTTTATCAACAATTTTATTTGTTTTCTGTTTTTTTTTTCAATAAAAACAATAAAAACCATTTTTTTTCAAAACAAACATTGATGACAAATAAAAAATACATTAGCCAAAAAAAAAGGTTATTACTGCATCAGAGGCAAAAATATTTAAGAAACTTGAAATTTTCAAGATGATCCGGATTTTATGATCGCAAGTGTATAAAAGAGTGTGGTGAGACTGCATTGGTTTTTGCCCGCGAAGTGTGGCCTGTAAAGAAGAGATGAGCAATGAGTATTTTTAATAATATAATATATAGGGTTTTTATCGCGGTTCTCAAAGAATTAGTTTGTAAGTACTTTTTTAAATTATCTTCATTATAACTATTATGAAACACACATATATATCTAACCTAGCCAATGTAAATTTAAAATAAACTATCTTTAAATTGATATTCTTATAAAACTAATTAAATTCTATAGACAATGTAAAATTTAAACAAACTATCTTCAAAATTGAAATTGTTATGACACTAACTAAATTATATTAACAAAATTTTGTACCTTTCTTTCACTGAATGCCTAAATGAACTGTTTTCCACTATATAGATTCTAATTACCACTGAATGTCTTCGTACTTCGGTTATCCTTGTTTTTGTGAAATTACTTTTTCCAATTATCAGCTTCTACCAATTTAATATATATTTTTCTTCACCAGCATTTATAAACCACCAAGCAAACCAGCAAACAGCATTTATATTTATTCTTCTTTTCAGTATACCAATATCCAATTATAATAAGTTGATTTATACTAATCTCCAATCATAATATAATTTTAATTCCTTCCAATATCCATCCAATATTCTTCTAATATACTTTTATAATCTTCAATAATTATTTGTGTATAATTATAAATGTGCATTAAAATATATGCATAATTTTTAATCTTCATTTAACTCACTATATTAAACAATTGGACTATTTGTAACTGATTGACTGACTCCAACTAACTTTCATATTTCTTACTAAACTTTCTGACTGACTGACTTACTAAAACTGTCATCTTGAATCCAAATCACGGGTATTTATATCTTTTCAATCTTCCAGAACCATCTGGTAAGAAATCATGTTCGATTTAGTTCTATTTCTTCTATATGGATGTTCTCGAAAAAAGTATCTGTTCGATCCACCGACATAATCATTATTCCAGAATGTTCCAACATAAACAAAGGTCAAATTCTGCATTCTGGAGAATTCGTTAATGTTCTATTGATAATTTTGTTGACATTTAGGCTTTTCAGACCAGAATATACACTTAAATCATTAAATATATATAAATTAAACATTTTAAACTAACATTATTATTATAACCCCACTTTATATTCGTAATTTATTAATTCCTGTCTATCAAATTAAAGAGTATTTTTGGTTGCCTAGTCACATGGCTCACTTAAATATATCTACAAAATCATAATTACTAAAATACAACTTTTTACAATTATTATATGCTAATTTCTTAAAAATGCCCTCACATAAATATATTTTTATAAAATTTTCTAGTATATAACTTATTAAAATAACCAACTACTTTTAATATCTAATATATAACTTGTAAATTATTTTTAATCACTATTTTTCTTTCTCCTATATCATATCAATACCCCAAAATAATATTTAAAATAAATAATTTACTTATTATTTTTTTAAATATTAATTTTCTCATACCTTGTTAAATTTAATCAATCAATTTTTTTTTATTTATAATGTGTTAAATACATCCCTGTTCGCTGTCTATGTCAAACTGTCATGTCAAATGGAGCAATTGAAAATGGAGGCTATCAGAAAATAAACATATAATCTAATCATCTATTATTGTGTTATGTTTATTTATAAACAAAATCTAGGAATTATTTCCATTCAACAGGCTTTCATCCATATGAATTGGTAAGTTTTACACTTTATTAGGTATATTAGAAAGACATTTATAAATTCAAATTTGTATCTAACCCCAAATTATGATTTTTAGGGTACAAAATAATTTCCATATGTACAAGACAACAAGTATGTCAAATTGATTCACAATAATGAAATCTACCATCTATTTAACAAATCAAGTCTATTGAATAAAATGGATATATCAGTAAACTGTTAGTGTAATTATTAGTGTTAAAAGTATAGAAAACATTATTCATTCTCTTCATAATACTTAAAAATGTCATTGATATGAAAAACTCCTCTAGGTCTGTTATCTGTATCTATTAAGACATAACTATTTAGTCCATTCTGATTTTCAATTCTGTATGGACCTTCAAACATTGGTTGTAATTTCTTACAACGGTTTTCTTTAACATTACTTTTTCTAAGTGAACGAATTAACACTTTATCTCCCTTTTGAAATGTGATTGGTTTTTTTATTTTTCGATTTTGTCTTCTGATATATTTTTCAGCTTTCCTCCTAATTCGGTTATTCACTTTCTGCATTACTTGTTCTAACATATCCTGATTATATTCACTAATCCATTTTCTGTTTCCTATATGGCCAAACATTAAATATTCTGGTACTTCCTCTGTATTTAAATTATGTGTATTATTTAAAAAATATTCTACTTGTGGTATATGTTGCTGCCACGTTTCATGTTGATCTTGGCACACTATTCTTAAATATTTTATAACTTCTTTAATATATCTTTCTGCAGGATTTGCCTGAGGATGTCTGATACTTGTAAAATGAATGTTGATTCCCTTTTTCTCACACAATGCTCGAAATTTTTAGTTGTTAAAATATGTAGCATTATCTATTATGCAATTTCTAAATGGTCCTATTTCTTCGAAAAATTGATTAATATATAATTTCAATGTTTTAACATTTGTTCTTGAGCAGGGATATAGTTTAATAAATTTTGTATATAAATCAACTATCACTAGTATATGCTTTTTTCCTGTTGGACTTGGAACTAAATTTGAAATAAAATCCATGGACACTGTATTTAGTTTTTCATATACAACATTAGATCTATATGTGTTCTGGATTTTGAAATTCTTTTCTTTGTTTAGTTGACATATTGGGCATTGGGTAGTAATTTCTTTTGCTATACTTATGTCATTCTTTGCAAAATAATTGTCCCTAAATAGCATCCATAGCTTTCTTGAACCAATATGCATATAATTGTTATGTAAATTTTTCAATATTTTCTTTGCTAAAGTTCTAGTTATTACATATACTTCTATGCCATTTATTATTTTATAATAAACTCCATCTTTCTTAAGGACTTTTTGTTTTTCACTCAAATTGATCTGATCTCTTATAATTTCTTCTTTAACATATAATCCAGTACTTTCTACTAATTGATTTAATCCAATGTTTATTGTTCGCTGCCCTTTTTGTGGTGTATTTTCTAACCTTAATAAAACATCTGCCACTATATTGGATTTTCCAGAAATGTATTTGATTTCAAAGGAGTATTCACTCAATATTAGACTCCACCGATGTATTCTACTGTTTCCATATTTGTTATTTAATATAGATGTTAAAGCTTGGTGATCTGTTTCTATTGTAAATTCATTACCCAACAAATAAAATCTTAATTTTGTGACACAATGTATAATACTTGCTAGTTCTAATTCTGAAACTGAGTAACCCTTTTCATGTGGCTTTGTAATTCTTGAAATGAATTGTATTGGGTATTCGACCCCATCATGTATTTGTAATAATACCCCTGATAATCTCTCTATGGATGCATCTGTTCTTAATATGAATGACTGTGTGTAGTCAGGATAATATATTTTTAAATTTGACAGAAAAATGTTTTTAATTTCTTGGAATGCTAGTTCTCTTCTCTGATCCCATCTCCATTTTACACCTTTTCTCAGTAGTTCAAGTAATGGAATTTCTTTTATACTTAGATCTGGTATCATCCTTTTATAATAATTAATTATTCCAATAAATCTTCTTAAAGTTCTTAAATTGTGTGGTGTTTTATATTCCTGAATAACTTGTGTCCGTTCTGGATCCATTTCGATTCCCTTAGTGTTAAGTTTATAACCTAGATATATTACTTCTTTTTGAAAAAATGTACATTTTTCTTGATTTATTTTTAGTCCAACTTTGTCTAATCTATTTATTATAATTTTTAGGTGTTTCTCGTGATCTTCAGCCGTTTTAGAAAAAATTAATATATCATCAATGTAGTGAATTACAAAATGTTCATATTGATCCAAAATATCATGAAGACATCTACATAGAGCACTGCAAGATGATTGAAGTCCAAATGGTACTACTTTGAATTGATATACTACTCCATCTATCTGAAATCCTGTATACTGTCTACTTTTTCTTTCTAGAGGTATTAACCAAAAGCTATGCTGTAAATCAATTTTAGTGAAAAATGACATTCCTGTAATTCTTCCTAGTATTCCATCTATACTCATTGGTGCTTCAAATTGCTTTTCAGTGATCTTGTTAATATTCCTTGCATCCAAACATAACCTGATTTCACCTGATCTTTTACGCACTACTACTATAGGATTTATAAAACGTGTGTCTGCCTTCTCAATGATTCCATCTTCTAACATATTATTAATTGTTTTGTTTACTTCTTCTCTGTATTTATATGGTATTGGGTATGATTTTGTTTTAAAATCTTTTTTCTTCTTTAACTTTTATACTATGGATATAATTTTGTGCAATTCTATTTTCTTTATTGACAAGTCCCTTGTGTTGCTGCAATATGGAAATGACTATTGATTTATATTCTTCAGGGCAATTTAAAACTTTCATCATATCTTCTTTTTTACAAATAAAATTATTCTTCATTATGTACTCATTATTCCTTGCTTCCAATTTTACGCACTCCACCTCGTAGGCATCCATCTGCTTAAAATTTCCATTCCTTAAATATTCACTACAATAATTATTCTTTACATTCTTTTGGGACATATCCCTATCATCAAAATACATTTCTTCTTCATAAACATCATTATTTTCTTTTAATAATATCCTATCAACTCTTATTCCTTCTTCCACCTCATCTTTCTGCATAAATTTAATTATTTGCCCTTCCAAAGTTACCATTTTTTCTTCAAAATCTATCTTTACTTTCTTCTTTTCCAATTCATCATTTCCCATTAATATATCAACACATAAATCCTTGACAATAAATCCTTGCATATTAATTTCTTTATTAAGAATATTAATTTTAAAATTGGCTAGTTTATCAATTTCACCCAACTTCTTATTATTTGCACCAACAATTTTAATTTTTGGAATCTTTATTATATCTGATAGTTTTAATGTATTAAAAATAAAATTCTCCGAGACTAAAGTACTTTCTGAACCGGTATCTATCATAATTTTAATCATTTTATTTTTGGCCAAAGCATTTATATAAATTAAATTAATAGATTCAATAATTTTATCTTCATCTAGAGAAATAAATTCAGAAGGTTTTTCATAATAGCAATGGCCTAACTTGTAATTCAGAAAGTTTACTGAACAAAATTTTGATTATTAGAATTCTCAGATTGTATCTGACCACTTGGATCTGATGTCCTATGTCTTTCCCTACTATGACTTCTACTCACATTTTCCTGCCTTGTACTACTTTGTTCCCTGTCTTCGCAGCTTCTATTCCTTCGAACACAATTTACCTGTCTGTTATAGTTAGGTCGCTCTGTATTTCTTCTATTGTTAAAATCTTGTCTATTATTATTAGTACTGTTATTAAAATGTTGTCTATTATAATTAGTATTATTATTAAAATTCTGTCTATTTTGATTACTATTATTATTATTAAAATTTTGTAAATTATCAACATATCTATAATTAAAAGAGGTCAGTCTTTGTATGTGGGTATATTTTATTTTATAAAAACCCTTAAAAGGGCAACATTACAAGCACGAACGTTTTCGGAACAACTGTTCCATCATCAGGTTAAAAATGCCTAAAATAAGTATAAACCATTTAATTACAGCAAACGTGGTTTAAAATTTTGACTAAGGTTAAAAACAATAAAATGGTTATACTTACAGGTTAACATGCCTGAGCCACCAAAATATTTGGGTAAAAACCCTTTAAAATGAAAAATGTTACCAAAGATTGTACATGATGTTTATAATATTATATGATGTTTAATATTTTAATTAGATTTTACTTCAGGTAACATACACCCATGCTTAAGTGAGTTCCAGTGTCCGGAGAGTAAACCTCTTCAAACGGACTACGGTTGGCAACTGATTGATGAAATACTCACGAACGGTGTCAAAAACAAAATGTCAATGAACCATGAAACAGTGTTAGTTAAACATTATATTACTACAGCCAAAAGATTAAAAAACTTTGATGATGTTAAAATGATAACAGTAATCCAGGTGTTGGGATTTAAAAATTTTTTTCTATAATTATTTAATATTGGATGTAAAAGATGTAAATTACTGGTGTTGTTGAATGTCATGTTTAAGAGGATGACGTATGCATTAGGCAGCTTATGTTACTCTTTATCGTATGGAGTGTGGTCTAAAAGGTGTAATTTGTAAAGAATTAGCTGAAATATATGGAAATGTCCTTTTATGTTGCTAACATCTAGGACAAGGAAAAATAAATAGTATATATTTGTAGCTAATGTAAGACTTTTTAAGTAGATGAAATTGTTTAATACTGCTAGTATCGTAAAAATTTTTTTAATATAAGTGAGTCCAATAGATTGAGAAAAAGTGATTGAAAATCTTCCGGCTGAAGGAATTAAAGTTATAATATATGTGATTAAATTTAAAAATTTTTTTTGGAAAGACTGAGATCCTCAGAGACCTGGCAGGAATAAAAGTAAATGGAATGACTAAAGAATAAAGGAGAGTGGGTTAAAGGGAAATGAATGAGTTAATCAACAAAATTAGAGATGATAGAGGTCCTTCATGCTTAAAGCATCTAGCACCCTGAACAAAATATATTTTGGTTATATTAAAATCTGATACATAAAAGCCTGAAATTTTATTTGTGAGTATGGTGTACTTAGTTGTTGACTAAGAGAGGGGGGAGCAATGGTTGATTAAAGGTTTAGGTAAAGTGGGAGAAAGTGAATTCTGATGAATTGCTGGATTGTGTTTAAATGTTTACTGAGTTTAGAACTAATGGGTGGATGGTAGATATATGAAAAGACAGAGAACTAGCAAAAGAAAAAGAATGGACAGGAATATGGTGAAAACGTGAAGATTGTAAAATAATGAAATAGTGAGGTATAAAAGATATGATGTTAACAATAGGGGGCTGAAAAATTCTTTTGGAGGGAGTGTTTTTCCAAAATTTTCCATCAACTTCTACTTCTTTCAATATCTCTACTACCAACACTACATCTAACACATCCCACAACTCATCATCCATCAACCTACCTTCTACTTCTCAAAATTACTCATTCAACCATTTTATTGTTTTTAACCTTAGTCAAAATTTTAAACCACGTTTGCTGTAATTAAATGGTTTATACTTATTTTAGGCATTTTTAACCTGATGATGGAACAGTTGTTCCGAAAACGTTCGTGCTTGTAATGTTGCCCTTTTAAGGGTTTTTATAAAATAAAATATACCCACATACAAAGACTGACCTCTTTTGTTATACGTGGTATACAGCCAGCTACAGGAATTATTTTCCTTGTGGATTTTATATCTATAATTATTATATGATTGTCTATATTGTTGATTATCATTTTTATTATATTGAAAGTTATTATTGTTTTTTCTGTTGTTATTATTACTTGTCATATTGCCTCTTTGTATTCTTTGAATAAAACTAATAAAACTATCTATTGTTTGAATATTTTGTACAGTTACTGTTTGCACAACATCAGCATCAAAATGTCTAGATACATTTAAGACTGTTTCATCCTCTCTGGTGGTTCTAAATATTTTGCAACTGTTATCAGTTTTAATGCATAATCTACCATATTTGATTTTAAATTGTGATTATACTTTCCAAAATATAGAATTTCTCTAAACTTTGCTTGCTCTAATTCACCCCAATAATAATTTAAAAATTCATTTTCAAATGTTTGAAAATTATCTAAATCATTTTCAATACTAGCAAACCAAGTTGCTGCATTGTCATTTAATGTCATTCTAATATAATCTTTAATATCATTAATATTATTCACAAATCTTAATTTATGTTTTAAACTATTTATGTATACTCTAGGATGCAAATTTTTTATATTACCAGAGAATTTAATCCCAGTCTCATTTGTTAAATTTAAGTAAGGTCTTTGACTTCTTTTGAATTCTCTTCCATTTTTTTCGTATTCTCTTCCATTTTCTGTTCTATTTTTTTATGTCTTCTTTGACTTCTTTTGAATTCTCTTCCATTTTTTTCGTATTCTCTTCCATTTTTTTCGTATTCTCTTCCATTGTCTTGTTCATCTGCATCATTAATGACATCAAAGCTGCCATATTGACATTTTCCTCTCTTTCTGGATTCATTTCTGCAGTATCTTGTAGAACTTGAACTAAACTCTCCTCTTGTATAGGTTGTGTTTCTACTTCCACATCTTCTTCATTCTTTTTGCTTCTTGTACCTTACTTTCCTTGAGACATTTTGAGACTTTACTTGTTCAAATATAATTAAAAATAAAATCTATAATTTTTTCTTTCTAATGAAAATTAATTTAATTATATGAGAGCACTTATCTTCCCAAACTAATTCTTTTAACTAGAGAGCCCCACGTTGGGCGCCAATTGTTATGATGTGTTGTTTGTTTGAATGATGAGCAATGAGTATTTTTAATAATATAATATATAGGGTTTTTATCGCGGTTCTCAAAGAATTAGTTTGTAAGTACTTTTTTAAATTATCTTATTTATAACTATTATGAAACAAACATATATATCTAACCTAGCCAATGTAAATTTAAAATAAACTATCTTTAAATTGATATTCTTATAAAACTAATTAAATTCTATAGACAATGTAAAATTTAAACAAACTATCTTCAAAATTGAAATTGTTATGACACTAACTAAATTATATTAACAAAATTTTGTACCTTTCTTTCACTGAATGCCTAAATGAACTGTTTTCCACTATATAGATTCTAATTACCACTGAATGTCTTCGTACTTCGGTTATCCTTGTTTTTGTGAAATTACTTTTTCCAATTATCAGCTTCTACCAATTTAATATATATTTTTCTTCACCAGCATTTATAAACCACCAAGCAAACCAGCAAACAGCATTTATATTTATTCTTCTTTTCAGTATACCAATATCCAATTATTATAAGTTGATTTATACTAATCTCCAATCATAATATAATTTTAATTCCTTCCAATATCCATCCAATATTCTTCTAATATACTTTTATAATCTTCAATAATTATTTGTGTATAATTATAAATGTGCATTAAAATATATGCATAATTTTTAATCTTCATTTAACTCACTATATTAAACAATTGGACTATTTGTAACTGATTGACTGACTCCAACTAACTTTCATATTTCTTACTAAACTTTCTGACTGACTGACTTACTAAAACTGTCATCTTGAATCCAAATCACGGGTATTTATATCTTTTCAATCTACCAGAACCATCTGGTAAGAAATCATGTTCGATTTAGGACATGATTCTGGAGAATTCGTTAATGTTCTATTGATAATTTTGTTGACATTTAGGCTTTTCAGATCAGAATATACACTTAAATCATTAAATATATATAAATTAAACATTTTAAACTAACATTATTATTATAACCCCACTTTATATTCGTAATTTATTAATTCCTGTCTGTCAATTTAAAGAGTATTTTTGGTTGCCTAGTCACATGGCTCACTTAAATATATCTACAAAATCATAATTACTAAAATACAACTTTTTACAATTATTGTAGAACACCGGGGGATTTTATCTTCTCCTCCTGACGTGTTGCTCACTGCCTGTTGGGGCAGTACCTTCGATCTGGTTCTAATTATATCTATTAATTAATTAAAATGTGTTACCTTACATTTGGCGATCACACTTCCCGTATTACACTTTAAAAAACATCTTACTACTTGAGAAACTTTATTTTGTGTTAATTGAACATTGCGTGTTGAAAAATGAGCGAATTAATTTTTATTAATCAAATGTGACAGTGACACAATGACTGATGTTTTTTTTCTAATAAAATTGAGAAGAGAATACGTGATAATCTCGCAATTATGTGCAAAGAGTATATGCAACATCTATCGTGCATTCTCGGGTACAACTCGACTTAAAACTAAAAGTAGTATTTTTTAAAAAAGGGTGTTCGTCATTTGGATCATAATTTTAGGTTGCGCTACGCAACATAGTCCCCCTCTTGATGTAAACGCATCAAAAAAAAATATTTATGTACAATTTGAAGAAAGGTATAACTAATCTAAAAAAAAACTATTAAAATTCTTGAAGGTGAGTCATAGGAAGAGGACACAGTTTAGCAATAGAGCGAACGTATAACCCTTCAGGAGTTCTGACCTTAACAACTCTTACCTTGTTGTCCTTTCCCGGATATGTCTCAACTACCCGTGCTATAGGCCATTTGAGAGGAGGCGAGTTTTCGTCCTTAAGCAAGACGAGATCATCAGGCTTTATGCCTACCTGAGGAGTGAACCATTTAGGTCTATTTTGAAGCCTATTAAGATAATCGCGGGTCCAAACCTTCCACATATGCTGCTGAATTCTTGTGCATTTATTCCACAAAGACAATTTATTTTCTTGAATATCAGAGAGATCTAATTCAGGATAAGACATTAAGTTAGATCCAATAAGGAAATGTCCGGGAGTAAGAAAGGAAAAATCGGACGGGTCGTCTGAGAGCGCACAGATAGGGCGTGAATTGAGCACTGCTTCAATCTGCGAAAGTACAGTGGATAGTTCTTCGAAAGTAAAATTGGAGTTACCCATTATTCTTACGAGATGATATTTGAAGCTCTTTATGGCAGCTTCCCAAATACCACCGTGGTGTGGTGAGCGTGGACGGATAAACTTCCATTGAATTTGACATGAAGTAGCGAAAGAGCGAATAGATTCAGAGGTATCACCTTTGAGAAGCAACTCATAAAGTTCTTTCAATTGATTTTTCGCACCTAGAAAGTTGGTGCCATTATCGCTGAAAATGATACTCGGATTACCCCTTCGGGCGATAAATCTTTTCAGAGTCAATAAGAACGCTTCAGTAGAAAGACTGGAAATTAATTCCACATGCACGGCGCGAGTAGCTAAACATACAAACACTGCCATATAGGCCTTAGTAAGGGGAGCTCTCTTGAGTTTAGAGGTCTTGATTGGAAATGGACCACCAAAATCAACTCCAACGTTTATAAATGGACGTGCAATTTGAACTCTTTCCCTCGGGAGATTAGCCATGATTTGGGAAGCGACTTGTGCGTTAAAACGGTAACAAGTGAGACAATTTTGTATTATACGTTTGATTTGTCGAAGACCATCAAGAGGCCAGAATTTCAATCTAACATTGGACAGTGTATTTTGAGGGCCAGAATGTAGAAGTCTTCGATGTTCTCGGGTAAGTAATAAATTGACAATATGTGATTTTGAGGGCAACAGTAGAGGGAATTTCTGATCATAAGAAACATCTGAAAAGAGAAGACGACCGCCTACTCGTATCATTTGAGACGAATCTAGAAAGGGATTCAATTTACGAATAGACTTATCGTTAAGCAGACGATTATCCATTAAAAATTGGATTTCCGAACTGAAGAAATGAGACTGGGTCAATTTGATAATCATTAACTCAGAACTAGAGAGTTCATTTGGAGTGAGAGGACCTGTACGTCTATGAGACTTAGCTCTTACATTGTGAATAAAACGAATGCAGTATGCAAAAGCTCTCTGAAATCGAGTGAAACATGAAAATTTGCAGAGGGCATCATACACTTGTGAATCTGGTTTTCTGATCAGATGAGTAACCCTTTTGAGTTCAGGCAGTTCATCAACATTAATACTCGAAGGACCATTATATACAAAGAGGTTGAAATCAAAGTGTGGATCTGACAAAAATTGAGGACCATTAAACCAAAGATCACAATCAAGCAACTGCAAGGGTGTAGCACCACGAGATAATATATCCGCAGGGTTGTCTTTCGATCGTACATGTCTCCATGTATGGTTGGAGGTGAGTTCTTGAATTTGAGTTACTCTATTGGCTACAAAGGTAGACCAACGAGAAGGGTGTGAATTAATCCATGCGAGGACGACTTCGGAATCTGTCCATAAATTGACAGAATTTATCTGAGATTGGGATGGAATCAAGACAGAAAGAATCTTCGTAACAAGATTAGAGAGTAATAATACTCCTAGAAGTTCTAATCGAGGAAGAGTCACAACTTTTACAGGACTAACACGACTCTTTGAGGAGATTAGATTGCAAGAGATAAAGCCATTTTCATGTGATGTTCTTAAATAAACGCAAGCACCATACGCGCTAAGACTTGCATCCGAAAACCCATGTATTTGAGTACTTGTTACATTGCTAGAATTTTGCAGCAACCTAGGAATCTTGAGATTGGAGAGGTGAGGAAGTGTTTGTAAAAATAGATTCCATTGTGTAAGCAAATTTGGACTGAGGTGATCATCCCAATTCGACCTTTCTAACCAAATCTTTCTCATAATTAATTAAGCAGATACCACTACAGGGTTAATCAATCCGATAGGGTCATAAATGGAAGCAATTAAAGAAAGAACTTCTCTTTTTGTATAGGTATCCTTAACGGTAACCTTTGGCACAAGAACTGAAAAATGATCGGAGTGAGAATTCCAACATAGGCCGAGAATTTTGTTCGTGTTATTTTCAGGATTGATTACATAACTAGCTTCATTAGAGATATGAGAAATACCTGCGAGAAATTCAGGTGAGTTTGCACACCATTTATGAAGCGAGAAACAAGCGAGGTTCAAACATTCGGTTAATTGACGATGAATTTCGAAGAGTGTTTCAAAATCGTTACAGCCATACAGCACATCATCGATATAACAGCAATTTAAAAGAGCATCACTAGCCAAGGGAAATTTGTCGGAATGTTTTTGAGCTAATTCCTTAAGACATCTAGTGCTGAGAAAACCGGAGTTATTTAATCCATAAGTGACAGTTTCAAGTTGAAGACATTTCAAATCCTCTTGAGGTGAATCACGCCATAAGATGTTCAACAGAAATACCTGTTCGGGATTTACTCGAATTTGTCTGTACATATGACGTAGATCTGCTACAATACAGTATTTAAATAATCTAAAATTTATCAAAATATCGAATAATTCGCGTTGTACCGTATAACCAGGAAGCATTATGTCATTAAGACTTAGATTTGAGGTAGTTTTCATACTGCCATCAAAGACAACACGCAACTTATTTGTTACGCTATCCTTTAAAACGCAATGGTAAAGTATTTTAAATCAGAGTGAATATTTCGAGTGGAGAGAGGCACATATCTGCAATGTCCAAGTGCAATATATTCATGAATAAATTGTTTATACTGTGCGTATAATTGATCTGACTTGATCAGTTTCTGTTCGAGGTTTAGGAATCGCTTCTTTGCGAGGAAAAACGATTCGCCCAATTTTTTATATTCGTTGGGAGATTTGAAAGGGAGATCTACTTGGAATCTACCAGATGATAATATTTTAAGTGACGATTTAAAAATATCTTCGGCTTGTTGCTCCGAAGGAGTTAGGATTTTTGGAGTACAAGTAGAAGACGAGATTACTTCATACAACAAGGATACTTCATTTCGAGGTTGAGTATTTTCTTGAATGTTAAGTATAGAATATGAGTCAATTGACCCAGATGATTGAGGTACATTTCCACCTACAAGATAACCGAGATGAGTATTTGTTAAAGTAGGAAGATTAGGGCCTAATTTTATTAACCCGTAAGTAAGTAAGTCGAAATAAACATCTGCTCCAAGCAGCATTTGAACTTCGGCAGGAGTACAAAATTCTGGTTCAGCTAGGTGAATGTTTGGTGGAATTTTGAGAGCATTAAAATCCAATGTAATTTGAGGGTGCTTACAAGTGATGGTTGGGAGAATCGCACAAGAGAGTGTAAAATGTTTTGTGGGATTAACATTTGAGAAAATATTTAAATCCACCATTTTATTCGACGTCGAACAGATTTCGGATATTCCAGAAATTTGAAGACTTTTTGTGTAAGGAATACATTTCAAGCGACTTGCTAATTCCTCAGTGATAAACGAAAGCTGACTAGCTGAGTCTGTAAGGCAGCGAACCTTAACGGGATTATTATGAGAATCATAAATTGTAACACATGCTGTTTGGAGTAAAACCTCCTTTTTGCCTGAGAGTGTAGAGAGAGATGATGCTCGGTAGACATCATTAGACTGAGATTGATTTGCTATTCGTGGGATTGCAGGTGAACTTGAAGTTTCGCTTTGAGTATTGGGATCACGAGATACATTAGAGTGAGTACGAGAATTTGGAGTATCATGCATATTGTGAGACTGGCGAGTATTTTGAGAATTATGATTTTCTTGTGAGTCTTGAGAGTGACGAGTGTTTTGGAAATGAGTGTTTCTAGTGGGTAGACTACGAGAATCTTGATTTGTTCTGAAACGAGAACTATTTGAGTTATGAGTAGAAGCGTTAGAGAAGTGGAGCAATGTGTGATGTCTCCTGTTACATTTAGCGCAATTTGACGCAGAGGTACATGAGCTTGCTGAATGACCACTAGCCAAGCAGTTGAGACACGCTTTCTTTGCCTTGACCGTTTGAAAACGCTCATCTTCAGACATATTTAAGAATTCTCGGCAAGTGTATATTTTATGGGAGTTATTTTGACATAAGAAACATTTAAAATACTGATTATTACTACTATACTGCAAATTATTGCTAACTGTGTTAAGAGAAATAAAACGAGAAGGTTGTTTTTGTTTCGGAGAATGAGAGTACTCAGGAACAAGATTTTCGAGAATTTTGCATTTTGTTTCAATAAATTTAAGGAACTCCATTAAACTTGGGAGTTTGTTTATATTACGCTCGGTTTTAAATGATTTTTTAGTATTATAGTCTAATTTTTGAGTAAAGAGATTGATGAGAATTAAATCAGTGAGTTGATTCGAGATGTTGAGGTTTTCTAAGGCAGGGAGATGGCTTTTAATTTGAGTTAAGAAATCCCTTAGAGCATGTGCATTGGGTTTTGTAATGAGTGGAGCATTTAATAAACTGTTCAAATGACTGTTTACTATTAAATATTTATTTTCAAATCTATTGCATAAATTTTGTATTGCAATTTCAAAATTGGAATCAATTATTTCTAGATTGTCAATTAACTTTAACGGTTCATTCCTTAACACTGATTTGAGATAAATAAGTTTTTGAGCATTAGATAACTGTTTATCATTTGTTATTAATTTGGTGAAAACATCAAAAAAGCTGGGCCATTCTGAGATTTCGCCCGAGAAAAAAGGTATTTTTAATTCTGGCAACTTTACATCGCTCCTTAAATACAAAAGCACCACAAGTCAAAATAAGCAAATTGTACAGGAGAGGCATTTACAAAAATAATTTGGATTACTTTATAATTTTTGTATAAACTATGTGTATTAGGTAGATTTTTTTGGTATCAAAAGATGCGTAATTAAATAGCCTATATTATCAATAAAGCAATCTTAACCCTAGCTCGAATGGACTGTCGAAAAAATGCAAATAAGTTAGTTTTGTATATAGACTTTGTCGTCGAGAACATTAAAATTTTAAAAATTAAACCACCATAATTAGGAAAATTTGAGTTTTATTTTTGGGTTGTCAACATTATAAAATATCAATTTATTAAACAAAAGGCACATATTAACTTACTACATACTAAACTTGCTAAGGGAAAACAAATAATTGTTAATTTTATCATGAGATCATCAATTAAGTCTTTAATATTACCTATAGTAATAGATAAGAGAAATAAATTTACGTTAAAAACAAAACTTAACCTTTTAAGCAAAAACCTTTAACACACTGAGAAACAGAGGTAACTTTATCTTAAAATAGTATTATTAGCAGTTATAGTCTTATAAAATAAGGCACTAAGGAGAAAGACACCTTCAAAATAATCATTTCCATGATCTACACTAATCACAACCGTATGAAGCACATAAATGTGGTTCTTACAAAAATATTTTTATAAAACGTTTTCTTAAAACTACATTGAGCGTAATGCTCGTAAAGGATAAAAAAAACTTAACGAAAACATTAAAAATCAGTTAACAACAGTAACTTGTGCACTAATTTAGAGATTATCATAAAAAGATTCATAAAATCTTGGTACTACGTTTTTTTGGATTAGCTTTAGAATGCCTTGCTTCTTTGCTTCAGGAACTGTAAGCTTTTCAGTGTAAAGTTGGTTTAGAGTAAAATTATTATCAGGCACTGCCGTTGACTTCGTGCGGCGTGTTCTCAACGTAGATACCGACCTGAACTCTTCTTCTTCGTAGGAACTTTTAAAGAAAAATATGCCATTGCTTACTTTATCCGCCTTCAGAATCTTTATATCGGTCCATTTGAATTTATTGCCATCATCATCTATATTGTAGTTTCCTGTACACAGAGGTTTGAGGTCAAAAAAATTCTCATGTGTCAGTTCTTCAACAGTATAAGGCTTTCCAGTTTTCTTTGCTGTTTTAATCAGAGTGATATACTGGTCTGGAACGTAAATTGGAGATGATTTCAATGCTCTCGTAATGTTACGTTGGATGACAGAATGAACAGAGTCTCCTTCGTTTTGGGTGTGCCCTTTTATTAGGAACTTATGAGTAATACTCTTGATGTTTGGCAATTCTTGAGTTGCGTATTGGTACATTGCCAGCATGAATTTGTTCTTTTGTTGGCCACAGCAATTATCGCTATAGAAAGTGACATCACAAGGTTCCGTGACATTGTCATTCAATTTTCTAAGATACATTAGAACACAGGAGCCAATTTCATTAATACCTCGGGCTCCTTGTCCCTCGTGCCATACAAAACAAGTTGTGTCCTTTGTACCGAGCTCGGTTACTGTGAAATTAAGTAGATTTAATTTAGACGTATAATAGAAGCTCGACACATCACCCCGTGGACAAGGCATCACCGCTTGGAGGTCGTACATAGCCACTACGAAGGTATTACTCACAAGCTCTTTATCTCTATCTTTTTCAGCTCTAGCGAGAGTCTTTTGCTTCAGGTGCTCGTCGTAAGTTTCTTGTATTAACGATTTATCTTCAGCGTTTTGGTAAGCCATGCAATCTTCGCATTGATCCTTCTTGGGCTGCCAGAAAGATAAGTTAAAATCATGTATAAATATGTTGTAGTATACTTGATATGAAACGTGTGGTCTACCTTCAGATTCACATTTGTCTACGTAATGTCGATGTAGTGCCGCGACTGTTAACCCGCCCTCAATATACTCCCGAGTCGATCGCGACCTACAGTAATGACTTTCTATGCGGGGTATTGAATTGATGTGTGCTTTGACATCATCGGTAAGCTCTGAGTCTAGTGTCTTATGGTTGTTATGTTTTCCCCTGTTATCTTTAAGGTGCACACCAGTTTCGGACTGTTTTTTGACAACGGTTCTGATCATAGTGTCTGAGATTGCAAGGGTATTCATGAAGAATACTTTACATACACGAGTTTTTTTATTACTCCGAGTCAGATAAAATGAGTGATTGTAATTTTTGCGACTGCTACCTTCACGAACGTATCTATATTTTGGTTCTACCTTGGTCATGTGATCGTGAATAAACTGTCGTTGGATTTCCAGATCACCGCACTCCCAGAACCTTTCAAAGATGTGTTTTCTTTCTTCAAATGTAAACTCTGTAGAACATTTTAATTTACATTTATCGAAACATACAGGACCCATTTTTTTGGCATCATAAACTTTCTTAGACTTGGACATAGAAGTATAAGACATACCTTTGTTTTTCAATAGCTTGCTCTGGTTTCGTTTCCATAAAAGCGGTTCTGCTTTTCTTTTACGACACCTACTGCGCGATTCATCATCAACACTAGGAGACTGCTCACCGATGCTAGATGGGTGCTCGTCAACGCTAGGTGGCTGATCGTCAACTCCGGGTGATGGTGAATTAATATTAAGTAACTTCTGGTTATCCACGGCTGATTGCGGAAAGTCTTGAATGCCAGGTAACTGTACTTGTGGTTGTTGTCCTTCATCGGAATCTGACTGGGTTTTGCGGTTTTCAGAAAATGGATCTTCATACGTAGGATCTTTGACACTATCATCGGATGAGAAATCTTTTAGGTTATTTGTAGAACTGGAGCTACTTGAAGAACTAGAACTGGAACTGCTCGAAGAGCTAGAAGATTCACCAGAGGAAGAATCACTGTCTGAGTCTGTTTCTTTAATGACTAAAGATGGTTTATTGAATATTCTGTGATTTGGAGGCGTTGCTTGAATATCTTCGTTATTTTCAACGGAGTTCAGAATATCTAAAGATAACTGACTGTCCGGTAGAGAGCTAATGCCATTAGCATCATATTCATGATAAATAATATTGTCAGTCTGAATGTCAATTGAATCCAGTTCACTAGGTCGTATTGTTGAAGAAGATTGCTGTTCATCTCGAGGGTCATTTATTGGTGGTATCATGTCCAAAATACTCTTCTTGCCATTCTGAAAATAAAAATTAATTATAAGTACCTACCTGCATCAAACAATTTACTTTCTCGTAAATAGGCGTTATAATGTATCTATATGGGTAAGTAAAATTTAATTGGTTTTAAGATTTCTAAATTATTTTGTTTAACCCATAAGATTACTCCAAAAACTACAAAAACTTTCCGATAAAACAACAGTAAAACTAAAAATTGCTTTTTAATATATAAAATAAAATCTATTTAGAGATCACTTTCAAATACAAAGATACCATATTTCGAAATATGTAACTTTAGAATAAAGAAATAAGAAAATAATTCTAATTATTTTTTGCAAAACTAACATAATTTAAAATATGGTAGTATTGCATACAAAAATAAGATAGAATATCAAATTTATAAACGAAAAACTAACCTATTTTAAAATATTGTAGTATTGCACATAAAAATGATAAGATACTTACGTGTATATGATCTGCAATACGAATGTATTTTTGGATGTGGCACTTTTGAATATATAATTTCACCTGTCTTTTAGCAGTTTTTTGGAATGTGTTAGTTTTTCATAAAAAATGCGTGCACTCGTGCCGAATGTCTGATGGCAACTGAGGATGTGGTAGTTTTGCACGGAACTCAGTTACAGAAACGGTACAAAACAAAACTAACGTATGTGGGTTTACGGGTGCTTTTGATCATAAAACGACGGCTGGTTGAGCGAAATATTAAAGTTTCATCGGTTAAGATGCATTTTATGCAAAAAAATCAGTTTTGATATTTTTTGGAATGTGTGACTTTTGTATTTAAGGAGCGACATTTTGAATTGTGCTAACAGATGGTATTACATTTGTTACAATAGGTTGAGTTTGAACTGGTTTTGCAGATAATTGCGTGATTTTCTCGTACAAATATGAATCTAAATTATAATACTGTTCTTCAACTATGTCTCTATCTGAACAATATTTATCAAAATCTTCTAATTCAAGTTCCTTTTGTAGGTTGAGATACTCGCGATAAGTTTCATTTAATACATTTTTGCGTGCAATATATTGACCGCAATCTAAAACTACATTTTGGTTTTTTGAGACAAATGTTTGAATTCTAGTAATACAAGCTTTAGTATGCCCTCTTAATTTTATAATTTTTGCAACATCAGTCATTTTGAACGTGAGAAAAAATAATACAAATTTTAAATACAACAAGAGATACTTAGTATCATGAACTAAATAATATTACCATAAAAATCTACTTATAATCACTGCGAATCTAAAATCTAAAAATAAAATGACATGCGACGATGCAAAAAACAATTCGTAAAAGTTACAATAAATGATCAAACCGCACATTAAGTCCAACTGCGACCTCACATAAACTCCTTATCCCTTGCAAGTGTCGATGTCGATATACCGGCCTCCCGGCGCTAATAGAACAACCTTGGATCCTGGAACCGCCAAAACTCCAATGTGTGTATATGAGAGAATAAAAACTATGTCTTTTCTTTGCGAAGAAATAAGGAAGCGAGTGATGTTTTTTACGAATAGTGTGAGAAAATCTTGAGTACTGCGTGAAAACGCCTTTGCAGAAACGAGAGATGATCGCCCTCGTGCTATAATTAATGAAAATTCAGCTTCCAGCTTTACATAAACGGGAACAGTTGCTGTATCCGGCTCGAAGGACCATGTAGAACACCGGGGGATTTTATCTTCTCCTCCTGACGTGTTGCTCACTGCCTGTTGGGGCAGTACCTTCGATCTGGTTCTAATTATATCTATTAATTAATTAAAATGTGTTACCTTACATTTGGCGATCACACTTCCCGTATTACACTTTAAAAAACATCTTACTACTTGAGAAACTTTATTTTGTGTTAATTGAACATTGTGTGTTGAAAAATGAGCGAATTAATTTTTATTAATCAAATGTGACAGTGACACAATGACTGATGTTTTTTTTCTAATAAAATTGAGAAGAGAATACGTGATAATCTCGCAATTATGTGCAGAGAGTATATGCAACATCTATCGTGCATTCTCGGGTACAACTCGACTTAAAACTAAAAGTAGTATTTTTTAAAAAAGGGTGTTCGTGATTTGGATCATAATTTTAGGTTGCGCTACGCAACAATTATTATATGCTAATTTCTTAAAAATGCCCTCACATAGATATATTTTTATAAAATTTTCTAGTATATAACTTATTAAAATAACCAACTACTTTTAATATCTAATATATAACTTCTAAATTATTTTTAATCACTATTTTTCTTTCTCCTATATCATATCAATATATATATATATATATATATATATATATATATATATATATATATATATATTCTTTGTAGTACCAATTGACTTCTGGACGAAAAGTATTCCCATTTGGCATCCGTGAATATTCACGGGCCACAATATACAGCGAATTCTGTTGCGGTACCAATTGGCATCAATCGCTGTTGCGGTTTCTTTGGCATCGATTGGCTTTGGACCTTTAGCATCCATTGGTTTATGACTCAAGTCGACAATAATACCTAAAGGTTTCGGTGGAATTCTACCTGAGTCAATTCATCTGTTCAGTCATTGTAATATTTTGTTGTCGAAACGGATGTTTAAAAATTTAACTTGTTAGAGTATATTACTCCTTATCTATAAATTGTAGGCAGGTAGTTATTGCTTTTTTCGAGATTGAAAATTTTTCTTTTAAAATTATGACAGCTTCAAATTTGATTTAATTTGCTAAATACTTTTATTTTACATTTTTTAAGCTCAGTAATTTAAAAATGTTTTATCGTCTTTTAACAACTTCTAGTCTGATTATTTCCTGAGTAAAAGAGCTCTGTTGTAATGAATTATTTGGTATTACTAAAGAAATTCTGGTATAGTAGGATTAAATGTTAAAATTAAATGTTACAATGATTGTAACTTCATGTCTTGGGCTGTTACGTCGCATTATGGGCTATATGAGCTGTATTTTCTCGTTCTTGTTCGTATTTCTCTTCGATTTGCATTTTCGATGACACTTTCCAATATTTTAGCAAATTCAAAGTCCATGAAAAATACTTAGAAAGCAAAAAAAAGTACTTATAAGAGTATACGACCATTTGATAACACTCACTGTGAAAATTTTTGCAAGTGAAGATGTTTAAGACAACAGGCACATTATTGCCGAACGCAAAGTGCACATAACTTTCTCCTTTATTTTTTGGTATCTGACTTCTTACAACTGTGTGTATTTTTCTTTCCTCTGCCCATACGTCTCGTACGTCACTGAATCTGGTTTGATGTGGTATTATATAATAATAGATGCACAATCAAAACGAACCAGATTCTTTTACATTAAAAAGAGATAAAATATTATGTCCATATACTATGAAAAGCAATAATTAAAAAAAAATCGTATTTTAACACATATTTGTTTTTCTTTAACCGTTTGTTAATAAATAATATATCAAAATTTATTCGACATAATGTATGTTTTATTTTAAGGCTGTAACATAAAAATAAGAATTACCTGTTATGAAGGCACTACATAGGTAATTATTATCTGTACCTAACAAAAACCAATTTTATCAAAATCAACCTAGTTTGAAATATATGGAGTCTCGGGTCCTCTGAATCTCAAATGTAGATGAGAATGCAATCCACTCTTAACTGATCAACATTTAATATGTCATCACAGGTGTTCCGTGTGCAATGTTGTTCCAAGCTGTACATGGGTGACCTGGCAGCATTGCACACGGAACACCTGTGATGACATATTAAATGTTGATCAGTTAAGAGTGGATTGCATTCTCATTTACATATAAAATACTAGCTTTTATCCTCGATTCGATTGTGATGGCGTCTTCTGCCGAGAAGTATCCCTTGAAAATACAACTTTTTTTAATAAAATGTATCATCTGTGCTTATTTGTGTCCCTGTCAAAAATAATCAATATAATCGGTTAAAAAGTTAAACAGGGAATGCGAAAAAAAAACAAGCCGACAAACACCTTACACTCACATTTATAATATTAGTAAATATTTTCACAGAAAAAAAGACAAAGCATAACCAGAGATAGATAAAAACTAAGCATCTTAACGAAAGAATCTTATTAACACAGCGCCAAACCACATTTTCAAAATTCACAACATTTTTAATGCATTTACAACCCCTAACATTAAATGCTTTTTAATACACAACGTTTTAGCAATGTGCTTCAAAAAATTATACACATGGCGCTGAGAAATAAGGTTATAAAACCTTTCAAAAAGAATAAAAGACTGCAGATAACAAGAAAGTAAGATAAAACCAATAATATATTGTAAATCCAAAAACTAAACAAAAAATATCCATTCTAAGAATTAAACTCAAACGCGAATCGACCAGATGTTACTCGAACCTTTATAAACCTGGAATCTAAGACAATCTAAGTGACTAACTGGCTTCCAAAATCGTATCACATCCTGTAGATGCCAATTGAACCGCTAAGCTGTAACGACATGAATATCGCTTCAACTCAATATACACAAATCGATGGTGGCGCTGCTTATTTTTTGCCTCGAACTACGATTTATTTACGAATCAAAAAACGGTCCAATTGGATTCCGGGTTCATATCGCGTAAAGAGCCTTATAATATCATCCACTATGCGTTTCTGATATTATTTTGAAGAGGTCAATTGGCATCCGAATACCGGATGCCAATTGACCAGCGGAAGCCAATTGAACCTACAACTTTACATGTGGGAAGTCAATTGTTACCGTAAATAAATATATATATATATATATATATATATATATATATATATATATATATATATATATATATATATATATATATAAATATATTATAAACTTAGAAATTCTAAAAGGTTATTTTATTTTATTAGATACTGTCGTGTACATTTTTCTGTTTTTATTTTTAAATACAATGAAATATTTGTTGAACTGCAATTCTCGATATAAAGGAATTCAGTGAATAATTTAATCAGTTTCTATTAAAAATATGCAGGTCTGTTTTACAGGAGATTGCCTGAAAATAGTCTATTCCAATTATTTTTCATTTTTTGAGTTTTCCACCCGATGCCTTTTCATTAACCTTTCGACACGCTAACGATCAAAACTGCGAAGCTGACGGGACATTTGGGACTTACTTTCTTTTGGTAAATAATTAACTTCATGGCTTTCTCTGTTCTTTGTTTTGTGATTTCTGAATACGAAAGCGTGAAACATTTTTATATTTTTAAAAATTCATTTTCTTGTTAGGTTTATATATATTGTTGTGATCTGTTTTATGATGTTTTATTATTAATTAACACTAATTTAATTAATCCAATTATTTAATTAATTAATTCACTAATTTATGCCGAGTCATACAAATCAATTACTATTAAAAATTCTCAGGGTGCCTTTTTAATTTTACTTTAATCAGTTTACTTTATATATCTCTTCTAGTAAGTTCAGTATCTCCTAGTTGCTCATAATCGGGATAGAACAGGAAACGGAACTAACATTAAAACAACATAAATATGCACACAAATTATTATTTATTTTCAATAAGCAATACGATGAATATTAATAAATAACTTTTGTGGGCAATTATCTTTCCCAACAAACTCCTATACTCTAAATTTAATTTTAATTACAAACTATCTATTGATCTGTTTTATAATAATATCTACTAAAAAATGACAATATAAAAATATAATTTATTCACAAAAAAAAAACTCTTTGAAACTTGGAATCTTGTTCGTATGCTTATATTTGATTTTATCTTTAGAATATCTTAAAATTTTCTTTCATTCAAATTATTTGACTGTTCTTTATTTTTTTACACCAATGATGTCTCCTCTCGATTAAACCACAGTTCCTTCCTTGATTGATTATGTCCGGCTACCATCAATTTTTTTTCGTTCTCAGCAGCGATCCAAACCGCATACCAGCAAACTACTCCTCCGAAAACACAAGCCCAAGCCTCTTTTGACCGGTACTCTTTATTCACAAATTCTCCTTTCTTTCTCAATTATATCTCGTGGACTATGCAGACTCAAAAGAGGTATTAATCTTCTCGATTTGGATCTGCTCTCAGCTTCCACCTTTTTCACTAACAAACGAAAACACTGGTACTCAGATTGACTACACGAAAACACGTCTGCTCTTCTGGTCTGCCGGTAACATAGTAATCCTTTCAATCTCTCCCAGACAACCTTTTCAACTCTCTCCTCCCACCATTCCTTTTTAACCAATCATAAGCATTCATCTTTCCCACTTATTTTCGATTTAGAAAATTTCCAACATGATATTTAAAACAAATAAACTACTTTCGCTCAAATTACTTTTCAGAAACCATTAACAATTTTGCCTTTTTCAACAGAAATAAGTTTCCAAATTCTTGTTATCTCATATCTAAATCTAATTCTTATTTACTTTCGAAAAATGCTCACCGCAAAATACAATTACAAGTTTATTCCTAAATCTATAATTATACGGGTTCCATTGTTCTTTCACTATTCACCCAGTCTTTCACGGAAAAACTCGTCAGGGTCCCGTCACGGAACAATGTTTTCTCTTATTCTAACTATTACAAATAAGTAAAGGGTTGTATTTTAACTTATATGCCCGCGGTATATTAAAATAATAAAAAAACTCTTTATTCTATTTCTGATCGATAAACTGATCCATAAGAATATATATATATATATATATATATATATATATATATATATATATATATATACAGAGTGGACCAAAAGTCTGGGAAAGCCTAATTATTTCTTAAATAAATGGTTCGAATTATACAAAATATGGACATATCTATTTAGCAATATCAAGATTTTGAATTTATCATTACTGACTTTAGTTTTTTAAATACAACACTCAGCACATTGTATCTTTATTAAAATCTCCACTTTAATGCCAGATTAACTGTATACAGTTATAAGGAAGCGAAGAGACTCCTTTAAATAGAAGAAATCAAGTCATTATTAATCGTTTAAGAATTGGCCATAACTACTGCCTTAACACACAAATACCTAATAACAAAAGAACCACTACCTATCTGCTCCTGCTGCTCTAACCCACTGACTGCGAAACACATCTTGCTTGATTGTCCTCAATTCAAGGAAAAAAGGAGATCCCACGGATTCACAGATGATGATCTCAAGACAGTTCTCACCAAAAAAATTTCGACAGTGTTAAGCTATTTAAAAGACATCAAGTTATTCAGTTTTATTTAATGTAATATTTCATGTATTTGTTATATCCACTAATAACCCTGCGCGGTTGATGTGGTTTTGTGTTTAAATAAAAAAAAACTATACAGTACTGTCGATTTTATCTAGACAGAAACATCTGTAAACGATCAAACAATAGCCTAGAAATGCCTAATCGTATCAATACGTTTTTTATTCAAACTATGTACAACAAAATTTAAACATAATGATAATTAAAATCATGTTCTCTATTATTAAAGCAGGAAAAATTTGATAGGAAACTTTTTGTCTAAATATATTCCCCTTTCATTCTTTATCTTTTTAAAATAGAAAAGGAAATTGAATTAAAATGTCTGAAACTAATGCAAAAGAAAATAAGCAAAGAGAAGAAGAAATAATGGACACTTTAGTTTCTGTTTCAAAAAACTTTTGCATGTTGATTAGTTATTTCTAGCGCCGCAGTTTAAAAAAACATCCATTAATAGTATCAGCTTTCATGTCGATGACACCATAAAATGATCAAACGAACTTTTACTGATGAAACGCCCTCCAATACATTTACACATTCACTATTTTTTGTTTCTTGCGTATCAAATTACACGTATACGGGGGTTTGTATATTTTACAAACTTGTGACAATATTAAATAGAATTTTCAACAGGAAAAGTTTGTACAAACTTTTGAGTGTTATCCAACAATTATTTCTACACACTATTAAGCCTACAATAAAGACAATAAAGTCATAATGTGAAAGAAACAAGCAGTGACCTTCACTTATATGTTGAAGTCGTAAGTTTGCGTATAGGGTACAGTAGAATAATTCATCGATACCCTATATCTAAATCAAATCGCTCTTCATGTATATATTATAACTGTGGTATATTATATTATGTAGTATGGTGGATTGTCCTAAAAATATCAACGAAAGACACAAACAGTCAATACGTAACAATATATCACAAGTTTTAGAACTTAATTCCTATTTTCAAAAACTTCTATGACTATCTAAAGAACACTAATGTCATTAACAAATTATAAATTAGTTTTATATTTCATAGATCTTAAAATGATATAACTTTAGTTTTCAATTAACATACCAACTAAATTTGTAACTGACTTTTATATTGCAATTATTGTTTTTTATCCTCCCGCTAACAATTCTCAAATTGTTAATGCGGTTATAAAAGAAATATATATATTTTAGTAAACAGAGTAAAGATCGAAGATCGAGTAACAACAATAGCATATACACTTTGTCATTTGCAGACATGATCAACTAGTGATAGCACAAGATTATGAAGATATTGAGTATATGACTCGAAAATTAATCGAGGAGTATAAAAAATGGGGACTTGAAATGAATATCCAAAAACACGAGTATATGTGTATCGGCGGGAAACAACAGGACCTCATATTGGAAGATGGAGAAGTTATCAAACATTGCAACACATACAATAAATATCTAGGTATGATCATCACAAAAGAAGGCAACGTAGACGACACAATTGAGGAGCAAAACAACCAAGCAAGAAAAGCAATTTCCCTTCTGAATAGTATCCTTTGGGTTCAATCAATCTCTAATAATAACAAGCACAAGATATATGATCATCAAGCACAATCATTAAAAGTTTAATTACCTACAGTAGTGAAGTATGGCAAATAAAAGAAAGATGCAAGAGAAAACTTAAGGCAACGGAAATGGATTTCTGGAGACGTTCAGCTGGAAAATTTAGACTAGAAAGAGTAACGAACAACAGAATAAGAGAAATTATAAAAGTAAAACATACAATAGTAGACGATATTGGTACCCAACAACTCAAATGATACGGTCGTGTAGAGATAATGTCTGAAAAACGTCTCCCAAAACAAGTCTTAATGTGGACCCCTCACGGTAGAGGGGTCCACATTAAGACATTTCATTAGAGATTTCATTACTTTCAGCAAGTAGAACAGGGCAAGGAGTAGACTTCATAGTTCCCAAGCATATTCTTAGACATTTGAACTGAATGCGGTCTACAGTTAATAAGTGTGTGTTACTGGCGGCACCATACAGAATGCAACCATAGTCTACAATAGATCGCACGTAGGCTCTGTGCATTCTCATCATCAGTGCATTCTTTCCTTTTTTTATGAATATTATAAATAAAAATATAAGAATTGCAAGTAATGACCACTGTACCCTACCTTTGTGGCCACTGTACCAGCTAGTTTGGTACAGTGGCCACATTTTTTGAAAAAACAAAATTAGTTACTCCTGTATAACCTGTATTTTTTTGGGATTACAGAGTACATTTTTAATTTACCAAGTGCTTTGACGTGCTGATACTCATTAATGTATTATATTTATATTAAAGTTATCTCGAATTTACTCGAAAGGTGGCTACTATCTACTGCAATAGAGAGGCTCCCCTATTTTCTACTGCAATTTTACGGAGTACTCTATATATTTTTTTCTTATAGAGGTAGAAGTGGATACATATTTTCTCAACTGAACTAATTAAGTATAATTTGAAACTAGATGAGTCATTCACAGCAATCTTTAAAAATTTGTAGTTATGTGCTTCTTAAATTTTGAAATTTTTATTTTCCTTCAATTTTTTCTTGAAAATATTAATACTAGTTTAAGAATCGTATCCATGCTCATTGTGTTGTGGTATACACACGTACCCTTAATACTCTATAAATTTTAAGCACATTTTGCTTTAAATTTTTTACCAAATTATTTATACGAGTGTAAAAAGTACATATGCTTTTGGTTTTAATATATGTACACCTACTCTGAATACTCTAATATTTAAGCAAAACTTGATCATTAAAACATTTACGGCAAGCTAGCTTTTAAACTCAAAATTAAAATATTTTATTTCCCAAACTCGCGATGGATATTTTCACTACAGCACGCACTCATACATTAATTCAAGCTGTATTTTATTAACTGCCTCCTCATCCACATCGCAACCGAAAAAAACTTTCTCGAACTGATGAACTCCGACGATTGGCCTACATCGAACCGAAAACACGGCGACTTGTAAATTACGCTGTAATTAAACCCTCCCCCGGCCGCCTGACACCACCCTTCAAACCAAGCTGACTCCCTTAACGAACTGCGTTTCCATAATTACGTGCAAACGAGTCGGTCGTACTGGGGTTATATAAAGGTCATGTGACGGAAGCACTTACGCTCAATTCTCTCAAGTGCAAAGTTTGTAACAGACTGAAGTTTAAAGTGTGAGCAGGTTGCAATAAAACTGCTATAATTGCATCTTTTAGGAAAAAAAGCATATGTAACATTTTTTAATTGTAGTGTTAAATCCATTTAAAAAGACGTAGTAACACAAAACTTTACTTCATTTTTAGTTCTGTGGAAAATAATGATGTTGGAATTCGGATTTGTTCTGAGACACAATCAACGAATGTGGTGTAGTATGAAAAAGATAAAACATTTTCACAGCAGGTGATTAAAACGCATAAATTGCTCAAAGTATGTGAGTCTGTAAGCATCGTCAAAATAAAACTGACTTCGCAATGTTAGTTATATACATTATTTTTCGTTTATTAAAGGTAGCGCGGAAGTTATGAAAATAAAATACACTCATGGACAAAAATATCGAATATTTTGGAATTTTCCAATTTTTTTTTGTAGTCACTATTATTTCAAAATAATTTTAGATTACTGATAATATTCATATAGTAGGCTGATGTACTCAACTGGTCTGAGATATTTTTATGTTTATTTTGACGTTTATTCAGTGGTTAGTGTCATTCGTAGATTTTATCATAAAAATCCTACTTCACGTAAAGGAAAAATCATACTGATTCGGTTATTTTTAGTTTAATTTATTAAGTTTAATTAAATATTCTTTTGATTTAACTAAGTTTAAAACAAGTATCCCACCAATTCGGCACTGCGATGAAGTCCAAGTAGCACATATTGTAATTTTGTACGAGGAAGGATATGCACAAAAAGGTATCGCACGACGTCTCACTAGAACTGAATCTATAGTTTTAAATACTCTAAAAAGGTTCCGCGAAACAGGAAAGGTTGTACGAAGGCCTCGTTAAGGACGCTCAAGGTGCACAACCGCAATTGATGACCGTTTTTTGTTTCTTAATTCTACACGAAATCGTTCATTGACATCGATACACCTCAGAAATGAGCTATTAAATGTTAGACAAGTAAATGTGAGTTCACAAACAGTTAGACGAACATCAAAAGAAGCAAACTTAAAGCTCAGACGCCCCGCCAAAGTTCCACGTCTTCTCCAAAATCATAATGCTCGTTGTTTGGAATTTGCAAGAACGCATATTTAGTGGAATATCGACAACTGGAAAAACGTTCTTTTCACTGATGAGACCAGAATCCTATTATGGAAGCCAGATGGTCAAAACTACGTCTACAGAAGAGTTGGAGAACGATTCGCCAGCTGCAGTCTCGCCCAGACCGTTAGTTTTGGAGTTGATGGCATAATTCTTTGGGAAGGTATTTGTTGGGAGGTACGTACCGCACTTGTGGAAGTGATTGGACGGGTGACTGGTAATTCTTACGTTTAAAACATCCTGCAAGATCATGTTTTGTCATATGTTGGTTACATTGGATATAAAAGATTCACGTTAATGCACGATAATACTCGACCACATGCCGCTGCCCTAGTGAGTAATTATCTTGATGAGGTCCAAATTGGAAGATTGGATTGGCCACCGTCTAGCCCGGATTTACATCCAATAGAGCACATGTGGGATCACCTAAAACGCAGCATACGACAAAGAAATCCTGTTCCAAATACGATAGAGCAGCTTCGGCTTGCTGCACAGGATGAATGGAATGCAATTTCCCAAGGGTATGTCTAAAATTTACTTGCAAGCATGCTGAGAAAGATGCAAGCAGTAATAAGAGCTAAAGGGGGGAATACTCGTTACTGATCATGCACTTCTTTCAGTTTAAACCAGTTGTTTAAGCAATTTAAATTATTATTTAAGTTTAGAGTAAAATAACCTTATTTACCTAATGCTAATATTAAACATTTATTTTTTTCACAATTTTCTTCCCATAAAAACTTAAAATTGTTCATTAAACATTGTTAAAATAAACTCTACTTTACAATAAATGACTTGTTTACCAGAATTTATTTTGAAAAAAACAAAAATTTGAAAATTCTAAAATACTCGATATTTTTGTCCATGAGTGTATAATAACATTGTATTAAAATAAATGTTAGTGTTTAGCTTGGAACACTATACAAATTTAATATTTTAATTCCAACATACAAACGCGGTAACCCAAAGATGATAAAAAAGACAGAAAATTAAATACAATATTGTTAGTTACTGTTAAATAAGTAGAGGCAAAAGAAATCACCCTATTGGAAACCGCTATAACTTTTGCATATAGTACATCGTCTACCATAATCTACCGTAATAATATACTGGTCTGTTTTACAGGAATTAATAAGTAACTTGACCAATTCCTATCGTATTGATATATATTGATATAAAAACATAACAGAACCAATCCGTTGATTTTCTAGATTTAAAAATTGCCAGACTAAAGGTCGTGGCATATTATCGTGCACGTTGCGTTTCCAGCACATAGCGTTTCCGAAAAATATAATTTAAATGGTTTTAAATATGAACAACGCACACTGTCCGGAACATTGCGTTTCAGACACTTGTTCAGTATATTCGAAAACAATATTTTACTGATGCCGACGGCTGCGTAACGAGTCGTAACCGGTTTGTAAGGATAATGTTAATTAGATACCCGTCGTTTTCCCCTTGTTGTTTATTTAGGTCTTTGTTTGATTTTAATACAGTATTGAGTATTAAAAAAAATAATTGTCGAGGCTATTTTGTCATTTATGCATGTGTTTTTATTGCTTTCTGACAATTAATCACGGAAGTGATAACCAATTAGGAATTTAATAATAATTAATAGGTTTAACAATTATATTAGAATGAATAGGATTCAGTTTAAATATGTTTTAAATTTAATTTCACCTTCAGTTAAAAACAAAATACTACATTTAACGAAGCCATACATATCAAACCAAAAAGTATTTTTAAAAAGAAGAGGTATCACTTCCGTACAAAAGTCCTATTTGTTTATCACTTCCGTGATTAATTGTCACAAAGCAATAAAAACACATGCATAAATGACAAAATAGTCTCGAAAATTATTTTTTTAAATACTCTGTATCAAAATCAAACAAGTTCCTAAATAAACAACAAGGGGAGAACGACGGACATCGAATGCACATTATCCTTACCAACCGGTTACGACCTATGTTCCGGACAGTGTGCGTTGTTCATATTTAAAACCATTTAAATTATATTTTTCGGAAACGCTATGTGCTGGATATTGTTCTGAAGCTATTTTCTTGTGGCATTTTAAATTAATTACTATTTAACTGGGAATAAGCCACAATTAAAGGTTAAAATACGTTTATTGACGTTTCAATTTCCACTTCGGAAATCGAGAACGATTTCCGAAGTGGAAATTGAAACGTCAATAAACGTATTTTAACCTTTAATTGTGGCTTATTCCCAGTTAAAAAGTAATTAAGCTATGTGCTGGAAACGCAACGTGCACGATAATATGCCACGACCTTTAAAAACAAACAGTTTTTCTGTTCTTTGTATTTTATAAACCTGTACATACAGACACGCTTTAACACAATTCATCATCATATCCTGCACAATATAAATTGGCAGCCTACCACGACATGTTACATAGATTAATAGAAATTGCTGTGTCAAAAAACAACTTCCAGGTAGAATTAAATATTATTAAGCAAATAGCAGTAAACAATGCGTACAACTAACTAAAATTTTAAATCAAAAACAACATACTAGAAACCTGAAATTAGTATTTCTACCACCAAAAAAAAACCGGTACCTTCAGCTCGATTCATCGAGCAAAAAGACAAAAAAAGGAATCTAATCGTTATTAAAAGGAGACCAAAATTCATAAAAGTGGCCTCTTAATATGGCGGACATATCCGGAAATGCAAAGGCTCCAGATACTTCACAATTAGTACAAAGTTTGAAAATTTTAATATAATAATTGTTTTAATTAGTTTTAAGAAAATATTTCATGTTTTTTTATAAGGTCATAAAACAGTAGCTATAAATTTTTTTTCAGAATGTGTCTTAGACGAGAATTATTGTTAATTACAGCAAAAAATGATCTTGATTAAAAATTGCGATTGTTATAAATACCTTAAAATCAAATAAAATTTAAATGTTTCAAACTCTGCTTCTTTTTTGTGATATATAAACCTACCCATTAGAGTATTGAAGTTAACATCTAATAACAGATCCATAAAGAATTTGACATTAGTGAAAAAATTGTCAAAAACAGAGTAAGAAATATAAAAGAATGGAGAAAACTTGTACAGAGATTAGCTAAAGCATAATCAAGACAGAATATGCACCAACCTACCCAGTCAGCCATATTACACCACTAGCCTAGAAATGCAATAACACATAGTACTCTAATAGAAGGAATGGTATTAGAGAGAAAAAAATAAGAGATAAAGTGTGTTATAAATAAAACAAAGTTTATTGTGCAAACGATTTATTTTAGAATAGAATAAAAATATGCTTTATTGTCACTGAAAATTGTACAATTTTATGGACAATGATTACAAAAAGTAGAAAAATCATAATAATCAAAATTTACTAAAATTACATAAATCGTCGATATCACAAAATAAAAGATAATAAAAAATACAATTCATTGCATAATTTTACTAAATTGCAAATTTCATAATAAAATCTTACGAAGTAGTTTACGAATAAGTTTAAGTTGCTGCATGTTGCTGCAACTGCTGCCCATATATATATATATATATATATATATATATATATATATATATATATATATATATATATATATATATATATATATATATATATATATATATATATATATATATATATATATAACACTAGTTTAGTTGCTTGTACCTAAAAGGATTACACCCTAAAATATTGGCCATTGTATGATTTGTGGAACAACCATCAAAAGTAACATTTATTTTAACTAGACTACATTCATGCAAAATAGACTAACACTGTTGTACAAGTTCAGATTTTTGTTTGCCTGTTAAAGTATGTATAAAAAAATATCCAACTGCAATTTTCCATGACTCATTAATAGCAGTTATAAGAAACACTAATAATTTATTGGCGATGTCACAACTTTTATTATGTTCTGCCCCGAAATCAACATAACTATAATATTTGTCATTGAGGTAATAGATTTTTTCTCGGATATTCATTTCATCCATAACAAGACAACAGACAATTTTTTTATTGCTACTTTATACTTTACATTTTAATAAATTCAAATCCTCTGTAGTGAATCCTGGTTCAGCATTCAGTGAACTATACCATTTAGATAAAGTTTTAACATGTGGTAAACAATTTAAAAATCGTTTCCTTAGGTACTGATATGCAGCAGCAGAATAAAAATGTAAAGTAAGAGCAAACTTTTCAATTTCAGGAGAATATTCCCTAGATACTGTTTGTTTTGTAGTTTTATTAAACAAATTAATTAATTGTTCATTTGGTCTAAATTCTTTTATAATTGTATGTAGTTGGTCTTTGTTAAATAAATTTTTTTTGATAGCTCCTTTACGATACTACTCAACTTAAAAATTCTTTAAGTGAACTTAAATTCACATATTTTAAATTCCATTTGATTTACAAAGCAGTAACTTTTATTCGATCCTACACGGAACACGTTCTCATGGAATTTCGTAAGTGACAATAAATACTTATGTTTGTTTTTAAAACTTCCTGTCTTGATTGGTCAAATTCATCACATGATAAGAACTACATCGTGATTTCAACGGTGGAGCAAGCAAAACTGTTATCAAGCTCCTCTCATTCCATTTAGATACCTAGAGCGAGAACAACCATATTGTAAAATTTGTGAAAAGTTCCATCAGGTGTGTGTTTTTTATTTTTCCAGAAGTTTTTTTGGTAATAATTTTTGGTGTAAAAAAACACTAACGTACCTTTCTGTCTATTTGGTTACCAACATATATCTACATGTTTAAATCTAAAATGAAACTACAACAGAAATGTCTAAATATCGGTCATCTAGGTAATAAATGAAATATACCAGTTGTCTTTCAACTACTATCGTACAGACAAATTACGAATGTAGAAGTATAACAACTTAAAAGAATACCAAACATATAATTACAATATTGAAACCTACAGTTGTATTTCAGTAAGTAGTGATATATCGGAACGCCCCAGTAGTGGCGCCAAGTCTGACAGACCCAAAATTCAATTTTATTGATTAGAAAATCAAAACAATACTGGCGTATTATCTATCTTTACTTCTTTATGAATATTATTTAAACAATAAAATGTAATTAAAATAATATAGTTATAAATAAATATAATTTTCCAAAAAAATAATATAATTTTCCAAAATAATAAATGATGGATATTCATGAATTGTGAAAAATAAAACAAGGGTTCATGTAAATTAACTTTTATTTTATTAAGGGTACAAAACATTAAAATATAAGATTTATTTGTCAAACTTGATCCTATGAGTTGCACTTTTAAATATTTTGTTGGTGCAATATACAATCAAGGCACTTAAACTGGGCATGTGTTAAATAAATAAATTTTTTGTACATTTGACAAAAATAACGAGGATTACTGACTTTAACGCAAAAACTACATCGTTTTTAAATATTTAAATTTTCTGGATTACCTCTTGGAAGTTCACTTGAAGTTCCAGCCACTTCTTGGCGTTGGTTGCGAATTACTGGAGAGATATTTTCCACCATGGTGCGACGCTTTAGATGTTGGTCGATTAGCTCTGCGGCAAAACGTTTTATGTATATTCTACGAAGCAAATTATCATTATTTTATTCCAGATATATAATTTGGGAGTTTATTCCAGCCATATTTATAAGTAAATAAAAAATCACAATTGGTCATCTCCGGCTATTTCTTCTTCTTCTTTTTCTTCCTTCTTGTATGTAGGCTTTAAAGCCTGTTCCTTCTTTAATATAAGCCTCCTAATTTGTTTAAATTGTCGCACCATTTTTTTCTTGGTCTGCCAATACTTCTTCGTCCATTTGGTGATTTATCTCGTGCTATTCGTACTATCTTTCCACTCATGTTCCCTTTTTTTTCACCCGTCGGAGTATTTTCATCTTTGTTGTTTCTAGAAGTTGTCTCGCTTTAGATGTGTGAGGTCTTGTCTCCGCCGTGTATGTTAATATAGGTCTAATTTCTGCTTTATAGATTCTTGTTTTTGTGTCTTCTCTTAGGTGTTTGTTCTTCCAGATTGTGTCATTAAGAGATCCCGCTGCTTTACTTGCTTTTAAGCTTTGTTGTCGTACTTCTTCTTCAACATCTCCGTAATTAGTTATATTTATTCCCAGATATCTAAGCCTTGCTTACTGCTTTATTACCTTTAGATCAATTTCGATTTTACATCGTAGTGGGTATTAGGATGTTGTCATACATTTGGTTTTTTCTGCTGATATTATCTTATAGTATTTCTTGACTGTTGTATTGAAGATGTGTGTTAATCTTTAGAGTTCGGGTATTTCGAGCTACATTATACGTGGAACAAAGTTGGTCAACGATGTCGACCCTGCCTTTAGTTAACTTATAAGACGTTATAATCTCTGAATCTAAACATACTTGAATAAACAGGTCGATGTTTGGTGTTTATAAACTCCAACTGTAATTGTCTTTTGTTTTTTCTCACTGTAACGACGTATATCAGATTGTGATCACGACGAAGTTTTGTAATAAGCTCAAAGCTAGTAAACCAATTATCACACGTAAGGTTTCTTCCAGTACCCGATATTAAACCAATTAATTTCTTGACAATACTTTACTGGACCATTTTTTAAACGAAAGGGTTCCTCTGGATGTAATCCAAGATATGGTTCTAGATCTACTGTATATCTAGTTTTTGCGTCAACTAAGGCAAATATTTCGAATCCACATTTATTCAGTTTGGAAGAAATATTTTGTTTAAAACCGCTTCTTCCCCGAGATGCCTCAAGTTTTTCATCTATAGTGCCATACTCGTTAGCTGTGTAAGCATTTTTGAAATTTTTTCCAAAATTTGTAAACAGTTGTCTGAAAGGCGCTAGCTTATCAGACAATTTTCTTTCATCTCGAGTTTTTAAATCATCAAATCTAAGATGTCTTAACAAAAATAAAAAAAGGTTGCTGCGACATGGTTAACCGAAACATTTCAACACCACTGCTTTTTCGCTCCCACAACTCTTCTGTGCTTAACTGATTACTTATCAAACACCCAGCTAAATAGTGCAATCCTAGTAAAGCTCTGATTTCGATTATATCAGTACTTTTAGCAGAACGGGCTCTGTTATACATCTGTTTCATTTGATCTTTATATTTGTTCGTATTTTCAAGAATAATGTTTAGAATATCTTCAGAAAAACACAAATTTCAACAATAAATTATGGATTTGGCATTCTTGCCATATGCTTTTACACTCGGTAAGTGAAAAACTTTATTAAATTAGCGAATTCTTACCTTTTGCATGGGGCAGTGTTTTTTCAGACTGCTCCATCTTTGCCTATAAAAGTAGCATTCCGTACAAATTTTGCTGGTATTACATCCATTTCGCAATCATCGCCATCAGACTCTTGTTAAGTATCTGAATCTGAGATATGTTCCTCTATGTTATCTACTTCACCCTCTGATTGAATGTGATCAAAATGTTGTTCTGTGTCAGTTTCTACTTCCTCAAGCAATTGAAGTAGACGACTTTGCTACTTGTCATAACTTATTGTGCTAAAAATAATAAATTTGACTAAGCAAAATATAAAATAATACACGTTTACCTAATAGACTACATAATATCAGCAAAATTACTCACCACTTGTAATGTAAATTCCAAAGAAACGAAAATAAAACAACAGTCACTTGAGTTACTTTGGTGGTGACGCCAAGTCTAATGAACCCAAATAGGCTATAACAATAAATATAAAAATCTGGCAAAAGTTCTCGGCTCGACGGTCGATGCAATAATAAATATTAGTAAGGTACGGTACCAAGAGTACGAAGTCCATAGTTTAAGCCTCACTCTTTTTATACCGTCTAGTACGACGCTTGGGTCTGAGAGACTTGGCGATACCGCTGCAGTGTAAACACTTCCAAATTTAATGTCTCTATTGTCTATTCATAATTGTAATTTTAGTTTTTACAAAATAGTGACTTTTCACAAAAAAACTATCTTTTATCTCTAAACTAAAAAATAGTATGTTTATCAGAAGAAAACATACCTTTTATACCTAAAAAATAATATACTAAATGTGATTTTAGCTGCAATAGTAACAAAAGCCAGTAAATTAAAAATTCTACCTTAAAATGTACATCGCTAATTACTACGATTATCAAAACTTCCTAAAATAATAAACTAGTTGCGGGAAACATACTTTTCTCTCAGTGAAAGCCTGAAAGTGCACTTTAATCTAAATTCAGTGTTTACAATAATTTACATAAGACATTGTAGAAGAAAATTAACAATTCAGCTTTTAAATGAAAATGCGCGTTGCAAGATTCTAAGTGTCTCCCCAAATGCACAACTTCTTTAATGACTTACACTTCAAATTTAATACTGTGGACTTTGAAACTGCATACTTGGGAATTTCTGAGGGCCTAATACAAAATTAAATATGTCTTATTAAGACTCGAGTCATCGAGGGATTTTAAATATACATGCTTTATTTGTATATTTAGTATAGATCTTTCTCGGCAAGGAAAAAAAATAAAAAACTCCAACCAAAAAATACTTACTGGCAAAAGACTAGCGTCTTTACAATTTATAATTAGCTTTAATACATTTTTTATTTTTTTATCTATAAACTTTTGTAAACGCTTGTTGCGGTTTAGCAAACGATTTTGCAATTTTGGAAATTTTTTATCAAAATTAATTGAAGTCAACAATAAAATAAAGGAACCAACTGTCTTACACTTCTACAATTTAGTTAATGACTAAATAAATAAACACATAAATAAACAAAACAAATAAAAAAAATTGTTCACTGCCTAATTTTCTTACACGCTTGAAATATTTTAACCCTTTGACTCCGGAATTATTTTTTTTAACTTTTAACAAGTTTTTTTGGTATTTTTTATATAAAATCATTATTTTTAATAACAATGTATTATATTTTTAATTTTTTTATCAGCTAACAAAGGCTATAGACCGTGTCATAAGTATTAGGACCGTAGGCGTCGGTTAATAAAATATTTTCAAAAGAAGAACTTTATTTTGAATGGTATAAAGAGAAAAAAATTTTTTGTCGTTAAGGCACAGTCCTACATTACCTGTTGAACAGCTCCAGGAAGACTTGTGTGGTTCTTTTCGAGTTCTGGAAATGGCACATCTCCTTGGTTTCATGTGAATTGGCATATGTGCACATTTATCAAATCGGACTTTTAAGGGTACCTTAAAAGTAGCGCTTGAAGTAGTTTACTTCAGTGACATTAGCTCTTTTGCGTCCTTTTCTTGGTACGTAAGGTTGGGCGCCAATAAGTCCGTTTATGACTGCTAACCAAAACATCTTCAACGTAAGCGATTGTCCATCGGATCTACTTTTGAAAATAATAAAGGCGTTTACTAGCGACACGTCCAGAATATTCCAAAAAATACCGTGCCACCATTTCTTCGATTTTCTCTCAATTTCATAAATTGGCTTAAGCATATCCATTTTGTCAACAAAACCCATGTTAGCATTATAGTCCTTGACCAGTATTGGTCAAACAATGTACTCCATAGTAGCATCTTTTCTCTTCCTAGACACTGTTCCAATATGTTCGGGATTATGATAATTAGTTATAAACAAAACATCCTTTCGGTCTTTCCATTTTATAAAAACTGTACCATCTTTGCTACCTCGCCAATGCGACTTCCCTCTCGTTAATTGATTATCCTCTATTATATCCGTTGGTGTGTTCTGTCTTCCCTTTCTTGCTGTTCTACACGCGTAAATTACGTCTTCGCGTAAGTTTTTCATTAGCTCCACAAAATTAAAGAAATTGCCGAAATAAACTTTATGGCCCTTTTCTACCAATTTACGAGTAAGATCTATTACGACTCTAGCTCCTAATTTTTTTTCTGTCGTATCAACAACTTTTCCAATATAACCATCGAACTAGCATAGAAATCGTGATTCGCCGGTAAGCATATACGGCTAAGTTCAGGTGAGCAAGCAGGTCACTCCAGAACAGTAATATCTTCAAGTAATTACTATTTAAATGGGAATAAGCCACAATTAAAGGTTAAATTACGTTTATTGACGTTTTCACTTCGGAAATTTTTCCGAAGTGAAAATTGAAACGTCAATAAACGTAATTTAACCTTTAATTGTGGCTTATTCCTATTTAAATAGTAAGTACTTTGAAATGCAACAAGAAAATAGCTTCAGAACAATATTAAGTAATATCTTCTGCTTCAAGAAAGTCTATAAGCACTCTGCTGGTATGTGGAGGCGCATTATCATGCATGGAAATTAAATTTTCTCCCATTGCACTTCTTCAGAGCCTAACTACAGGTTCTAAAATTAAATCAACATACCTACGAGCTGTTAAAGTTGGTTGAATGAAAATTAAAGAAGTTTTTTTACTGATCATAATGCCTCCTCAGAATATGACATTTCCTCCTTTATATTTGTGAACAGATCTGGTAATTTCCGTTATTGCTTGTCTTCTTCGCTCTATAAGTACACAAATTCGTCGATCATCTGATTTTTCATAAGTCCTGGCTTCGACTGGAAATAGCACATTTTGTCAATTTTTAAATATTCCAGTTTTGGTGTTAAAGACACCAATTTAAGTGATCAATATTGAGCTGTCTGGATAATTCGGGAATCACTAACTGTCTACTTCTGTATAGTCCTTCGGTACGAAGTCTTTTTCTTATCATTTCAACTGAAACATTTACACCTGTAACTTCCAAAAGTTACCTTTGGAGTTGTGGGTAAGAAATTGTTGGGTCTTTTCTAGCTAATTGGACAATGAAATAATCGTGGCGAGCCATTGTTACTTTTTGGTCACTATTTTAGTTTTTGAACGCAAAATTAAATTTATTTATTTTTGTTTAATGTACTAATCTTGAACGTACTGAGCTGTGTTATCTGATTGTTTTATCGGTTTGTTAATTTCCAATAAAAACCTTTATTTTTAGCCACAACAAGTTTTTTCAAAAGAAACAAATATTGGTTTAAAATGCATGGTGATTTCATATAAGTTTAATTGGTTACTGACACAAATTAAGTCCCCATGGTACGCTAACAGCTGACGCTAACAAAAAGACCATATTATTAGTCTGGATTATTTATTTGAAACGCAAAACTGTTGATTTACATAAAACCAAAAAACAACGCACAAGATGGCTTTTCTATGTTAACTTTCTTGGTGCAGTTGTTATTGAAGATGACACAAAGACTGTACTTGACGTTACATTAAGATATCAAAGATTTTAGAAGGTACAATCATGACCAAAATTACAATCGGGTAAACCATCAACAGATTTAAGTTCTACCAATATTTTGGGGAGGACAACATCTTTCCAGTCATGTTGCAGCAGTGAATGGATATTCTACTGTTTCGCCTAACAAAAATATTTAGGGTAAAGTTTTTCTTTGGTTATATTCCAAATCATTGCGACAGGTAAGAATCTGCTTTATTTGTAGAAACAGCGAATGACCTCCAGAAAACGAAACTCATGTAGACCTACTAGCTAATATCCTATCTTTAATACTAAACATAGAAAATAAAGGCAACGCGGAATTAGCCCACGAATTTTCTGTTGGTCTTCAAAACCTTTTGAGGACTTTTCAAAATCAAATTATTCACAGGATTTTGGTTATGGGTTGCTGATTTTATCTCTTGTGTGAATGAAATTATACACTGCGCTTTTCTTTACCGATTTATTAAAAACACATATACTATACACTTGGTTAAAATTAATTTATTGTTAGGTATATACTATAAAACGTGAGACAGAGAGAGATCTAAAACTTTTTATATGCAGAAAAAAAATGCCAAGTTACGTTTTTTGTTTGAGACTATTTTTGGCGAGGAGGCGGAAGACGGAAATCGGAAGTGATTTTTTGAGGAAACGGAAGCTATCTGAATGTCAAGAAGGAGTGGCCTTTAATAACATAAGGTATTCGCACATCTGGCAAGTTTCATTTAAATAATACAAAGTTTACAATTAATTTTCCAAAAGGAAACCCAAGAAGTGAATATTTGTGAACTTTATGCTGCCCTTCGAAAAGCAATTTGCCCAATAACCAACTAACATAGATGTCTTGAATTGTCTTGTTAACTATCTTGAAAAGGCCATACCGTTAAAAGATATTTGTTTAAAGTAAAAAGAAAGTACTCGGATATTGACTGTATACCATAGCAGTGAGATTTTGGCCTATTACACCACCACCTTTTTAAATGACCTCTGATCCTTTTTAGAAGGACTAATAATTTGGAGACTAAACCTTTCATGTAGCTCTTTGCTGGTGGCTTTTCTTTTTTTTTTTGCCAAGCTATCACACTGGCACAAAATAAGCTTAGCTGTATCTTTACTCTCTAGGTGACAAAATCTGCATATGTCATGATCTTCCAATCCATCAGCTTCAACTGCTTATTTAGCTTAAACAGCAATGTTAGCAGACCTACTATGGCTTTCACTGTTTTCCTTTGTTTGCTAATTAGGTCTGCTGTAAATTTTTATGAATGTTGGCAAATTAGTAAACCAGGTAGCTTCTTCTGCCTAATATATTAGTTTTAAATTTATTGTCAAAGCTATATCTTGTAGCTGTTGGATCAGTGGGTTGCCCCATTTTAATATCTCCTTTTAGCTCCTCGATTAGCTTTCTATTGGAAGCGCTATGCGTCTGGCTTGTGTGGTAACATATTAATCTGTGCATCACAGATGTATCTGTGTCCTGTATAAAAATATAACGTGGTAGTAGGTAGTAAAGGAGTTGTTTTTATAGCCCCCGTAGTACACAGGCATGCTAGGTTTTGTGTATTACCTAGCAGCCTTATTTCTCCCGTTTGTATATTGATACGTTATATTTGGTATAATAAACCTTTTATAGGTATAACCGTAGAGTCATTTTTGGGGTTAAGTCCCCAATTCTTAATCCCAATTCTTTTACATCTGCCCAAGAACATAGTAGCTTTCTGTGAAGCTACGTCTTTTTTTTGTGAAGTTAAGGATTTGTATTTTTTGAGCATTAATATCAGTCTTTCTTATTTATACCAGACATCAAATATATTTATGGCTGCTTGCATTTTCCTAGACACAACCTGGGAAAATTTGTGCTCTATTCTCCGTCCGGTTTGCGGAGATGAGAATGCAGCCATGTCGTCTCCGGTGTAATTAATAAACGTATGAAAAACCGTTTGCAACTTGGTGCAAGTTTCCATGTTTATTAATCTATCCAACTATTGCGCAATATGGTGTTATATTATTACGGTACGCCGGTACGCTCTTATTGTGGCATTATCTTGAGGAGACAATGCCATTGTGGTTTTATTAGGTGGTTTAAATAAAACACATTCTTTCTAAGAAGAAAAAAACTCAGCTTCAGAGTCTTAGAAAGAAACAGAGCCCTTCGAGCAAAGTGCTCTAGGGAGCTACCCTACACGGGTAAAACCATGAGTTAGACACTACTCACACTACTGACTTGAGATCCGAAAATGTCCCATATTTAAAAATAAATTAACTTTTATATGAAACCTTTTCATTTCTCAACCAATTAAAATTAATTATATGTTCCAGAAGGAAGGGCGATGAACATCGAAGTGCGTGATTGGTGGCACTTGATGACATCCCCCTTGCTTTGGAGACTCTGAGGCTGATAAAAAAAGATGATTTTATTAAAAAACTTAAGAAAACAATTTTTTTTACAAATCACATATAGGAAAGAAAAAAAATGCATAAAATATATTAAAAGTGTATATGTCCATATTGTCAGATCTACTTACAGTCCTCTAACACACACTACACTCGCGTACACTCGCGTAGCGCGCACTTGCACTGCACAAAAACACTCACAGGCGGTGGTCGGTGTTGTTGACAGCATCTGCAGGTCCATCCTCGATGATGTGCTCCTCTACGGTGGCTTCGTCCTCTCTAGCTGTACGTTTCCCATCTGCATGTCGCCGGTGTGTCGTAGGCGAGTTTGCCTGAGCCTCCGTGGTGCTCTGGACCACATAATGGTAGGGCAGGCAGTGACTGGCTACTGCGGAGACATCTATTTCATCAGGTACTTAGCATCAAGTAGGCTGGCTCGTCAGAGATGTGGCACATCGACGGTTTCAGGGCTGCAGAAGGTGGATATCGGCATGTTAGTTTGGTGTACTAACATTCGATGCTTCTGCCCGCTGTTTTCTTGAGTGGTTTTGATGCAGGCATTGTGTTGGAACTGTTTGCGATTTTGGATCGCGGAGCATGAGAACTCTAACATCTCGGAGTCGTGGTAGAGTTCGTTGAAGGTTGGGCGCCATGTCGTCTCCGGTGTAATTAATAAACGTATGAAAAACTGTTTGCAACTTGGTGCAAGTTTCCATGTTTATTATTCTGTCCAACTATTGCGCAATATGGTGTTATATTGCGTAGTTGGCCGGTACGCTCTTATTGTGGCATTATCTTGAGGAGACAATGCCATTGTGGTTTTATTAGGTGGTTGAAATAAAACACATTCTTTCTAAGAAGAAAAAAACTCAGCTTCAGAGTCTTAGAAAGAAACAGAGCCCTTCGAGCAAAGTGCTCTAGGGAGCTACCCTACACGGGTAAAACCATGAGTTAGACACTACTCACACTACTGACTTGAGATCCGAAAAGTCCCATATTTAAAGATAAATTAACTTTTATATGAAACCTTTTCATTTCTCAACCAATTAAATTTAATTATATGTTCCAAAAGGAAGGGCGATGAACATCGAAATGCGTGATTGGTGGCACTTAATGACAGCCAGGGCAAGTTATCCCTGCCTGCCAAGAGGTTTAGAGCCATTGTTTGAGGTGTCGGGTTTGATGAAACGCATACAAGGCGCTTTGGCATGACGGTCACCAGTCAACACTCCTATTATCCGAGACGAGCCTCTCGTGGGACCACTCTACGCTCATTCCACAATGAGGTAGAACGTGCTTCGTCCCTCATACACCGTTTCCCCATTAAGGGCGTAGGGTTACGGCACCTACCCACCATCGAAGACTTAAGAGTGGTAGAGGAGAGCTCCTCGGCGGCTACCTGTCTACGTGCGAGGTCGAGCCTCGACCTGCGTTTACGTTTCCGCCCCGGGGAGATAACGAACGGGTATTCGTATCGCATTACAGATACTATGGAAAAGAATAGAGCTCCGCGATGCTCCCTGCAACGCGCCATTTTCAAATGATGCCGGACTCGTAGAGGTTACTGGCTAGCTAAAGGTCGTATGCCGAAAGGTCAGGAAGATCTGGGTCCCGCCGGCATTTATTGTCGGGGGTACACGAATTTCTTTATGTTTGTCCTCTATTGTCTTTGATATAAGCATTTTTGTATCATCCAATGCTGAGTCCGTAGATTTACTAGGTTGGTATGCATATTAATATTGACAATTTCTTAGAAGATTTATTTTAGCACTTTGTCTCTTATATACCTATCCAGAAGCCTTTTTAACGTTTTTAATAGAAAAAACGATAGGATTATTGGTATTTTGTGCGATGAAATGAATAAAAAACCCAGTTCATGACAAATCTAGTTACTAATACTCCTGTACAAATAAATTATATTAACAAGGAACTAAGTATAAATATTTGGGGTATGAGAAAGGTATCCAAATAAAAAAATCAAATACATTAAAATGAAATGACAATAGGTCTTACCTTGGCGGCATTTGAAAAATTAAAGTAGGTATGTATTGAGGTCTGATACATAGATATGCCCAAAAGAGCTGTGCATTCCCTGTCCTAACCTAGGTGATAAGACAAGGCAATCACTATCACAAAAAAAATACCAAAAATCATATATTGTAGAGAAAGATGGAAAGATCAATGCTGAAAATAAGTCAAAAGGATCGAGTTTCAAATCAAGTGATCAGGAACAAAACAGCGGTTTAACACGCTATTGAGGCTTTTTTACATATAAAGAGAAACGCAAAGCGTTTCAGAGGTAGTAGCAGATCGACCGACAATGTAAAGATAATTGCTGGAAACTGGATAAAAGGACAAAATATAGAGAGTAGTGGTAAAAATTTACGGAGGCTTACGTTCAGCACTGGAAAATTTAGGCCTTTCAGATGTATAGTAATTCATATTATGAAATGATTTGAATATTCCAATTACACACAAATATTAAGCACTATTTTCTAGAAGAGAAATATTTGTTTATTTCCTTTATTGTATTGCTTATAGCATTCACTTTTTTTCATTGGTTTTGTTCAGCATTTATAGTTTTTACCTTAATATAAATTAGATGTCTTTCATTTATATAAATTACAGCTGTAAGGTTTTATGATCTACAACGGAGTTAATTAAAACCAACAGTTTTGAAATTGTTTAGGTAGTGACACGCGTTTTAATTAATAGTAATTAATATTACTTGCTGGACCAAATGAAATTACGTTCACAATTGTTTTAATTGTTGTGCATATGGCGTATAGTTGATTATAATAAACAATGGGCTTCTGTGTATAATAAGTTCTGATATAAAGTTAGTATTGGAAAATAATTGATCTGATATCGAAATAATGCAGAATATGATGAATTGATGCAAACTATGATACTTTACACACATTTAATTATTTGAAATCTATTTACACAAATTAATATACATAGCATGTATCGAAAGAAACATAAATTACTAGTATTGTGATTTGTAACATGTGACAGAAATCCGGTAAAAGTTTTTTTTTGATATAGCTAAATCTTCCTGTACAAATAAACGCCACATTGACCTCCTCCTAATAATTTCTTAAGCCGTTATCACGGCTTGGTATTACTCTAAATATTGTTAGCTTGCTGTCTACATTAGCTGCGATCCTGTGCCATATGAACGACCTTGTGTGGGGATTTTCCCACCAGAGTCTTGATTTGGTCTGCCCATGGTGTTGGAGATCTTCCCCTTGGTCTTTAACCTTCTACCATTGCTTCTACTATTAATAGTTTCATGGTCCTCGTTCTTTTAACTATGTGGCCGAAGTAATTTAGGTATGCTCGGTTAATTTTGTTTAATTATTTGTCTGTTATATAAAGCTGTTCCAGATTTGACAGGTTGGTTCTATGTTTTGTCCAGGATACATGTAAACTTCTTCTATAGACCTATATTTCGAAGGCTTCGGTCTTACTCCTATTGATTTATTTGGAAAAATGGATTTAAATGGAAAAAATAAGGGCATTGTCAAACCTGAGCTTAGTACTCTTTGTTATTGTTTGGTCTTTCCATATTATATTTAATTTAGCTATTGCGGTTCGAGTCATTGCTAATCTACGCTAGATTTCTGATGAAAAGTCGCCATTGTTGGTTATCAGGGAGCCCAAGTATACAAATTTGTCTAATACTTCGCAACACGCCACTTGGTGTATGTGCGGTAGATTATCATTATGCTCTGTCGACGATCATTATTTTTGTAATCCACAAGGAAACTAAGTTCCTGTAGCTTTATAAAAGGTATAGAATGTAGGGGATGTAAGTTAAATATTATTTGAATTTCACGTTGTGTAATAACACAAAAACAAATCACTTAAACTAAACTGTATTGTAGAAAAAAAAACACATGCAAAATATTTTATAAACGAGAAATTTAAAAATAGCGTCCTTATTCTAATCCTGATGTGATGAGACTCTTTCAGGGTCGACCTTCTTCTGTCCGCAACTACCTGGAGCCCCTCTCGAGGGGTGTAAAATGAAGGTCGGGTATAACTTAACTGAAAGTGTATTATACGGGGTTGCTCGAAAGTTTTAACATTCAAGCCTCCTCCCTTAAACGCCTGTATGAGTTCAACAAGTAATAGAGTTGAGTTAAAAGTTTTCTTTCACTGCTTCTTTCACTGAAGCTTAAGTCACTGATCTGGGGGTAGGACGCACAACTTTGTCACTTGTCACACTTCACTGTCACTAGAATTCCAATTCTGAGAAGACTGTTGAAATGTTTTTTTTACTTATCTCGCTGCTGGAGGGATGAAATGTATTCCTTGAACCACGCAGTATAATAACCTTGGCTCATTTTTTGAAGCCTTTGGAATCTACTAAGGCTCTTTTCCTTGACATCTAAGAAATTCCGTTCGAGTATTGCGGTCAATGTGGAGCCAATTAAAAAGCGTGCTGGAGTAAGAGGAAGTAAGTCGGAAGGATCGTTAGACATTGGTGAGAGTGGTCGTGAGTTTAGGCAACCTTCAATTTGACAAGAAACAGTGGAAAATTCTTCATATGAAAAATTGTATTGCCAGTGACACGCTTTAGGTGAAATTTGACAGATTTTACTCCCGCCTCCCAAACTCCTCCAAAGTGAGGTGATCGTGGCGGAATAAACTGCTAATTGATACCTTCGGTAGGTAAATTATCCCTAATAGTTAAACTAGAGGTGTCAAACAATTTGATAAGCTTATTCTTTGTGCCAACGAAGGTACTGCCATTCTCCGAAAAAATGAAAGCGCATTTTCCGCGTCGAGAAATAAAGCGTTTTAGCGTTGCTAGAAAACTTTCCGTGGTCAAGCTGCTCACGACTTCTAAATGTATAGCCTTAGTTGCTAAACAGATGAATAGAGCTATGTAATCCTTAATAGTTTTATAATTTCGGGTGTGTCGATCCTTTAGTAAACAAGGTCCTGCATAATCAAGTCCACAGTTGCGGAATGGCCTAGAGGGAACAAGACGTGACAAAGGTAAATTATCCATAAGATAGGTTTCTAATTTGGGAGCCACCCTACAACAGACAATAAAATCGCGAACGGTTTTGCAAAGCACTCGACGTCCATTAATGGGCCAACATTTTTCACGAATGGAAGCTAATAGTAGTAGAGGATTAATAGTAGTAAGATGCTCATTTCGTACAAGAATAATAGTAAAGTGATATTTAGAATCAAGGACAATGGGATGTTTTTTATAGTAGCAAAAATCAGAATTATGCAGTCTTCCACCAACGTAGAGTATGTTATTCTTATCGATAAACGGATTGAGGGTAAGTAGTTTACTTTTAGAGTCAACGTTACCATGTCTTTTAAGGTGTGTCAAATCGTCATAAAATGTTTCATTTTGTACTAGCCGAATTATATATTTTAAAGCATTATCTATTTCCTCACAAGAAAGGTTGTCGAAGCTCCTTCAATTAGGACAAAATTTACAATTATTTATAAAGCGTAATAATAATGCGTTGTAATTTTACAAATGAGGATATTTTAGTGATTATGTTCAATTTCATGTAAACTCTTGCGATAAGGGCTGATACTGAAGTGATGTAGGATAAATTCCCCTTGATGTAAGATCTGCGGGATTCTCAAGTGTATTCACGTAACACCATGTGTGAGATTCGGTCAAAGTTTGAATTTGAGAAACTCTATTTGCCACAAAGGTTTTTAACAAACTCGGATCAGTCTTTATCCATCCTAGAACAATAGTGGAGTCGCACCAGTAAGTGGTTTTTCCGAAATCCTATTGCATGTGTTGTTTTACGTTGTCTATCAACTCAGCTAGCAAGTAAGCTCCACAAAGTTCTAGGCGCGGTACCATTAGGATGTGTTTTAAAGGAGCTACTCTGGTTTTGGAGCAAAGTAGATGACAACGAAAATTTTCGAAGGTTTCAGATGAACGAATATAAATGCAAGCACCATATGTAGTGGTGGATGCATCTGAAAAACCATGTAGATGAATTGACTTGTAGTTTGTACAAATTACATGCCTAGGAATTTTTAACTGATTAAGTTTAACCAGTTGAGTTTGATATGTAACCCATTTCGTAAAGATATCCAAGGGAACGACTTCGTCCCAGGAAATTTTTAATTTTCACAAATGTTGGAGAATAGTTTTAGCAGTTATAGTTACAGCCAAAAGTAAACCTAGTGGATCAAATATTTTCGATATAGTGAAAAGAATAAGTCTCTTTGTAACTTTACACTTGTGCTCTATAGGTTGAACATTGAAATGAAAAGTGTCAGATTTTGGACTCCAAAATAAGCCCGTTTAAAATACTTTGGAAGTAAATGATTGAATGCGTTTGATATCTTCTATTGTAGAATCAACTGTGTGAAGATCGTCGACATAAAAGTCCCGTTAAATTATAGAAGATATATGGGGAAAATCGGTTGTAGTATACATAATGTGCCACTTCTTGATGACATCTAGTGGCAAAAAAACTAGCAGAAGCAGTACCGTAAGTAACGGTGTTTATGATTAAAACACCCTATCGGGCTACATCACAAAATGTTTTCGGAAATAATATATCATCCGTGTATCTAGATGTACAGTACATGTTTTGAGCCACTAAATAGTTGGATAAAAACCCATTTAATGTTGTTAAATTGAATTTATGTTACGTTATTTGATTTTATATACTAGGATGTTTAAGTTACAACAAAAATTTATAACATGGCAAAGTAAGACTCCACTCCACTGACCCTCCCCGGGACTGTAATTTTTCCTCGACGTTGGTGGGAGGGCCGAGTAACTGGTCTTGGTCCCTGAAATTGTGAGGGGAGCACGACCAGTGAAACTAAACACAGTCCCTAAGCGTCCAGCGCCTGTGCACCGGGTGGCCGCCGGACACCGCCGCTGGACGCAAGAAAGGCGTGGCAATTGAGGCGAACAGTTGCGGCGCCTTCGCCTTCAGCTTTTAGTTTACCCTTCCAACTTCCCTACGGCTACTCCAAATTTCTCTAATCTCAGTCGCCAAACTCCAAAACCCGGCGGCGGTGGGGTCCCACGCATTAGACGCGTCTGCCGGTGCGGGGACCCCGCCCTCGATCCTGACACACACACACACACTTTTCGAGCCTTCCTCGACAGACTATCTAGGAGTAGCCGACTCACCCTATCCAACTTCCCGCCCCCTCACACCCCAACAGGAAGCTCGTAGCTCGGAAATTGTCGGCGAGGCACTGGTGGGGTCACTGACGCCAAATAGGTGACACCAATAAATACCACTAGAAGAGAAGACCAGCCCAACTGCATCTCAGCATGCATCACCGACTAGTCCTTATCCTCACGGAAGGATGAATGGCGAATTCCCGGCGCCAAAAAACGGGGACCTTTTGGCTATGGAATGGTAATCCAGACAGAGGAGTCCAGATGGAGAAAACCAGCTTTTAAAAAATCCGCAATTCAAGCTGGAAGACATCGCGGCGAAGGATGAATGGCCATGCGTAGTTGGTCGAGAGCGATTCCTGTAAGGAACCAGGCGACACCTCACAGTAATTAGCCTTACTCGGGCATGCGGGGCTCTGCTCGAGTGGACTGCAATTCCCTAGCTACTCGTGGGAACAATATGGAAAATAATATGGAAACCAATATTCCCGAACAACCCGTAGTAGAAAGCCCTGAAGGCACTACTATACAGATAGCGAAGCCGACCAAAAGGAAGGCGGTCAGAGTCACCTCCCTGGAGGAGGTGGATCTAATGACAGACGAGGAGGTTATTAAGGCCAGGCTGGCCGGGGCCTCCAAGAAGAAAGTAAGGGATCTGGTGGGAAAAGGCCAGGATTACATTGAAGCCAAGCGCTCGGTGATCAAGGCCAACCTCACCAAGGTGCTTGGACGACAAAAGGACAATCCCCCTAAGTCTAAAGAGAAGGCGGAGCAAAAGCTGGAAATGGCTACGCAAAAGTCTACAAAGAAGCGACAAAGGTCGGACCACAGTACGCCGCCAGCGGAAGCCAAAAAGAGGCCGAGGAAGTCAGAAATGACTTTTACACAAGCCCTTTGCTCGGCAAAGGTGGCTGTAGTATGTGATGGCTTCCCTGGAGTCAGGATGGAACCCACAAAGCTTAAGGCAGTGCAAACATCCATCTTGGAGGCTCTGGAGAGAACGCCAGAAGAAGGGCCGCAAATCAGGCTGCTAAAGAGCACATTCAAGCCCGGTTACCTGGTAATGACGTGCGCGGATAGTGCAAGCGCACAATGGCTCAGGGACACTACTCCCACTCTGAAGCCTTGGGAAGGTGCAAGCCTCCAGGCTAAGGACGAGAGTGAAGTCGAGAGGCCGTGTTCTTGCACTGTCTACATCCCAGACGAGGACGGAAAGAGGTTGGGAGCGGAAAGTGTGCTGACTCGATTAAGGGTCAGCAACCGAAAGCTCAACACCCGTATATGGACCGTTTTGGGCAAAACACCTGCAGAAAAAGGGCAGGTATGGGTCCTCTCAATGGACAAAGAGTCCTTTGAGGAACTCAACAAACTTCAAATGTGTCCTTACTTTGGCATCGGAAGAATTAAATTCCGTGTCAAGGATGATGGGTACATTAAGAAGGTTGCAGAGGCCGGACCATCGGGGTTGCAAGGCGTAACTGCCGCAACCTCGGCAGTCAAGGCTAAGCAAAAAAGAAAAGAAGTAAAACCTTCAGAGGGGCAAAGCTCTAAAGCAGCGCCAAAGAAGGTTAACACTTCGACCAAACACAAGGCTCGCCCTAAGGATGATAAGTCGAGGGAAGGAGCTAAAGAAGGAATAATCCCGAAAGAAGTCCGTACCGACTTGCAGGGGAGTGCTACAAACCCGCCCAGAAGGCTAGAAGCCACTGAACGGGTGGCCGCTCCCATGGAAGGGGTAGAGGACACGGGAAAACCCGAAAGTTAGCCTTCAGTTTAGAGGAAGGCAGAGTAAAGGTCCTGCAGGTCAACCTTCATCATGCTAAAGCTGCGTCGGCGGTTTTGTGCAGAAGGTTTGACATGGAAGGCCTGGACTTGGCCCTACTGCAGGAACCATGGCTCCACGGAGGGAAGATTGCAGGCTTGAAGCCGCAACAAGGTAAGTTACTATACGATGCGAAAGGAGAGACACCTCGAGCATGCATTGTATATGGTAACGAAGTAAACTGTACACTGATTCCGGATCTTTGCTCCGGAGACTTTGTTACAGGTATTTTAACCGCTTCCACCGAGGAAGGTAGTAAAAGATGGTTGGTCTGTTCTGCCTACTTGGCTGGAGAGAAGGTCTTCCGCCCAGGCATAGTAGAGGACGTTATAACCTACAGCCGAAGGGAGAACCTTCATCTAATACTGGGATGTGATGCCAATGCCCACCATCTGGCATGGGGGAGTACGAACATCAACAGTCGAGGTGAGTCTTTACTACAGTTCATCTTAAGCATGGGTTTAGAAATAGCCAATATAGGAAATAAACCTACCTTCGTTACGGCCACGCGCAAAGAAGTCTTAGATGTAACACTTTGCAGTGAAAAAACGTACGATACTATAAAGAATTGGCATGTGTCAGAGGAACCTTCATGTTCCGACCATAGGCACATTCGATTTGATTTAATTACTTCGACTCGAATGGTGGCAAGGTTCAGGAACCCGAGAGAGACGGATTGGGAAGGCTATAGAGGCTCACTCGAGAAGTCTCTTGAGGGAGTAATCGGCACCATAAAAGATACGGACGATCTCGAACTGACAGTCGAAACGGTGAGGGGAGCTGTTCTGGCCGCTTACCAGGAGAATTGTCCAGAGAGAGAAAAGAAAGGAAAGAAAAACACACCCTGGTGGAATGAACACTTACAAAAGCTTAGGGCAGATGTAAGAAGGCTATTCAATAAAGCCAAATTCAACCAGGACTGGGCCATTTATAGAGAAAAACTGACGCAATATAATAAGGAGATCCGAAAAGCCAAAAGAGACTCGTGGCGAAAGTTCTGCGAGGAAGTCGAACAGGCTCCCGCATGTTCCAGAATCCACAAGGTCCTGGCTAAGGATGGTATTGTGAATCAGGTCGGCCTCTTGAAGAAAGAGGACGAAACGTATGTAGAAACCCTGGAGGAAAGCTTAATAATGCTCACCAAGGTACATTTTCCCAGCTCATCCATTGACAATAATCCTTCGGTAGAGGTAGCTCATCCCAGAAGGCCTACTAAGGCGGACTGGAAATTAGCTACCGACATCACGAGACCGGAAAAAGTCAGGTGGGCCATCAATAAATTCCAGCCATACAAATCACCTGGAATGGACGGGATTTATCCAGCCTTGCTACAGAAGGGACAGGATGTGATCATCCCGCATCTAACAAAGATCTTCAAAGCTAGTTTGGCATGGAGATATATTCCAACCGCATGGCGAAGGGTGAAAGTCACATATATCCCCAAGGTTGGTAGGGTAATGGACCAGACCCCCAAGTCATACAGACCAATAAGTCTATCCTCTTTCCTAGCAAAAACGCTGGAAAGATTGATAGACAGGTATATTAGGGACGACGTGCTGATGGAGAATCCACTTAGCGATCGCCAATATGCATACCAGCCAGGAAAGTCAACTGACTTGGCGCTGGATGATCTTAACAGACTGCTCTCAAAGTCGCTAGATGACAAGGAGATAGCGGTGGCGACGTTTCTGGACGTGGAGGGAGCGTTTAATAACGTCTCCTTCGAGTCTGTAACGGACGCGCTTAAAAGAAGAGGAGTTCCTGCCTTCATATGCGAGTGGACAAAGGCGACCTTAACAAACAGGATCATTGTGTCCTCGTTAGGTGAAGCCACTATTGAAGCGAAGGCAGGAAGCGGCTGCCCACAAGGAGGAGTTTTATCCCCATTACTGTGGGCTACGCTTATGGACGACCTACTTAATACACTGACCAGGGAGGGTTTTTACTGTCTGGGTTATGCGGACGATTTGGTAATTGTAGTCCGAGGACGCTTTACCAAAATAATTTCGGAGAGACTTCAAGTCGCTCTGAGGATTGTGGACAGCTGGTGTGAGGAAGAAGGCCTGAAGGTTAACCCTAAAAAAACATCTGTTGTTCCCTTCACCAGAAAAAGAGCACTGCAAGGCTTACAGCCACTAGTGCTCAAGGGAGTAGAAATCCCATTCACAAGTCAGGCCAAGTACTTAGGTGTAATATTCGACCAGAGGCTGACATGGAATGCACACATTCAGAAAGTCACACAGAAGGCCACTATGGCCCTGAACACATGTAGACGAATGTGTGGTAAGAATTGGGGGTTAAATCCTAAAATGAACCTCTGGTTGTACACAAGGGTTATAAGGCCCATGATAACTTATGGTTCAGTGGCGTGGTGGAACAAAACGCAACAGTCCGGGGCGATTCGATTGCTCAGTAGCACACAAAGGCTTGCATGCTTGAGTGTTACCGGAGCCATGAGAACAGCCCCAACGGACGCGCTAGAAGTTCTGCTAAACCTACCACCTCTGTATATATACATACAGAGTGAAGCCAGATCAACAGTACATCGGTTGATCCAAGGCCAAGCTCCAATAAGTATGATGCAGGGAGCTGATAACTTAAGGCTATACCAGGACATAAAGGCAGACCCCGTTCTAGGAATGCCTGTAGACCGAATGGTTACGAGGTATAGTTTTAACAAAAATTTTCAAATTATAATACCAAAAAGAGAGGACTGGGAAACTGGTCCGCCGCTAACAGCAAACTCAATATGGTATACGGACGGCTCCAAAACGGATACAGGTACGGGGGCTGGAATATATGGCATAAAACCAAGGACGGAAGTCCGGGTATGTCTAGGAACATACGCGACCGTATTTCAAGCCGAATTAGCTGCTATACACAGGTGCGCTATGGAACTAATCGGCCGAAATGTAGATAACGACTCCATCGTTATCTATTCGGATAGTCAAGCGGCTCTAAAGGCTCTCAGTTCGGTACAGGTCGATTCATGGCTGGTATGGAACTGTTTGGATGTCCTCTCTCAGGTGGGAAGTCAAAACAGGTTGACACTTGCCTGGGTGCCGGGACATAAGGGTCATCGTGGCAACGAGAAGGCCGATGAATTGGCCCGAGAAGGCGCATCTACGCCACTGGTTGGTCCGGAACCCTTCTTTGGAATCGCAAATACGATAAAAAGGGCAGCCATACACAAATGGGTGCAACAGAAGTCTCTTGAGTGGTGGAACAACTCACCAGGACAGAGGCAGGCCAAACAGTTCATCAAAGGACATTCGGCTAAATTTACAGCAGACTTACTTTCGCACAGGCGTAGGACTGTCAGAATGATAGTGGGTCTGCTCACTGGGCACTGTAGACTCAATAGACACCTGAGTCTCATAGGCCTGACAGAAGAGGACACCTGTCGTTTCTGTCTGGAAGAAGAGGAAACCGCTCTACACGTTCTGTGCCATTGCGAAGGTCTCGCACGAATGCGGTTTCTAGAACTCGGAGAGGAAAAACCGGAAGCACCAGGCTACATGAAAAGGCCACTATCAAGGCTGTTGAGTCTCATTAAGAGGACCAAGCTAGATGAAGTGCTTTAAAATAAGGGGGAAACACAATAGATCTGCAAAGGTCGCAGTGTATCAGGCTCTATTGGCCGCCCCATTTTCTACATTCTACATTCTACAAGACTCCACTGAAGGTTGCTAGTCTTGAGACAAAGTGTCTACGAGGACTTGTTGCTAGCAACTCAGACCAGATTTTTAAATAAATTTTTTATTATTTTTGCGTTTTCGGTGTTGAAGTTCGAAATCTTCGCTTATACGGCTTAGCCGTTCGCTGTTGGTAATCATTTCGACTTTATTCGCTGATAATATAAGTGTATCATCTGCGTATCGCAGGTTACTCATTTTTCTGCCTCTTATAGTGATCTCTCCATTCCACTCATCTAGTACTTTTCTCATTATATATTCAGGATATATCTTGTATAATAACATTGATACTATGTAGCCTATTTTTTGTTTAAAATGCATCTGAATGCATTCCGTGTATTTTAACTTTAGTTGATCCTTCTTACAGTTTGACAATAGTAAGAACACTTTAGAAAAACAAAGGAGAAATACCTCCTGAACTACTGGATAACAAAGCTTGGCAGCACGATTAAAGAAGGCTTGTGTACGATAAAAACCTGACTTTATTTAAACCAGACAATTTTTTTACTTTTAATTATGTATTTTTCTAAAAACAAAAATTATGAAACAACAAAGCCCGAAATAATTTATACATATAATTAAACTAGGGGGTCTGTTTAAGACCAGAAGATAGCCGCTATGCTTATTTACAGTTTGATGAATACTCAAGAAGTAAACGTTTCTGTAATCTATCAACAAAATGCAACTAAAAACAGACAGAAGCTTTTGTCAAAACTAAATTTTATGCTATAACTTCATCAACAAAGAAGAAAACCATGGCACCAAACACAACTGTCTTTATCAAGAAGTATAAATGACAGTCTTTCCACGCTCTTACATTTAGTACTTAATTGCAGAAGACCACCTCTCAGAATTTCCTTAAAAATATGGCTATTTATCTACAAGATCTAGACCAAGTGAGTCAACTGTCAAATTGGTTTAAAGGTTAAACCAATAATTTTTTTATTCATAATTTTTTTCAAAACGATTTCAGGGTTGGAAATTGAAATGGTCAAAACAGACGTAAAATTCTTATTACAATTAATTGTGGATTAATCCATTATCAAACGATATATCACGGAAGTAGTTGATTTATTAGATAAATTTCATGCACGTAGAAGTCCCAAATATGTCTGTAATTGATGCAGTCATTGTCATCTAATTTATTATATATAAACTTAATATGAAGAACTCTGCCAAACACGAAATAAACTATTGGTTAAATTAAACTACTAAATGAAGATAATAAACTACTAGTACTTACCACTTGACTAAAAGTGTATAAACTTACCTGAAAAAAAAAAATAGTTAACTTGGTACGTATTTAAATACAACACAGGTAAAAACAGGTAAAAGTTTTTACATATTGATACATAAATAAATCATTAAAAAGTATTAAACAAGCTCAGATTTGGATACAATTTTCTTTTAGTTAAACGAAGAACACAATTGGCATGGGTCGCTTTCGGTAAACTAGCATATATCTTCAAAGCCACACCCATTTCTATAAATTTAAAATTTGCATAAAATATAAATTATAACAGTTTGTGTCTACGGGTTGGAGACCGTAGACCTTACCAGGAAATCTCATAAAAACTAGAAGCAACACAAACGGCAATGTAGTGAAACATGCTTGGAAAAAATTAAGAGACAAGGTTACAAACACCTTAGAACGAACATTTGGTATCGTGAAAGAAATAACAAAAATCTAATGGACCAGTAGCTCTAAGCTGATTACATAGAGAGATATGATGATAATAGGTGGACACGAAGAATCCTCGAACAAAGACCAAGGGGGACGACAAGAAGAATGAGAAGACCGCAAAAGAGATGGATAGATAAGAGTCGTAGCAGGCTAACATTCAATTAGGTTCAGGCAAGATAGAGCAAGATAGTAGCAATTGAAAGAGTGCCACATTTAGGAATGGATGAAAAATGATTGACTAAAACAGAATCGAGATTAATTCTGTATCGTATATATTAAAAATAAATAAAATAATCTTTGATTAAAAACTGGACATCATCCAATCCACAGCATTACGCATAGTTTTCGGAGCTTACAGAACCACGCCAATTAGCAGCCTTCAAGTCCTAGCAGGAGAACCGCCATTAACTCTCAGAAGACAATATTTTTCAATATGTTGTGCTACTAAATATCTCAGTGCAAAGGAAAACCCGTTTATAACAAGCCTAATAAGGAGCAACCCTCCAAATCTGTACTCAAATTATTGCCCTAGAAACTTACCTTTCAATGAGCGAATAAATCGATTTGAATTCGATATACATCAATTGAGAGCCACTTCTACAAACAGATGCCAGTCTCCTCCCTGGAAAGTTCAAATACCAAAAGTAGATTTTACCTTACTTAACTATCATATTTTTATGGGTACCATCCCATGTTGGGATAAAGGGAAATAAAGCAGCTGATAAAGCAGCAACAGAAACTATCAATAACATGACAATTCCTATTATGCAAAACATACCAATTTCAGACCAAAAAACATTAATAAAAACTTACATTAACAAAACCTGGCAAGTAAAATGGAACCAAACAGAAGCAAAATTAAAAATTATCAAACCAGATGTTACTTCTGCTTTACTACCGCTCCCAGCTAAAAGACATGACCAAGTAGTTATTAACAGACTGCGGCTTGGTCATACAAAATTTACACATGGACACATCATCTCCAAGGACCCTCAGCCGATTTGCCACACCTGGCAAATACCATTTTCAGTGCAACATATAATGATAGACTGTCCAGTGTACTCAACAGCAAGATCGACAGCAAAAATAAAACACAATTTGAAAGAATCTCTCAAAGAAGACATCAGTAATACAATAAATTTTATCAAAAATTGTAAACTGTATAACAAACTGTAACATAACATAAAATGTTTGTATTTTCCAAAACTGTTAAAATTTAATAATATACTAAGTGTAACTTTTCTAAAATAAAGATATACCACCCCGCTAATAACCCTTGGGGTTGATGCGGTAAAAAAAATCTTTGATTAAGCTTGACACGTTACCTGCCGAAACAGTGTTTAAATAACTTCCCATTTGACGGAACGAGGTCTTAAAGATCTCGTCACAAAACGTCTTATTTAGCGATTAAAAACGAATTAAAATCAATACGTTGACCAATAGAAACAGTTTTGAACGATCGGGTGATCGGATGGAGGGACTAAGCTTAAGAATGTAAATACTATAATATACACATAGTATTTCTTAGACAGTCAAAGTTAGCGGACCTACAATGTTTACGAGTAGAACAAAAAAAAATTGCAAAATGCTTTGGCCAAACATAGTGACTGAGAATCAGATTTTGATTCGGATGATTCATTATGTGACAAACCTTATGAACCTCAGACTCTGATTATAGCGACGTTGACAGTGAAGTAAAAAGTGTAAAAAGCAAACTAAGATCTAGGTATGTATCTCAAATCATAGATGAAAATACGATGTGCAGATATTCAAGAATGAAAGCTTTTAAACTTACTTTTAAACGGGAAATACATGCAATATTTTCTACAGATTTATCCTTGTATAGGTTGAAGGATTCACTAAATAATATTGTATTTCTAAAGTTATGCCAAGGGAGAGATTTTTGTTATTATTAAATTCTTTGCATTTTGTTAATGACGAGCATGATTTGGGACAAGATAAATGTAAAATAATCAAATGGCAGGATAAAAGACCTGTTTTAATGTTGTCATCCAATGAACAATATGATAATGTGTTAATGGAGACTGGAAAAATTCGCTATAATCAAGCTGTTCTAAAACTATCATGTATTATAGACTACATATGGCAAAACGGTAATAAATAACAGGTAACAAAAATTAAACGTGTATAAAACTTCGTAATAATTAATTTTTCAGTAATCAAATGGGATCATACTATACGGTATTAAGAAAAACAAAAAATGGTATAGAAAAGTGAATTTTCTTTGTTTATTGATACTTGTGTAGTTAATGCGAGGATACTTCTTCTTCTTCCTATGCCGTCCCCATTAACGGAGGTTGGCGACCACATTTTTAAAGGCTTCTCTATCTTTTACAACGTGGAATAATTCGTCTACAGTCATGTTTGTCCAGTCTCGAATATTTCGCAGCCATGACTTCCTCTTTCTACCTATTTCCTTTTTGCCATCGACTCTACCCTGCATGATGACCTGCAGAAGACTATATTTATTATTTCTTAGTATCTGTCCAAGGTATGCAGTCTTGCGTACTTTTATCGTTCTCAACAATTTATAGCGAGGATACTATATAACAAAAAACACAATAGTAATAAAAAGTCCATGTTTGATTTTCGAGATGCATTGTTCCCAGATTTATCTCAGATGTCACTTATTGAATAACCACTACGGCCAAGAACACCAAACCATATAGACACGCTTGTAAAAAGTGGCCCCGAAAATAAAAAGAGTAAAGAGAAGAAAAAATATTAAGAAAGACGTTTAAGAGCAAGGATGCAGATAAAAAAGTAGCAAAAAGTAATTACATTTTGTGAGGAATGTAAAGGAAAACCGGCCTACTGCCTAATGTGTTTCAACAATGTTCACGAACAAAAATATGGACAGCGTATAATTCATGAATTTCACTTTTTTAACAAATGTTTGTACTTTTGAGTTTTATTTCGATAACAACCTTATAACATTTTCATAGAACTTAATTATTAATTCTTTATTGCTATCTAGTAACTATAAAAAAAGAATATTGTTTGACAGTTTTACAATGATTCTGTATAAAAAATGTTCAGAATTTATTTATTACAACAAAACAATTTTCAAAAATACGTTAAAATCTCTTTGGGAGGAATATATGCCTCGAATCGCCGGATGAGAAAGATTCTGATGGGGTCTGTTAGACCTCGGTCCGCCATATTTGAAGTCAGTTTGTCTTCTTCTTCTTCTTATGCCGTCCCCATTAACAGAGGTTGGCGACCATATTTTTATAAGCTTCTGTCTTTTGCAACGCGGAATAATTCGTCTACAGTCATGTTTGTCCAGTCTCGAATTTCGCAGCCATGACTTCCTCTTTCTACCTATTCTATCATTCTTATAATGACGAATTTTACATTCTTCACATTAAAATTAAAGGACTTAAGCTATGGCTATTAAAATCTATTGAAATTATCAATCTGATAGACAATTACTCGTATAATAAATTTTTGAAGTTCTGAAAACAAAAGATTTTAGTGTTTTGTTTTTATATTAAATAAATTTCCATCAAGTAAAGGTCGAATCCATCACTTACATATATATTTTCTTTTCAACAACTATGTTATCTGAACCTAATAAACTAAATTGTACGTTTTTTGTTTACTCTAACATTTTATTAAACAAATTATTTAAGTTTATTTTAGAAATACACTGTATTTTTATAAAGTTATTTTGTGATAATTCTGAACAAACTCTCTGCATAACAGCCCACATGTCATTCTCAATGTTAAATAGAGTGAGTTATATAATGTACCTATTGAATAAATTGCAGACATGCGATTTCCAATAGGGTAAGCCTCAGAAATATCCCATATCAGACCACAAAGTCGTCTCGAGCCATTTGACTTCCTGCCACCAGCAACTGCATGCTCTGCCAACGACAGGCCTTTTCCTTCAATGGAAAACCGGCCACTGCTATTTCGGTGATTTCCACAGACGTCCTTTTCATAATTCAAGAAGGAAATTTGATTTGGATCTTGCTTTTAAAAGAAGTAGTTATATTCTAAACACAACTTTTTATATTGCGATATATTTAATAAAGCTTATAAAATTATTCCGAAGATCGAAGATACAAATTAAAGGGTTGATAGTTAACAGACTAACAAACTTTATAATAAACTATATACTTTATTGAAATCAAAGCAATTCTTTTTGTAATAATATTTTTTGTTGAAAATTTTATAGCCAATTTATTTTTTCTCTTATCGAAGGAGACAATTTTGTTGACTTTCTACTTAAAATTTTTCGATCCTGATGTTTGGTTGGTATATTACCCATTACGTAATATTTTTTCTTTTAAAACTAGTTTTCTACGTTTAGCTCAAGTTGTGGTATGTTAGTAATACACAGTATACGATACATTTATCACATAATATAATACCTTATATAAAGTCGACTTTACACTACATAATTTATCATATGATTTGTCATATGATTTGGTCATGAAGTCAAATTCCCATGTTTACACTGTGTGACTTGTCATATATGATTTTGTTATAAGCACTGTCATGCGGCTCGTCATAGCTTGTCACAGGAGAATAGAACGGTACCTATTCCGCATGATAAAATCATATGATTTGCTGTAATAATACCGGTAACACCAACATATTCAAATATCGCGAATTATTTTTATGTCAATTCGCTGAATTCCCTTACCGAGAGACAATATCCGAGAGACAACATCCTTTATTTATTTATTTTTTGTTTGTTGCATTGTCTGATATATGCTATATAATTATGCTATATAATATATATATATATATATATATATATATATATATATATATATATATATATATATATATATATATATATATATATATATATATATATATATATATACATATATATATATTAGTATTGTGTTTTAGTGTTTTATAGTTATCTTAGTCATAATTTTAGTTTAGTATTTTTATTAATTATTTTTAATTTGGTATACTATCAACACTAAATTTGATATATCCCATCCACTATTTCTTCGTAAGAGCCACCTGCGAGCCGAAAGACATCTGATCCTTTCATCTTACTATTAGCTGTAGGCAGTTGTCGCCGGCATATTATTATTAAAACTCCGCAAGCCAATGTAGACAAAGATTTATTTTCCATTATAATAGTCTTAAAATCTAATAGCTTTTACCAATACTATGGCTAATATCTCTATATAAACAAAAAGAAAAATCAATAAAACCTAATTGTCACTCATATCATAAGTCATAACTTATCATTCAGTGTAAATACAGTTTTTTAAAACATTATAGAAACGAGGAATCATAAAAAATCTCATATGATGTTGTCATATGATAAAATCATGTATTGTAAAGTCGACTAACATCTGAAAATAGCTTTAAGTGTAAAAAATTCTATTTGATAATTATTTAGTAGCAAAAATATGAATTTGGAGTTTTTACCAAAGCTGTCTTTATCCTCTACTTATTTATGTGCCTTATCCTTTAAGAACATTGGCGATTAACATGACCCATTTTACTCTATCTGCAGCAGTTCTGAAGAGTTCTATTGCAGTTTTTCACTCCACTGTTTTAAATTTTTTAACAAGCATGAGCTTTGTCTCCCCGATTCTCTTTTTCCTTCCACTTTCCCTTGTACAGCCAATGCATATAAATGTTGTTTTATTGTTTTTTTTTTCACATGCATATAAATAAGTCTTCTTCTTAAAGTTCCGACTCCTATCGGAGGTTGGATATCAAAACGGCTATGGTCACTTTGTTGGCTGCTGCTCTGAAAAGTTGTAGTGAACTACAGTTAAACCATTCTCTAAGGTTCCTTAGCCAGGAAATGCGTCTTCTTCCTATGCTTCTTCTTCCTTGGAGCCTTCCTTGCATAATAATTCTCAGCAGCTCATATTTTTCTCCTCTGGTTATGTGACTCAAATACTCTAGTTTTTTTTTTATGCTGTTCATAATTTCTAACTCCTTATTTAGACGTCGTAGTACCTCAGCATTGATAATCCTTTGAACCCACTGAATTTTTTATATTCTTCTGTAACACCACATTTCGAACGCTTCTATTTTTCTTATGTGTTGTTTCTTCAATGTCCAAGCTTCCATTCCGTATAGCAAGATAGAAAATATGTAACATCTTAGAGCCCTCAATCTGAGATGCTACTGAAGGTCTCTGTTGGTAAGCATTGTCTTCATTTTCACAAATGCTTGCCTTGCAGTTTCAATTCGGACTTTGATTTCTCTGCTTTGGTCATTTTTGTCATCAACCCAGGTTCCCAGGTAGATATTTGTATGTCTCTACTTTTTCTATTTGGGTTTGCTCTATCATTAATTTTTCATTTCCATGTTGCGTTTTTGAGACAATCATAAATTTAGTTTTTCTCTTATTTATTTTTAGTCCGTATCTAATGCAATAATCGTTAATTCTATTTACCAATTCTTGTAGCGATTCCAGGGTGTCTGCCATTATAACGGTGTCATCAGCGAATCTTATGTTATTTACTATTCTTCCGTTTACAGAGATTCCATCACCCAGATCCGCTATCTCTTCCTGGAATATGGCTTCACTGTACACGTTAAACAGTAATGGTGACAGAACACAGCCCTGTCTTACTCCTCTCTTTATATCTATATTTTCGGACTTTTGTTCTTCTATCTATAAATAAGTCAGAATATATCTAATATATAAGTTAGTTACCTTAGATAAATTCAGTGATTTTTCACATATTTTAACACTCTATTTTACTTTGTGACCTTTGACTGTAGCTTCAAAAGGTTGTTTATACAATTGTAGAACTCAGAAAAGGAGACCGTCATTTTTTTCTACGGTAACCGGTCGCATATATTACAACATCTTACACATATACACATTCTTCATCGCTTATTCATCATATTACATACATACACATTGTAGTATATTGACGTCCAAGCAAACCACCCACTTTGTTTATTCTCGCACTTGACAATAAAACGAAAAATATAGTATAGCACACGGTCCTGCAATGAAAATAATCGACACTGCACAATAATTTAAATGATTACTACATTTAAATGGGAATAAGCCACAATTAAAGGTTAAAGTAAGTTTATTGACATTTTAATTTCCACTTCGGAAATCGTTCTCAAAATTCAAACATTAGTAAACTAAACAAATTTTGTTTCTTTTTACTTGGTGAAAAATTCTTCCAATTTAATTTTGTCTGACTCATTTATGTTGACAAGTCAGATATACATTATACATTTTAAAAAAGACAACTTTAAAATAATATTGCCAATATTGTTGAGTTTGACCTTCGCGTAGGTAAATGATAAATTTGTAACTAGATTTTATTATTCCATATAAATCAACGTTACGGCAGGTACTCCTTGCCTTTGTCAAGATTCTAAAATGTACAAGAGTGAAAACAAAATGTTATTGTTAAACATAGAAAAACTTACCAGCACGTTCAGCGAGACTAACATTAATGAATGAACAGGGAGTAAAAATTTAAATCTGATATCTCCCTGCTTACTCTTATTAATATATAATTATGTTTATATGGGTGTATCTTTGGAGTTGTTGTCAAGAAAAGCAAAGTGGAGATATGTTACAACTTAAAGAGTTTTTTTATGGTGTTATATTTATTATTTAAATCAGATTGAAAATATATTTTATTTAGGTTCTTCGTACCTTTTTTGTCATTTCTTGCGTTAGTGGTTCTTTTTATTTCTATTGATTCGTATATCTCCCTGTTCTTTTTTTGTTTTACTAGGTTTATAAAATTTTGATCCTTTTGAAGTCTTTACGCTCTAATTTTCATGTTTTGTGAGCACAGTGGTATTGTTTTTGTCGTATTTGTGGGAACGAATTCGGGATTAAAGCAGTTGACTAGGTTGCCCAATATAAACACATGCACAGTAAGTTTTGATATCTCATAAACAACAAGTAATTTTTAGATTTTTGGAGTTCTTGTTTTTGGTTGAATAATATATTTATTTACAAGATGGTTTCCTTTAAGAGCCACTGTTATGTTACGTTTGGCTAGTTGTTCGGATAAACAGTTAATATATGAAAGAGTTGTATTATAAGTGGTATTGCTACTGTTGATTTAATCGTTATTGGTATTATTGTAAAATTGATTGTCTTGATTTGAAAACCGTTTTTATTAGATATTCGTAGATATTGACTTTCTTTATTGCAGTTAGTCTGTATTATCCTGACGGGTAGCTCTGATAGAGTTAGTAAACTGCAGGTTTAATTTAAATAAAAATATATTCGCAATAAATAAATAACAAAATAAAATTAAATACTAGCAAATATGTACAATAAAAAATTAAAATATCAATCCTGACGATGACGATATCTATGGTAGCATGACCCTCTGCTTATACTTAAAACTGCGAAAACAAATAGAATTAATACCATAACAATTAAAACAAAATATAAATATCCGCACACGCTTAAGAGAAGGAATGGTCAGAGTTAGAGGTGAACGGGTCCATCAACACTCGATCCGGCAAGGAGCGGGAAGTGACTAATCAACGTATGCATCTTAGATCAACATTCTAAGACTGGTTTGGAGCTGCCACTAGATCAACAGTCTAGCGCAAGCGGTTGGAATTAGATCAACATTTTAGGACCAGTGAAGTTATTCTCAGATCAACACTCTGATAGAACTCCCAGTTCGGTTGGCTTTTGGTCAACACAAAAAGGTCAGATGAAGTTCTATTATCTGCTGTCTATCTGTCTGTCTCATCATCATCATAGTCATTAATATCTTGTCAGATATGTTGTGGTTTATCATTACGCTTCAGCAGCTCAGATAGCCTAATCATTGATACTTCTCCATTGGTCGCGGTCATTTTTTACATGCACTGCCTTGGCATACTGCTTGTTAAGAAGCTTTTTCGTGATGTCTGCACATCGCTGTGGAGATCTGCCGCATTGGTGTTGACTCTTAGGCCTTTCTTGGACCACCAACCGCTCCATTTTATGATAACTTCGATGAATATGACCAAAGAACTTTAAGACTCTAGAGTTATCAGTATTAGAGAGACGATGATTGGGTTTAATTTTATCTAGAACCGAGATGTTTCATGGAATTCAAAACAGTCGACTTCATGTCCACATTTCAAAAGCGTCTATGCGTTGTTTATCTGATTCTTTAACTGTCTATGTCTCACATGCATGGAAAAATATGGAAAAGACCAGAGCTGAAACGAGATGTTTCTTATTTGCCATAGTAATGTGATGATCACACTAGACCCCATTTATTTCAGTTATTCTGGTCTAATTTGGATTATATTATATGCCAAACCGGTATTTTTGCACCATTCGGCTAATGGTTGTCGTAATTCCTAACTGGCCTGCTGTTATGTGATTCCTATTTGGTTCTTATTCGGTTTTGTCCGGTCTCCTTAATCTTTAAAAAAAATCTCTTAGTTTATTTTAAATCTTCAGCAGCTCCTTTGACATTCCCTTTTCTACAGACACTACCTGTCATGACACCGGTTACTTATCCTGTGTCTCTAGTTGCCGGATGAAGTGGCATTCCTATTTTTGCTCGAGAGCCAATTTGAGGGCCTACACTTTATCTTGGGCGCCAATTTATTTTATTGTTCGGTTCAATTTCTATAGTAAACATTAGTTTTGGATGGAAGCTATTAAAATTATTTAAAATTTCGTTTATTTTATTTGTAGGGATAGTACTGACACAGTCATTATTATAGCGGTAGAAGAATGGTACAATAAAATCATCTATATGACTCATGACAGATTCCTCTAAATATTCCAGAACAAGCTGATCAATGAAACTAGAAATACTTGCACCCACTGCACATTTATCCATTGGTTGATATATTTTGTCTTTATATAGAAAATATGTTAAATTTATTGTTAACTGTACAGATGATTGGAATTCTTGAAATGGGATTTCAGTGTAATTTTTTATGTCATTCCACTTCTTTTTAATTATGATAGATGCAAGCACAGTACACTACCATCCCAATAATTGCCAGTTCTCTTATCAACATATAGTAGAGAGTATGGACTTCCATTAGAAATTCATTAACCATGTAAAAATAAGTTAATCGAAACACTTACCTACTGTTGTTTGCACTATGGAAAAAACATGTGTTTTTTTATTTATTTACAAACAACACGTTTGTAAATCAATAAAACATATAACTATAAAACTATGTTTTGGGAAATGCGATAATTAAATAAATAAATCAAATTTATTAATCCAAATAAAAAATAATATGCAATAATAATTTGCTAGTAATTTTGTCGCATGGGCAGATATCCCCAAACCATTCCCAGACATCCGTCTTCGATACTCCAGCGAGTTGTTATACAAAACGTGCCATTCGCTTTTCTTTGTTAACTCGATCGCCACCCTCCCTATTTTCCATCTCTCCAGCGATTTCTCCATAATCACTTCGTGTTACGTGAATGTTTCCCTTATGTGGTTTTTCTATAAGAAGGGTCAGACTTTGGGCTGCTGATTATCTAAATCTCCGATAAAAGGTATTGGCAGATACATAAATATCTCCATTAGGTACGCATTTTAAGCAGAGTATAAATTTAAATATTTCTCTTGGAGAATTTTATGTGTAGAGTTTTATTCCTTGATTATTTTTTGTGTAAAAACGTATTAGAAACTGATGACGTAGTCATTATATTTAGATTATATCAGAATAAATACTGTATATTTATTTTATTATACACAAGCGTTTTTCCATATCATTACAATAAAATTCGTATTATATGAACACATGCTAGTGATAGTTAAATTTTATGTAATGAAGTGGAAGAAAGTAGTTAAAAGAGCTCACTTTAAAAAAATTGAAACGATGGCCTACAATTCTATTGGTTTAACATAGGTATTAATACTAGAATAGAATTACTTATTTGGTTTTCAGATTAACATATTTAACATCACTGCAGTTTACGTAATCTTATTCAGGAAGATCCTTAACCTTTAACTATTTCGGCACGAACGTGTAACGTAAATGGTCCAACGCCGTCTGTCTTCTACTTTCTTACAGACTAGAAAATGGCAAAGAAATGAAAAGTAACTAAAATATTTTAACTATAATGATTACTAATAAACGTTTTTATAATAAGATATAAATAAAATTATTGGTAATAGCATAAATAAAAAAAATGATCTAAATGATGATCTGAGCTAAATGAATTATGTTGCAGAAAATAAAAAAATAGCCCTCTTGACAAAACGCAAAACTAAACTACTATACTTCAGAAAATGTTAAATTTGATATTGGTAATATATAAAAAAAAATAAGAAAACATCCGAGTCAAGTTAGAATTCATACTTATATCAAGCATATTCTAGCCTTGTCTAAAAGAAGAACAAAAAACTGTTCAAAAGTCAAATTATGCTGACTCATTAGGCCGATGTGACTTCTGTCACGAAAAAAGAATAGAAAGGCTCAATATAAATATAAACATTGAAGCAAAAGTGTATGTATTACCTTAGCATTTGTGTAGATTGTAAATGGTTTTTTTTTGTAAAAAATGTATCTTGTTTTTTATTTTACCAGTTCTAATACACAGTATGATAAAAACGTTTAGCAACGTAATGTTTTCCTTAGATATTTACGAATAGGTACGAATAAGGCTAATAGTCCAGGAAATGAAGCATTTCACCTCGCAATTTTTTCGTCCTGCGTAGATTGACTTGAAATTTTAACAGAAGGTAGGTAATACCCTAAGGATCAAAATCTATATCGAACCAAGGTGCGCCAAAGCCTTGGAGATAGTTGCCACCCCATCTCGGGGGTGAAAAATTTTTTTTACGTTTTAACTACAGGTTTCGATTAAAAAAGTGATTCTAAACAAAAAATGTTCTATACATTTTTTTTGTAAAACTGATATTTTTCAAGTTATTCGCGATTGAAAGTAACAACTTTTAGACGAAAAAATCGACGTTTTTAATCGATTTTTCGCGAATAACTCGAAAATGGTGCATTTTATCAAAAAAATTGTAGAAAACAAATTTGTAGCTTTTAAAAAGACAAATACAATTCATTTTTTAAAATGTTTTTGCGATATAATAGGAACCGAAATACGGCCTATCAATGTTCAGCGGTTTTCTTCAAATGCCAAATTTGAAGATTCAAAGTCAAATATCGGGAAAATGATGCATTTTTGGAAGAAAACTCATAGAACCTTTTTTAGGGACCATAAATAGACCTATCATAAAAAAAAGACTCTAGCTCAAAAATTGAGTGAATTATGATGAAAATAAGGTCAATACCTCATTTTTTTATGAAAAAAATCTATGAAAACAACCCCCTAACTACCCCCATAATTAAAATCGATCTTCACCCTTCTGAAATTCTCTTTGTACATGTATTGTTAATACGTCCAAGAAGTTTGACCCATTTAAAATGCTTAGTTTTAGAAAAAGTACAGCTTAAAGCGAGAAACAATTTACAATTTCATATTTTTTACCCTTCTTTTTTTAAATATTCCCGAAAATACTGAATATATGAAAAAAATAAAAATGTACTAAATTGTAGCTTTTTTAATGACTAAAATTTTCCTTTATTTAAATTTGTTGTATAATGAATATTTGGCGAGATATAGCCGTTTAAAGCATCGATTTACGATCAAACACCATCTTTTTCGAGCCCTTTAAACTCACCCCATTTAAAAACCAAGGGTTCCAAAAAGATTTAATTCACAGATCCTTGTAGCTCTTAAAACCTCTATAAAATCGTTTTCGAAGAAACACTCTATCGTTAAAAATGAAGGAAATACGTTAAAAAAACCAATTAATTTTTTTTCCGGAAAATAGAAGATATTTTAGATGCTGGCAGATACTGTGCAATAATGTTGTACGGAACTGTTAAAGACACGCAGCTTACCAAGTTAAAATAAAATAAAAGATTTGGAAGCTTTTCTCGAGCAGATGCGGTACGAACAGTTCATCAAAGCTACAATGAAAAACTGTGCGGTTAAGCTATCATCCCTTCTGCCCACTGTTGATGCCTTAGATGAGCATTCAAAAAGATGCTATTACCAAATTCAACAGTGGCTTGGCAATGAAAATATCAGAGCAACAGATTGGGGATGGTATTCCAAAGATGGTTTGTTATTACCCGTACGCATGAACAAACAACCTGCACCCGATGAACTTTTGAAAATTATTTTTTGCCAATGCAAAAAAGGATCCGGTATTTCACGTGGGTGCAGAAAAGTTGGTTTCTACTGTAACTCTACTTGTTCTGGGTGCTCAGGTGAAGGGTGCAATAATAGTCCACCAATCATTGAAGAAGATGAGGATGACATAGATCACGATGAAGATGTAATTGATGACGAATAAAATTAATATTATAATTGTTTTACCTATAAATGTAAATATTTTCAACTATTTATGTAAATGTATAAGAATATATGGTGCCTTTTTATGATGATAAATTTTTTTGTATTTAATTCTACTTTTTTTAATTTATATCTAATAAATTAGTTTATAAAAACTGCAATGTTGTAAAGGGTGATTTTCAAAAGTTGAAAAGTTGCAAAATTTTGGCAAAAAATTGTTTTCACCTATAGCACTCATAAAAATTGATTTTTAAGGGTTGAAAATTCATGAAATTGTATTTTAAAGTATAAAAAAATCACTATTTAACTAATCCAAACCAAATTTCACTCATCTTGAGATTTGTAATGTTATTTTACAATTTTTGAAAATTAGGGGTAGTTTTCACCCTTAAGAACAATCAGGGTTCATCGGCATGACATAAACAATAAAGCAGAGGGTGAGTTGAGCTTAAATCCAAATTTATATCCAAATCGATCCAAGGAGAAATCATTTTTTTAGAATTACAGTGAAACTTGGATAATTCGAATCTCAAGGGACCGTTAAAAAAATTCGAATTAACCAAAAATTCGAATTATCCAAAAATTCGAATTAAAAATATATCCACAAAAAACAAAGATGCCTACAAAAACATCTGCAAACGATAAAAATCAACAATAGTTGACCATTTTTATCGCTTGCAGATGTTTTCGTTACAATTTTTGCCTGAATTGTGTCAACCGAAAAAAATGGTCCAACAAAATTCGGCCAGAATAAAGGCAGATAAAAAATTCCCAGTGAGAACGCATCAGTAAAACAATAAAACATTTTGTCTCAAAAAATTTATTGAAAATAAGAATACATATTTGTTACAATTAATGAAAATAGACTAATTTTTTCCAAAGAAATCCAAAATTTTTAGCTGCTTTTTAGAATTTAACTTCTCGGTAATGACAAACGATTCTAAGATGTTCAATTAACTAAAAATAGAGTGACTTACATCATTTTTACTTTCAAAGTACCGTTTAAGTTGCGTAATATGGTGTGTTGCTTCGGCCGCACTCGGAACATGTATTTCTCCCGCCACTGATGATGCGTCGTCTTCATCACTCTCTTGTTTTTCATCATTGTCCTTAAGCACTTCAGCGATGATCTCTGTATCGGTTATTTCCCACATACTACAACATCTTCATCCACGTTGACAAAATCTTCATAAGAGATGGCAGGATCAGAAATGATGTCCCCCCAGCAGTCAACTGAAAGCAGCTCTTCTGTTAAATTGTCGTCTGTGTTCTCCTTCTTTTTTATAAAACCAGCTCTTTTGAAACAGTGTTTGATCGTTTCAGGTGTTACTTGGTCCCAAGCTTTCTTACACATTCGAGATGCTTGTAGAATGTCTAACTTTATTTTAAGGGTGTCGCAATCTTCCATCAATATGTTTTCAACCAAAAAACGTATGTAAAAATGTTTTATTACACCCTGGTCCATAGGCTGGAGAACTGAAGTCATGTTAGCAGGAAAAAAAATAACTTTTACATTTTCCATCAGTGGGATAGTGGTGTGTGCCGTACAATTGTCAATAAACAAAATAACTTTTCTTTTTTCTTTAATGAACTTTTTGTCTAATTTTTTCAGCCAGTTCTCGAAAAGATCACTAGTCATCCAAGCTCTTGCGCTGCTCACATATTCCACTGGTTTTGACTTGAAGTTCTTAAAACAACGCGGATAAGCCGACCAATCATCAGTAGAGGCAGTCTTTCCGATCTGTCCATGTTTGCACCATTTAGGAGAGTTACTCTTTCTTTACTTAGTTTTCCTCCGTGACATTTTTCGTTTTTAAATGCTAGCGTTTTGTCAGGAGTGCATTTAAAAAAGAGACCCGTCTCGTCAACATTAAAGATATCTCTTTCATCTATACCCTGAATCATCTCTTCCAAATTTTTTTTCCACTGGTTGGCTTCTTGCTGATTAACGGTCCCACTTTCTCCACAAATGGATTTGAAAGAAATTTTGTTGCGTTCTTTAAAGCCGTCGAGCCACCCTGTACTCGCCTTAAAATTATTTTTCCCCATTTCAATAGCAAATTGTTCAGCTTTGCTTCTTATAAGGGGACCACTCACGGGAATCTTCTTATCAATAGCTTGTTCGAACCATTTTAACACACAACTGTCTAAATTTGGATTTTCTGGCTCCCTTAACCTTTTTCGATCTTTACCGCACTTACTTTCACTGTTGAGAATTTTTTCTTTATTCTTCAAGTAGGTGGATAATGTGTTGGAGGAATTCCAAAGTCCCTGGCAATCTCAGATTTTTTCTTCGTCCTCTTTTCTACTTCTCTAATTGCCGCTATTTTTTCCGATAACGTTAAAGTTTTGTATGTTTTCGTATTACCATGCGACGACATCTTTACTCAATACGAAGTGACTTGACGTGATTTGCGGTGATTGCAATTGCAACGCCAACGCATCTCAACTGAAGGGGCGTGCCAGATGGGGTAGAATTTATGTGACAGGTACGGGTACAATGTACAATGGCCTTGAATGCCTTGAAACAAGTGGCACGTTAGAACAGAAAAGAATACTACCTCTTTTAGTGGAAATTTCCAGCTGAAATTGGCATTTTTAACTTGTAGAAAAGTTCGAATTATCCAAAATATAATTCGAATTATTCACGACTTTTTAACATTACTTATATAGGAAATGCTAGGGACCAGAATAAAAATTCGAATTAAAGAAGATTTCGAATTAACGAAGTTCGAATTAAGCAGGTTCTACTGTAGTAATTTTTTTACATTATTCTCTAACAAGGGTAGCTATTTAAGGGTTGAAATATGATGGAACTCTATTCAAAAGTATAAAATAATCATTATTTAACTAATTCAAACCAAATCTTACCCATATTCAGGTTTAATATGTTATTTTATCATTTTTGACAATTAGGGGTAGTTTTCACCCCTAAAACCCTTCAGCGCACTTCGGTTCGATATAGATTTTGATCCTTGGGCTATCACCTACCTTCTGTTAAAATTTCAACTCAATCCATGGAGGACGAAAAAATTGCGAGGTTTTAACTTTTTTCGAGCTTCATTTCCTGAACTATAAGGTTAAGAGCAGTGTTTTAATGCATGACACTATTTTTTAAAAGTCTTTACTACAAAATTATTTTTGTTTCTAAAGATATATTAAATGGGATTCTAATAGTATAAATTAATTTTTCCATCCTGTTTTAATACTTTCAATCACAATACCATCTCAATACTAAATTAAATCAATCAAATTGAAATTGAAATTCCAGTATTTCATTTCAATTTAATACTTCTATTTAAATTGACAGTATGTCATTCAAAATCCTTCTCACCACGTTCAGTCTAACTGTATTGTCACACAATTGCATTAATTGCGTCTGATGTTTATAATGAATGTCAGAATATTCGTCGGCGATCTGACAATACCTGCTATACGCGAAAACGTAGTTTTTACCAATTTTAAACTCGTTTTCCTTATAATTAATACAGTTTAAGGTTTTTATTATTATATAGATATTCTACATATTTTTAGTTTAATTTTTTAAAAATATTAAAAATAATGTCAGATAGCAGGTTTTGTCACAGATTTTGTTAGAGTTAGCAAATACTGCATGATACTTATATTTTTTATCATTAACTGTTAAATGGTGTTTACAAATGTTTATTGAATGATTTGTCAAACTTTTAACTATCTAGTTAGAAAAATAAAATTAAAATAGCGTTTAGGTACTCTTTCTATCTTGAACTTTTTAGAAGCTCGATGTGGGGTTTGTATTTCTTCCTTTTGGCCTTTTGGAGAATTTTCCTTTGTATATGAGAGAAGATCGTAAAACATGTGACATTCTTTTGATATGACACTCTTCAAATCTTGTTAGTGACGCCATTTTTTTGAGTGATTGTCAAACGATTGTTGTATAGCTTTGGGTAATCTATATTGGTTTCAATGTTTTTGGGTCTAACAGGAAGATGCTGAAATTCTTCGTTAAAATTTAGTTTAAATTGAATTATTCCTTCGGGATTATACCATAAAGCTTTAATGTCTACAAGAAAATTATTCCTACCAGGTTTGATTGTGGAGTACTGCTGCAGTTCTGATTTGGCATAATCTTTAAAAAAGTCGTGACTTAGTTGAATAACTTCATACGGCTCAGGTTTTATTCTAGCGTCTTTCGACGCTTTAATATAATCACTTGGTAACTGAATAACCCTATTTTTTAGAAAATTTTTTATTAAAAATCCTTGATAAAAGGTATACAATTTAAAAAACCCAATCGGGCTATATCACAAAACGTTTTCGGAATCCATATTCCAGCATCAGTGCACTAGGTATACATGTATTGAGCCACTAAATATGTGGGTAAAAATCCGATAAAAATTGTTTGTTTAAATTTAGTTTACATTATATGGTGGTAAATATTATCATGTTAAAGTTACCAGTGGATGTTACCAGTACGTATGTCGTACGTCGCCATGTTACCAAATATAGTTTGTTTGTATCTTTTCTAACATAGTGTGAAGGTTGTTATGGTAGACTCTCGAAAAATATTTTTAAGTTTCTGTTATCTCTTCAAAAGCATTTACTCTATAGATTTTGTGTTTTCTGTTTGTATTCGTTTGAGATTGTGATTCAGTAGTTCCGACTACACTGTTTTTCAACCAATTCTCTACTGTTAAACGTCTTAAACCAGTGGTACTAGTGGTTCTACAAACTTGCACTAAACTATTATCATTATGTAATATAGATTATTGTGTTTCCACGTTTGCCCTCTTCTGCCTCTGTCGTCTTTCTTGAAGGTGGTTGGAGACTAACACGTCCTGACGCGAACACTTTTATTTGGTCGCACGTTATATTCTTCCAAAACCCGGTAAATGTTTTGTCTCTAAAGTCTTCACTAAAAGTATTAAAAAACCTCTTTTTGGATTTTAAGCACATTTTTGAGGCACACCTTTCTCCTTTAACTCGAACTGGACAGGAAACATTTTGTTTGAAGATCTTATTTTTATTACGAGAAAACCCTAAATACACCTCTCCTTTCATTCTTAGTTTTTAGTTTCTTACTCTTTTCTACTGGGTCACCTTTATATTTTCTTTTTCGACCTTCAGTCATATCGCCCCACTCGGATTTTTCTGAATTAGAGGCCTGCTTCAAGAGCTACAACCTCTCTCTATAATACAAAATTAAGAATTCTGCGATGCTACGTCTTCTCTGTCCTTTTTTATGGTGTTGAATCGTGGACCTTGAACGAAAATAGTGCAGAAAACTTGACTTCTACTCAACTGGGCCACCTTTATGTTTTCTTTTTCGACCTTCAGTCATATCGCCCCACTCGGATTTTTCTGAATTAGAGGCCTTCTTCAAAAGCCACAACCTCTCTCTTGATACAAAATTAAGAATGCTGCGATGCTACGTCTTCTCTGTCCTTTGTTATGGTGTTGAATCGTGGACCTTGAACGAAGATATGTGTAGAAAACTGGAAGCATTTGAGATGTGGCTATATCGGAGAATGCTTAGGATCCCGTGGACTGACCGAGTCACAAATGAGGAGGTCCTCAGAAGAATGAATAAGAATCGAGAATGACTACCATCAAATCTCGAAAGTTACAGTTCTTCGGACATATTATGCAAAATGAATCCATATATACTCTCCTTCAAGCCATCCTGCAAGGAACAATATTTGGAAAACGAGGTCCAGGAAGAAAAAGAATATATTGGTTAAAGAACCTCAGAATCTGGTTCAATACAACATCTGCAGCATGTTCTTATCTCCAGCAGCTTTTCCGCGCTGCTGGAGATAAGATAAATATTGCCATGATGATCGCCAACATTCGTAACGGATAGGCACATCAAGAAGAAGAAGAAGAAACTGATGTGTCAACTACATTTCTGCTCTCTAAACTAGTACAAGGCTCTGCGATTTTTTGTGTTTTTAAAACAGAATTATCCTGTTGAATTATCAAATCACCGTCCTGATTGGAACTACATAGTTTATCACTTCGTTTATTATTGGTCACTATTACTATTGGAATATTTTCTATGTCTACATTGGTAAGTTTTCTTAAGTTTTGAGTATTCCCATTTTCACATATTTCATTATTACGGAGCCAAGAAATAACTTTTTCATTGACTTGTACCGTGGTTTAATTGGAAATAACATCAGTTACTTCTTCGTCTTGATTTTGTGTACAGATAGGTTTTGATAACACATTGCAGTTAGTCGGGGTAATATTTTGCGGTCCCTCACAAGACTCTGATAATGAGCCTTTGATAGCAGCGTTGTATATTTTTTTCTGCTCTTGACAGCATGGTAGGTATTATCCTAAAATAAATAAATATTATATAATTAATATTAATAATATTTCTTGAGGGTTAGGGCAGGAGTCTGCAGTGTGTCCAAATTGCTTACATAAAAAGCATTCTAGTTTGTCCGAAGTAATAAAGATTCTATAATTTGTATTTTCATATGAAATTACAATTAAAGTATTTAACTCAAAGTATTCTTTATCTGGTATCACAAAGACTGAGCGTCGAAAACTGAAGATGTGAGCATATTCGTCTTCCGGTGAACTACAACGGATAAGCGAGATAGGGGAAGCAAGTTGTGATCCAAGTTCATTTTTAAGTGCTTGCTCTATGAGTGCATTCGGGATCGAAGGACACACGTTAGAAAGTAGTAGCCTCTTTGCAGGTGTGATAAGTCTGCGAATAGATATTAATTGATTTCTTACAGAAACAGTCGGATTATTTTTTAGAAGATAATCTACTACGGTTACGGAAGAAATATAGATGCATATACGCTGGTTAGAAATACGTGAAGCAAAAGTTATTTCTTTAGGGGTAACAATTTCGCCGATTGCCTTTATGTAATCAAAAAGCACTACGTCTGGGATAGCGTTCATAACAATGGCTTGAGTTCTACTGGGACATGATGTTGCTGTTATAGATTTTTTTCTGTGTGATTTTGGTAACTGCAACGAAGCTAGGTTGAGCTGTTTGTGATGATGATGCCATAATTTGATTTTAATATTTTGGATGCCAAAATATTAAGTATGGCCAGAAACGACTGGCCTAATTTTATTTGTCGAAAGTATTTAAGTAATATCGACTTACCAATATTTACTTGATAAACAATCACATTAAACTAACAAGTTTTTATTAAAAATACTATTAGTAGAAGCCTGATGTTCACTCGTTGGCTTCTGAAATAGGAAATAGATATAATTTGAATGTTCTATTTTTGGTTTTTAAATGAAATATTGTCTTTGTGTTAAAAAATTGGAAATACACTTTTTGCAAACTAATATTTTGAAAGCAAAATGGAAATACACATTTTTCTAAAAGGTTTATTTAGTTTTTTAATGCAAGTAAACCAGTAACATGAGGATTACACATCGGTAATTGTAACAGAAAAATAAATGCTTAAAAAAATTTTAAATCAGAAAATATGAAATGAAATAAGCACAAGGCTAATTATGAGGTAACTGATCATAAAATAAATGGTAGTCCTATTGTATACTTTTTTTTAGTTGTTGCAAATGCTCATATTTTCCTTTCTTAATGGGAGTTCTACCTCTGTATAAGGCAGGCAAAGAGTCAAAAACGAAAAATTTTGGATTTGCAGGTAATATGATACGAAAAGCTTTCCATTCCAATTTAGAATTTTGTATACTTAATAAATATTTGTATATTTAATTGCCTTTAGGTCAACTACCTGGGGATCTCCAATTTTTTGTCCAGGTCGTATTGATGAGATAAAATTTATACAGGGTGGCGCACCGAAAACGAAACAGATGCATTTACTGGCAGATGATTCCTTTTTAAAAAAACGCTTGGACCCGTCGATTTTGTTATCGAGGGGGAAACAAAATTGGCATAAAATCACATTAACATTTGCAGCCCCCTAAGCGTGGGTGGCACCATCCCTAAAATCTTAAATGGAAAGGGGGGTCGAAAATCCATTATTTAAAAGGTCTTTCAATTCCCTTTACAATGATGTAAAATTCATGTACTTCAATTCAGTAGTTTTGGAGATTTATTGATTTAAAGTTTAAGTACATCATCGTAAGAGGAGATCAATACATAGCAGCAAAGTTGTTAAACAATAAAGGATGAACTGACCTGTTAGCCGAGTAAATGTTGAAAATGACCACCATTACTTTCCATGCAATAATAAAGATTTTGCTGAAAACGTTGCCGGACATTTTGCAATATTTGAGGAGTAATTTGATGGCACTCATTCACAATTCTTTGTCGTAAATCTTCTAAGGATGTTGGCTGAGTAGCATAGATTTTGCTTTTTAAGTAACCCCACAAAAAGAAATCCAAAGGTGATAAATCTGGCGATCTTGGGGGCCATTCAACGGCACCTCTTCTACCAATCCATTGACCTGGAAAGGTCTGATCTAAATAATGCCGAACTCTTAATGCGTAATGTGGTGGGGCACCATCCTGTTGGAACATCAACATATTCTCAACGTATCGACCATCATTCTGAGTTTCAATTATATCTGTTAGCGCAGGATCTATGGCATTTTGCAGTAATTACAAATACATTTCACCAGTCAAATTTCCAGGTAAGAAAAAAGGACCAACCAAATGATCGCCAAAAATGCCAGCCCAAACATTTAATTTTTGTGGCTGCTGTGTGTGTACCTCATGGTAAATTCTGGGATTAGAGTCCAACCAATATCGACAATTATGACGATTTACTTCGCCATTAAAAAAAAAAGGAACATTCGTCGGAAAAGCAAATGTTAAATAAAAATTGTTCATCGTTTGTAATTCGTTCACTCATAACTTCACAAAATTCTAATCGCTTATCAAAATCGTCTTCATTAAGTTCTCGTACAAGGTGAATTTTATAAGGATGAAAATTATGGGCCTCCTGAATCCGTTGGATAGTACGTCGACTAACACCACACGAAGTTTGCAATTTGCGGGTACTTAATGTGGGATCTACAATAACTTGCCCTAAAACCCCCACTTCTGTTGCTTCGTTCCTTATAGGATTTTCAATATTACGTTTTTTATTGGCGACTGATCCAGTTTCCCGAAATTTAGCTACAAGTTCTAGAACATATTTTCGGTGCACATTATTGATCTCATGTCGCTCATTAAAAATTTGTGCTGTTCTATTAGCGCACTGATTATTTCCAAAAAATATTTCAATAATTTCAACCCTTTCTGCCGTGGAATATACCATGGTTAATTTATGTATAAAGCAATAAGTGATATTTTAACAACAAAGATTGGTCAAATCAATCGCAAACTAATGTACTATTTCCTATTTAAAATAAGTACGTGGCATTCTCTACTTATCTTTCTTCAAGAAACAACTTTTTTTGTCACAAAGGACACTTCAATTGCTATCTTTATTATTAATAAACCATGGGCGTAGTAAATAACAGCATTTAATTATCAAGAAAATGCTTTTACTCAAATTTCTTCTGAAAGAAGTACAAACTAATTTGATGTACCTATTAAAGTCTACTTTAAACTTTAAATCAATAAATCTCCAAAACTATTGAATTGAATACATGAATTTTACCTGATTATAAAGGGAGTTGAAAGACCTTTCAAATAATGGATCATTCGACCCCCCTTTACATTTAAGATTTTAGGGATGATGCCACACCCGCTTAAGGGGCTGCAAATGTTAAAGTGATTTTATGCCAATTTTATGCCCCCCTCGAAAACAAAATCGACGGGTCCGAGCGTTTTTTCAAAAAAGGAATCATCTGCCAGTAAATGCCTCTGTTTCGTTTTCGGTGCGCCACACTGTATTACCTTCAATGTTTTTAAAAAAGTCATGCGATAAGTACTCTACTCTCTAGGGATTTTTCAAACATACTTTTTGCATATTATTACATGCTATCTGCCTTCATCTGGGTATGATCTTTCTGGAGATACTTTTCTATTATAGTTAAATATTTTTCTGTTGCTAAGTTGAAGAGGGCGTTTGCTAACACAGAATTTCTGTTTTTGAGCAGCGTAACCATCGCTATACAAAATATAATTAGTTTTTTTTTATCTCGAGGATTAGCCTCTACTTTTTTTTGGGGAAATTTACTATTATGGTTGCAAACTCATTAGTTTTTACCCAACGCCCAGTTTCATTCTACAAAAAAAATTCACCTTGCTGGTGTTTTAGATCGTAAATCATGAAGTTATGTACGATAAGTTTTGTTTTGTAATAGAGAAAGCTCACATTGGACTTTGGACAGAGTAGCACAGATTGCAGATCAATTGTAAAAACTTCATTATCTGATTTAATATTATGTAAACAACCTGTCAGTGTGTAAACTTCCAGAAGAAAATAATTTTAATATTTAAAAGTTATTATAATGTCGATATTGCAAATAAAAAATTGATATCTTTAGTCTGCGAAATATGTCTTTGTTTGCCAAGGGCTATGTCATCTATATATGTGATTACACAAAGCTTTGTAACATGTCTCTTAACCACTTAAATCCGAAATCTCTGTTTGATATAAATACGAGTAAATCCTTAAAATTAGAGTCTCAAAGTCAAACATGAGTCTCCACAAAGTGGCTGACAGATATTTACTCAGGATTATGCAGTGAAGGAAGGATGCCAGAAAAGTTCTTCGAGTTATTTATTTATCTAAAGGTTTCTCTGCAAAAGCTGTTTGCTTTTTCTTGGGGTTGTGAGGATGGAGATTTAGTTAGTGTTATGTTTGTAGCGGAATTAACCGGATGTGTATTTATTTTAAACCATAAAACTTTCAAATATACTTTTGTGCCGAGAGATGTTATTGTTAGTGTAGAATTTTCTATTTTATAAACATTTCCTACAGCTTGTAATGGAAGAATTCACTGACTATAACCTGCCAATTTACTTAGCATTCGTGGACTTCCTAGACTGAAAAAATATCAAAAAACAAAACTAAAATACGAGTATACCAAGGGTTTTGAAAGGTAACAATATTTTCTTAAAATGTTTTATTTTAAAATATAAAGATATGGTAATAAAGAAATTAACCTTTGGGTAATGGCATCACTGTGTGAGAGACTGGGTAGACTCTTTTTTTGATGTTGGTGTTAAACAGATTATTGTAAGGAGTCAAAAGTTTCGGTACTTTTATGTATCGTTGTGACTTAGGGTTAGTCGTCGTGTGTTCATTACAGTGTACTAATGTGTTGTAGTAAACGAGCTTTCGGTTGTCTCAGACCGGCGCCACTAACATCGATACAAATAATTTTGAGGTAAGCTTTTAGATATTTGTACGTTTCCCTAATTATAATTCAAAGATTGTTGGATATTAGCAATAGGGGATTACGAGCACGGGCAAGCTTACTTGCAAAAATTTAGAAGAAGTGGGACTAGATAATACCGTTGATTGAATATCTGAAATAATAGTGATAGTGAATTTATTTGTTTATATACCTTACAATTTGATGATGACCAAGTCATCATAGCTAATGATAAAGACGATCTAGAGTATATGGCAAGGAAACTAAAGGAGGAGTATAAACAGTGGGGCTTGGAAATTAATGTGGAAAAAACTAAATACCTACCCATAGGAGTTGTGTTATCCAATATCGAACTGGAAAATAATAAAGAAATTACATCCTGTAGTGAATACACGTACCTTAGAGTAATCTTCTATAGAACTGGAAAAGACGATGAGGAAATAAAGAAAAGGGTAACACAAGCTAGAAGAACAATTGGCTGCCTAAATGAAATACGTTGGAGCTCTGAAATAGGAATAAAGCGAAAATACAATATATATAAAACACTAATTAAAAGCAGCCTCGTTTACGGAGCAGAAACTTGGCGAATAACCGAGAACAACAGAAAAAAATTAGAAGCTGTAGAAATGGATATGTTCAAAAGAACGTTAGGTATATCCCGCAAGGAGTTCGAATTGAGGAAATAATTTGAGGAATTGGAGTAGACGGTTACTTAACAACAGATATTGAGACGAAACAGTTAATTTGGTATGATCATTTTCAAAGAATGGAAGACACAAGATTGCCCAAAAAGATTATGCAGTGGGTACTACCAAACCGTAAAAAACGAGGAAGACCCAAAAAGACATGGAAAGAAGGGGTAACCAAGGCAATGAGTACAAGGGATCTTAGATGGCCAATGGGACTATAGAAGGACGTGGAAGTTAGGCATCGGACAACGTCGAAAAATCGAAAAACGTTCTAATATAGATATATATATATATATATATATATATATATATATATATATATATATATATATATATATATATATATATATATATATATATATATATATATATATAATTGTGATGATGTATTGTTTGTGAATGATGAGCAATGAGTATTTTTTAATAATATATATATATATATATATATATATATATATATATATATATATATATATATATATATATATATAGGGTTTTTATCGCGGTTCTCAAAGAATTAGTTTGTAAGCACTTTTTTAAATTATCTTTATTATATCTATTATGAAACACACATATATATCTAACATAACCAATGTAAATTTTAAAATAAACTATCTTTAAATTAAAATTCTTATGAAACTAATTAAATTATATAGACAATGTAAAATTTAAACAAACTATCTTTAAAATTGAAATTCTATGACAGTAACTAAATTATTATAACAAAATTTTGTACCTTTCTGTCACTGAATGCCTAAATAAACTGTTTTCCACTATATAGATTTTAATCACCACTCAATGTCTTCGTTCTCAGCCTCGGTTATCCTTGTTTTTGTGAAATTACTTTTTCCAATTATCAGCTTCCACCAATTTAAAATATTTTTCTTCTTAACAGCATTTATATTTATTCTTCTTTTCAATATACCAATATCCAATCACCAAATATATTATATAATTTCAATTTTCAATTAATACTTCTTCCATTATTCAATCACCATTTATACATAACATAATTTTTAATCTTCAATAATATTTTTTTTATACTGTTTCTTAATCTTCATTTAACTCACTATATTGAACATCTGTACCTTCTGACTGACTATCTTGAAACTTACTGAACAACTAACTGTAACTAACTTTCTTACTAACTCTAACTAACTTTCTTACTAACTGGACTGGGCATTTTGAATCCAAATCACCGAGTATTTATACCTTTTCAATCTTCCAGAACCATCTGGCAAGAAATCATATTCGATTTGTTCCATTTCCTCCATATCTGAATTTTCTGGAATAGTCCATTTCTCTGTCTGTCACTTAAATGTATAGTTGGTTGTCTATGCACATGGCTCACTTAAATATATTTACAATATTTTAATTATTAAGATAAAACTTTTTACACTTATTATATGCTAATTTCTTAAGAATACCCTCATATAAATAATTTTTATAAAATTCTCTAGTATATAACTTATTAAAACAACCAAACAACCCCTACATCCAATATTATCTACTATATAACTTATAAATTATTTTTTGTCCCTTTTACATTTAAACACTATTTTTCCTTCTCCCATGTTCAATATCATTTCAATATATATATATATATATATATATATATATATATATATATATATATATATATATATATATATATATATATATATATATATATATTGTAACGTTAGGCACCAATTTGTAACGTTCCAACGAACATTCATTGGGTGCCAATTTGTAATCCTTCGAGGCTCAATTTGTAACATCCCAACGTTGAGCTGCTGTTGTCAACTTGTAACCGCAAACCTTAGTTTGCTGCTACAATCCGACTAACATCACTAACAACGTTGGAGTGACAAATCGTTTCCCGTTGGGACCAATGTTTAACGTCATAACCCCTAATGTATCAATTGCAAAATTGCTACATTAGACGTTATACGAAACACTCCCTGGCTAGCTCACTCAGGACGTGAATATGGCCTACTCTGGAGCAACACACGCAAACAAGTAAAAAGAAGAAACAATACACAGTTAAATTAACACATGTTTATTAAAATATTAAAAAAATGAGAGAAAAATACATGTTTAAATATATTGAATTTAAATAAAAATTATTTGACTTCTTGCTACAGTGTTACATTATAGTAAGGAAAAATGCTTGTCACCAAATCCTAGGTTTTATCCTGGTCTTTTCTGCTATGGTTGTTAGCAAGCCATGTTGTTAGTTGTGGATTTTCTTCCCCTGGAGTCAACTCTCCTAATGGAATGATAGTGCCATTCTCAGGCCGGTTGGTCTTCTGGATGTTAATATAAATTGACCCGCACCTGAGAAATGTATCCCGGAGGTTGACTCCTAATTCAGGAGACGACACAACAATTGGTTATTATACTAAAGTCATGAAGAAAATCGACATTTTTAGAAATAAAAGCCATTATATCGACTTTTGTATCGAACGGGAAGGGGGAAATGTCAACAAAAAGGAGTCTTTGTCACTAGCATTAAACTAAACAGAGAATAAAGATGGCACCTCTCGTTCCAAAGTAACAGAAATAGAGATGAAAATAAAATTCATTCTTTAGAAACTTGAGTAAAAGATAAAAATGATGATTATTAAGAAAATAGGAAAGGTAGATACTGAAATATATATATATAAAGAAGATAGATTTGGACGCCAACTGGTTTTTATACCAAATACCAGTAAAAATGAAAAGAGAATAATGAATCAATTAAGTAACGACATAATTCTGATACAATCTATATCTGAGAAAATATATAGAAAAATAAGAGATACAATGGAGGATATAGAAGAATATGAATTATGACAGAAGATATGGAAATTGGAGAATAGAATTAACGAAATATATTAACATAAGAAAGAAAGCAGGCAATGTAGCAGTTATAACGCTACAATATATATATATATATATATATATATATATATATATATATATATATATATATATATATATATATATATATATATATAATCAGTGGCATGCGAAGATGAATCAAAGGAAGAGAAACAGGACATTGAGGAGGTTTTAAATCAAGACGGTAAATCAAAACAGGAGACATCAGATGCAGATGAAAGAGTTGCGGTTCTGCACGTATTTTCTATATAGGTATGTTAACAAACTAGAACATGTATTAGCAGGTCATGCTAATACATATTCTATAAATTATTATTGTTTTAGGCAAGAACTGTACAACTCACTGAAAATAGCATTCTCCAAAGCCAAAAACCACTAGTACAAGACAGCATAAAATAAAAATTCGGTCACCAGGGCCTACAAAAATAAAACTATTAAAATTTAAAGGACGCTTTCGAGATTTGGAACTATTTTTTGGATAACATGATACATATATGGTATCATTGAAAGAAATATAAATAACTATTTACACGAACGAAATGCTAATCCCACTGATGAAATGTAAATCCGTGCTTTTATAGGACTCTTGTATTCACCTGGGCTAGGTTATTGTAATCGCGCCAGTGCAGAAGGAATCTTTGGATGAAAGAATTGTTTTTATCTTAGGATGACTACGATGATTTTTTTTGTATCTCTACCACATCAAACCTTTTTTTTTATTAAATTCTATATACTTTTTCAAGTTCACATGATTTTGGTTTTAGTTTTTCCAAGACGACCGGAAATTTGTATTAATAAATAACTTATACAAAAACAAACCATTTACCGGATTGCTTCAAGTAAAATTTTTTAGCCATATCTTATCAAAATAAATACTTTTTCTTTCTTGGTAATTTTTTGAAAATGCTATCTTGAAAAAAAAATGCCTAATTAGTGACTTTTGTGACTTTTTTAATAAAAAACTACTGAATTAATTACAATTCAACAAACAGGTTTATAGTTTTTGAACCCTCACGTATAAGTAAAAATATTTTGACAATGATAAGGGGTTTGTTTCTTGCTAAAAACATAGTTGGCAATTTTAAAAATTATAAAGCTTTTTGCAATTGAGATTAGTAGTCAATAAATTGCAAATGTAATTCATTTAGTAGTTTTTTAGAAAAAAATACCAAAAATCACTAACTAAGGCATTTTTTTAACAACAAATTACAAAACACAAAAAACAAGGCGTTTTTAAAAAAATTACCAAGATGGGAAAAGTATTTATTTCGATGGGATACTCCTAAAAAAAAATAAGCGATTCGGGAAATTGTTTTTTTGTTATGTTATTTATGTAATAACAACAATTTTCGGTCCACTTGGAAAAATGCAAAAAAAATAGATTTAAACTTGAAAAATATATAAAATCGAATAAAAAAGGTTTGGTTTCAGCTCTGCATCTGGGTGTAAACCGCTCGCCTATTATAATCATTCAGCATTTGTTACCATTTTTGAGATGCTTTCTGCTTTCAGAGGGAAATGTTCGTTCTGTCAGTACATTCCCTAAAAACAATTTTTGGATGAAAAAAAAATTTAACATGACACCAACTCATTAACAAAGATGTAATATACACATTTGGAATTGTATTTACGAACGTAGGATTTTTAATACAATTACTAAGATTACCTGATTTGCAATTAACCAGTGTACATTTCTATATAATGTCGCGATGTTTTATAACTAATTTATTTGTTCCACTGGATTGCCTCTTCTCCGCGGTTTGTAGTAGCGTATGTGGCACGCCAACAGTGGTGCTCCGTCTACCGATTTTTCCTGAAAGTCCGGTTTTGTGCAGATAATAAATAATGTTTTATAAACATCAATTTTGTTTGTGTTCGATAGATAATATTTGAATTATTAAATTTATCCTTAAACCAAATATTGTTTATAATTTCAAATTAAAAAGAGTGTATTATTATTATTTTATTTTTGAAATTCCTTTTTATTTTTATTTTTAGAAATCTACTTTTTTTTCAAGCAGTTTTGGCAATAAAACATAACCATTTTTTTTAGTTAAATAATATTTTTAATTCCATATCTACATTTATAAATACGTACGTTTTGCGAATTGACATGCACTCTAGCTGTGTTTCGTTTTTACACTTACACTGGCAGCATCGCGGCATGAATTGAGACTCCAGTGGAACAAATGAATTAATTATAAAACATCGCGACGTTATATACAAATTTACACTGGTTAATTTCAAATCAGAGGATCTAAGTTATTGTATTAAAAATCCTATGTTCCGTAAAAATTTTTCCAAATCTGTATAACAAATTTTGTACCATTTTAAGGGTTTTTACCAAAATATTTAGTGACTTGACTCATGCACACCTGGTAAATGTAAATGATGATGGAATTGTTAGTCCGAAAACGTTCTGTTTATCTAAAGATGAAGACCGGTCAATTATATGAAAAAGTGACACATTTTTACTGAAAAAGGATAGAAAATCCTTTAAAATGAAAGTTTGTAAAGATATTTTTGTTAGTTTGTTGCTGAATTATTACCGAAATTGCTTCAAAACTAAAATGTTAGAAAACTATTAATAACTTTTCTAAAAATACACAAAAAGCTTTAATTTTGCGTGAGAATGAAGAGAATAGCACAAATATTTTGTTAAATTGTTAATCTCAGAAAGCTATTGTGTATAACGTTATTATACGTAAGCTATTAAGTCTACATAAATTCTTAAAGCACAAAATTTAAGGGGAAGGCACATGCTATCAAATTAAATTATTTAACGATTAAAGGGCCGGTTGTTCGAACGCTAATCAAAACTTGATTGAAATCAAATATTTAACTACAAGCAAATAGGTACGTCACAGTAGCTGTCAAAATTATTAAAAATTGTTTATTATTATTATTGATTTGTAAATAAAAACATGAAATTAACACCAGAAAGAGTTTAATTACGGTCTATTTTAAATTTAAACTCAAAATAATAAAATTGAGTAAAATAAATCAGTCAACATAACCTTAAAATGTGACGTATTTGATTTTATTTGAATATTTGATTACAATCAAGTTTTGATTAGCGTTCGAACAACCAGCCCTAAATGTTAATGATACATCTTATAAAATAGGTTTTCAAAAGTACTGTGATTATAACCTTATAAACATTTAAAATAACTCAGATATAGCGAGAAGTTAATGTTTTACATTTAAAATTTTGTAGTACAAGAATTAAAAAAAAAAACGTATCTACGACTCTTAAAACCCAAGTCACCCCTGTAAAATCTTACTCTAAAAAAAAACAGAGAAATTCTACGATGACATTACTGTAGTGATAAACGATACAATTACACACTATACCATAATGTGTAGTGACTTCAACAATAAACCGGGGAGAATGGCAGATGAGAAAAAAACATCACTGGAAACATTTGGTTTGGGTAACAAAAACGAGCACAATGAAAATTAACTTAGTTTTACAACGAAATAGCATTAGTTCACAAATATAAATGCTTAGGTCATAAAATCCAAATGGACAAGAACATTTAAACTACTTAACAGCAAAGAAGAATCGCTGTACCATGACATATTCAAAAGCAACATGCCACATTAATTTTAATGTGTGCTTAATCGCGACTTATGATGCCAAATCACTTTCTCTTTAACCCAGGCCAAAGCCGCCAAATGGAACGATTGATACTTGGACTGACTCTTAGTGACAAGGATAGAAATAAAGAAATAAGAAGCAGAACAGGCGTCACAGATGTCATAGATGGCATAAGAAAAAAATATGGTATAGAGACCATGGGCAGATAAAAGAAGCAGAAGTGGACCACGTACATGATAGACAGACGACGTTAAACGAATCGCTTGGACTTGGCTGTAGGAAGTTTAAAACCGACAGAATTTGGAAATATTAGGCGAGATCTGCCGCTGAGATTTTCATGCGAATAATTTATAACCGAATTCAAAATAAGTGTGAAGAATACCTGAGTCGTTCTCAATATGGCTTTAGAAAGGGTACAGGCACTAGAGAAGCAATTATGGGATTGACATTGATAGCGGAAAGGTATCTAAAGGTTCAAAAACGGCTATATGTGTGCTTTGTCGATTATAGAAAGGCCTTTGACCGCATCAAACGCGGAAAATTGATCGAGGTGCTAAAAGAAGTAGGGTTGGACGGACACGACATAGCTATCATAAGTAATACATACTGGAACCACACAGGATGAGTTCGAAGAGAGAACGGAAACACCAAGTAAATCAACATAGAACGAGGAGTGCATCAAGGGTGCATTTTATCCCCCCTATTATTTAATGTATATGCCGAACATATAATCGGAGCTTCTCTTAAAGATCGCCCTGAAGGTGCCAGAGCCAATGGAATCATCATTAACAATATAAGATATGCCGATGACACCGTAGTATTAGCAGAAACAGAAGACCAACTAAATATATTGATGAACATATTATCAGAAGAAAGTCACAGGCTGGGCTTGGACATTACCTTTTCCAAAACCAAAATTCTGGTATTCCACAAAAACCTCCATGAACAAGTTACACCTAACATACAAATAAACGGTATCAACCTTCAGAGTTCCCAAAGCTTCATACACCTGGGCAGAGAAATAAATAGTCAACTCGAGCACTCAAAAGAAATTAGAAGACACATTGAAATAGCAAGATCTGGTTTCATGAATATGCGTAAAATGCTCTGTAACCCCAAGCTATCAGTCTTAATACGATTGAGAACACTAAAGTGTTATGTGTGGTCTCTATTACTATATGGCTGTCAGACCTGGACATTAAAACAGTATGACGTCAACAAATTAAATTCATTTGAAATGTGGATGTACCGCCGAATGCTAAGAATAAGCTGGACCAGCAGAACTACGAATGAAGAAGTACTGAGAGCAATGAACACACACCCTCATCAGGTCAATACTATTAAAATTAGAAAGATGTCATATCTAGGACAAATAATGCGCCATAGGGAATTTGAGCAGCTCCAAGTAATATTAGAAGACAAGATTGAAGGTAAAAGGGAAATAGGACGAAAGAAAAAATCTTGGCTGCGAAATATCAAAGATTGGACCCACACAAAAGGAAATGAATTAATTCATCAAGCCCAGAATAGAGAGAAATTTGCCATATTGCTCGCCAACCTCAACAGAGAAGGCACTTAGGAGGAGGAGGAGGGGAGAGTTACTTTCAACTTGGTCGCAGAAGACTGAAATGATGATGAAATATGGCATTAAAATTTGATTAAATGCTTTCACGTTTACATGGACCTAATTTTTTTAAATTAAGTGCAAAATAAGTTAGTCGGGATATTATAGGGAAAATTTTCGTAACGTAGAATATAATATAACTACTACATATTATTTTCAGAAGACTACTTTTATTAAATTACAATTAAAAATAAAACTTGCAATCCTTACGAGTAAATAAAAATGGTATTATTTCTACCTCTTGTTATTGTCCAGATAATTAACCTGCAGGTGTTATGTGATCATTTGCGCAACTTATATCCTGACCACATGTAACTGGTCTCGGAGTTTTATGATTACATAAATTTTATACCCTCGAGAAAATATTCTGCTGCTATTTTTTCTCTTCTAATTTAATAGAAAACTGTTTCTGGTTGGCTCTACTGAATATCGCAAAAAAGTATATCATGATCACAAAAGCGAAAAGAAAATTCAATTTGTGGAAAATGGAGATTTTTTTGTGCTTATCGGAGAAAGGAATAGCAAGGACTGAAAATATAAATTGGTTAATATACGACGAGACCGATATAAAAATATGTAGTAAGGTCTTGTAATTTAATGTGTTGCATTGGTAAAGATACTTTTTTCTAGAATATAAGACAATATTTTGAAAAAAAATGTAAAAAATAATTAATTTAAACTATTTTTTTAAAGATTTTCTCTCTATTTATTGGTTAAAAAATAGCCATTTAATCTTACATCTTCAAAAATAAATAATAAATTCATCTAATACTTGTTCATTATTAAAAATTTTTTACGTTTTACAACGATATTTTTTGTTAAATCCCTCTATTAAAAATATTTATTAACAATTTTGAATATGTTAAAAGATTTGATAAAAAATCAGTTACTTTGTAGATTGTTAGATATATGGTATTACGAAAGTTACATAAGATTTATACCACATAAAAAAGACCCTGACGAAAAAAAGGAAGTATTAAAATTCTAGAATATTCAAGAGGCGTTTGAAACGCATGTTGGGTTGCGACAGGGAGATGCGCTGGCGTGTCTCCTTTTCAACATAGCTTTGGAAAAGGCGGTCAGGGATGCCCAAATAGACAGCAGAGGAAACATTTTTAATAAATCATCCCAAATTTTGGCATATGCAGATGATGTTGATCTAGTTGCCAGCACAACACGCAAGCTAGAAGAAATGTATACCACCTTGTCACACGCCTCAAAAAATATGGGCCTGCAAGTAAATGAAAATAAAACTAAGATAATGGCATCAACACCCAACAATAGAGCCAGAAACATCGGCCACCAACTCACGGTTGATAATTCTACCTTTGAAGTGGTGGACAAATTCACATACTTGGGCTCCCTGATCACCAAGGAGAACGTCATGACGGAAGAAATCAAGCGAAGAATAATCCTAGCAAACAAATGCTATTTTGGACTGAGTAGACATATGAGAAGCAGAAATTTAAGCCAAAAAACAAAAATAACCATATACAAAACCCTTATACAACCAGTGTTGACATATGGGTCTGAGGCATGGACCATTTCCAAGGCAGATGAAAATCTCCTGCTTATATTTGAACGAAGGATCCTGAGAAAAATATTTGGTGGCATCTGTGAAAATGGTGTTTGGAGAAGGAGGTACAACTACGAGATATATCACAGATATAAACATATATTTGGTGGTAAAGACGTAGTATCCTTTATAAAAATAGGAAGACTAAGATGGGCAGGACATCTGGCAAGATCACAGCAGAACAACCCTCCTAGAAGAATCCTTATGTCACAACCTGTGGGAAGTAGAAAAAGGGGTAGACCAAAACTCAGATGGAGGGATGGTGTAGATGAGGATGGTAGACAAATAGGCGCAGCAAACTGGCAACAGTTGGCAATGGATAGAACTGACTGGCGTAATAGACTTGGGAAGGTCGAGGCTCTTTTATAGGGCTGTAGCACCAATGATGATGATGATTCAAGATGCCATCGAAAAAGTCCTGAAATGTCTAGTCTAGTCTTTGTAATGCTCTAGCTACGTTTGAAAGTTGTAATGGAGATGGTTTTAAGAGGACTTGAAAGAGAGGAAAACATGTCTAGTATATCTTGATGATATAGTCAAAACCATGTATAAAGACCGCTTTGCCACTTAATTCTGATAACTTCATTAGTAGTTGACCAAGTAAACAAAGATATCTGTTGCATATTTGTGTACAACATTTTACTGTTCTGTTGTGTCACTCAGCGATGCTCAATAAGTTTTCGTTTTATTATTTTATTGCAATAGTACGCAATATAACATATCGTATTTATACAGTAAACTTATTAACAAACTTGTTTTAATGATTTTTGTTTAATTTATTGTGATGTATAATATAGCTTTACCAAATAATTTAAGTTATGTCATTACAAGAACGTATTAATATTAAAAAAATAAGGTTTCGTCCAGACATATTGAAAAATGATTCATGTTATCTAAAAACTGTTATCGACAGAAAAATATGTACTGCGGCGGCGATATCTGTGAAGATCGTATTATTATGAAATTCATACTTGTCATCATATATTTCATTTTTATTGATGGTTAAAAATTTGAATTATCGGGTATTATTTAATATCTTGGTAAAAATTATTTAGTAGGTAAATGGTCAAGTAACAAAAATGTGATTGGACACTATTATTATTATAATAAAATTATTATTCACTCTATACCAATGGGCAAACGCAAACATCATAAAAAATATTAATAAATAAAGCTGATTAACTTATGTTTCAGTTTATTTAGTATTTATTTTTTTATTTTTTGTTTATTCAGTAATCTTAATAAGTATTTAGTAGTTGGTATAGTATAGTATAGTTAACTAAATATTTAGGGTAACGGGTACGGTTGTTGCCGGTCACTTGTAATTGGCCACTTTTACAAAAATCCATAATATTAATATTTGCAAAAATTATAGCGAAATAAATATATTTGCATTGCAATCTGACAACATTCATATACTCAGTGACATTAGAAGGGTTACACCCAGAAGGAATAATTTCTTGGACTTAATTTTTTGGCAACATAATCACTTTATTTAAAACATGCAATGATAACAATTCCAATGATGTATCTTGTCTACTTTTTGTAAAAATAAAGACTTATCTTTAAAGTTTTTTGTGAAGACACCAATTTTTGAAAACCGGTTCGTATAGAAATTTTTAGTTTTTATTCCTCAGTCTAATTGTATTCAGTGTAAGAAAATGCATCGAATTCGAAGACACCAAAATTACCACAAGGTTATGAATGCGACGAATTAAGATTCTGTTTAGGAATGCATGATGATGGTAGGATGGTAAGACGCCGCCGTGCAGAGCGACGAGATATCGGGTTTGCTGTTGAGAGACATGTACACAGGACTGTTAAAGTAATGGTTTGGGGAGCTATTGCCTATAGTAGCCGATCTTCTTTTTCTTCTTCACGTGCCATCTCCGCGACGGAGGTTGGCAATCATCATAGCTATTCTGATCTTAGATGCTGCTGCTCTGAATAGTTCAATTGATGTGCATCCGTACCATTCCCTCAAGTTACGCAACCATAAGATTCTTCTTCTTCCTACACCTCTATTGCCCTGGATTTTCCCTTGTATAATCAATTGAAATAGGTTGTATCTCTCATTACGCATAACATGCCCCAGGTATTGCAGCTTTCGTGTCTTGATGGTTTCCAATACTTCCATTCTTTTTTTGATTCTTCTCATGACTTTGTTGTTTGTTACATGCTCGGTCCATGATATCTTCAGGATTCTTCTATACACTCACATTTCAAATGCTTCCAATTTTTTAGCAGCCGACGCGTTAAGTGTCCATGCTTCTATCCCATAAAGCAGAGTCGAGAAAATATAACACCTTACCAGCCTAACTCTCAAGTCCAATTTTAGTTCTCTTGCACAAAGTACCTTTCTCATTTTATTGAAGTTTGTACGTGCTTTCTCTATTCGAACTTTGATTTCTTTGGAGTAATCGTTTGTGTGATTAATTATTGTGCCAAGATAGTGGTAGTTTTCAACTTGTTTTAAAGCACTACCGTGAATTGTCAGGCTTTCACCATTATTTTGGGTTTTTGATATCCTCATAAATTTGGTTTTCTTGGTGTTTATTCATCATCATCTTGGTGCTACAGCCCTTAGAGGGCCTCGACCTTCTCAAGCTTTCTACGCCATTCTATTCTGTCCCTCGCTTGCATTTTCTAGTTGCCGACTCCGATCTTCTCGGCATCTTGTGTTACCCCGTCCATCCACCTTAGCTTTGGTCTACCCCGTCTTTTCATTCCTACGGGTTGCGCTGTTAGAATCTTTTTTATCATGTTTGACTCAGGGGCCCGGGCTACATGTCCTACCCACTACAGGCGGTTTCGCTTAATTATAGTGGTAATATCTTTACCACCAAACGTATGCTTGTAGATATTCTGCAGTTCAAAGTTATATCTACGCCTCCATACTCCGTTCTCACAGACCGCTCCGAATATCTTGCGTAGCACTTTTCTTTCAAAAATGGAGAGAGCGGATTCATCTGTTTTCGTTCTTGGTGTTTATTGATAATCCATATTCTTCTCCATACTCAACTATCTTGTTCATTAGCTTTTGGAGGTCTTGGAGGTTGTCTGTTATTATGATAGTATCGTCCGCATATCTAATGTTGTTAATTGGTGTTCCATTGACCTTGTTTCCTGCTGTTTCTCTCTCAAGAGCTCTTTTCATAATTTCTTCAGAGTATGCATTGAAGAGTAGTGGTGACAATACACACCCCTGTCGCACTCCTCTTTTAGCCGATCACCACTTGTTTATTCGAGGAAATATTACAGCTGCGCGTTATGTTGATGACATCTTACAAACCACTTTCCTACCGTATCCCGACGGTCGTCAAGACGTCCTTTTTCAGCAAGACAACGCGCGTTTTCATACTGCTCGTCAAACTATGGACTTTCTCCAAAAATCTGGTGTTAATGTTTTGCCGTGGCCGCCGCGTGCTCCAGATTTAAATTCTATGGAACGCGTATGGGATATGATGGGAAGGAGACTGTCCACTTTGCACCATCCTCCACAGACTCTGGCATAGTTAATACATGAAGTTGCTTGGAACGGGGTGCCACAAGCAGACATCGAAAATCTCATTTTGTCAATGCCTAGACATATACAGGAGTGTGTTCAGCTACGGGGTCGCCAAACACAATATTATTTATTTTTTGTTACTTGTATTCATTCTTGATGTAAATCTACAATGTTGTCAAAAAATTAAGTTCAAGAAATTATTCCTTCTGGGTATAACACCTCCAATATCACTAAGTATATTGTCTATTATCTGTCTCAGTTAAGATTATCTTGATTTTAACAGGTGCTTTCAGTTTTAAGAGTTTTATACAGAATTTATAATAAAATAGTATTATGTATCTCGGTATATTAAAGTTTTGTAGCAATTTAGTTGGGTATTTTTTACAATATAGCTGGTTTTAAAAGTAGAATTATAAAGGTTGGTGGCATTTTTTGTAATTTTTAGTGGCCATCAACTGTATCTTAAATATGTCCACGTTATACTGATTGGACTACCGGCCTATTACTGTACCTACTTTAAATTAAAACATTTATTATAATTTAGGTACTTTTAGTCTAGTTTAGTCAACAACAAGATAATTCCTGCATTTTTTCTTAATTTTTTTATGTCTTTATTATGGTGTAATAAAAATATATTTTGCCGGATCTGTAATTCTAAAATTATAATTTAAGTTGTCAATATATAATAACATTATTGCCAATGCGGGCATTGGCAAATTTGAATTTTCCGTATTTTTGCTAACATTATTATTTTTAAATATTTTTATTTTTAGATTAAAAAATTACAAATGTTCGTAAAGATAAAACGTATCACAAAAATATACAAAACAAGATCTTCAATAAGATTTTCAGGTTCTAGAGAGTGACATAAGGTAACGAAAAGCCACTAAACAATTTGATGTGCCAAGAGGAACATTGCAGTTTAGAACAAGCGAAAAATTTAACGCAAAAACTACCCTTGGCCTTAATCCTCTTTTTTCTTTGGAGTAAGAGAATCCTTTAAAGAATTGGATTGTAAAATACCAACAAAAAGATTTTTCAGTGGGAATGGAAGATATACGAAGACTCAGTTAAAGGTTTTCTTAACGCAAATCCACGTGCTAATCCTTACTGACAATCGATTTGGAAGAGTTTGAAATAGATCCTTTTTAAAGCGCCACATAGATTTTAGCGAGATAACTTCAAAAGCGGTCACAGCAGCAAGTTTAGTTGTGCCTAAAAAAGATATAAAAAAGTTCATCAGTGTTCAACAATATTTGCATCGTAAAGGTTACATTGGCGTTCTTTAATACCCTCCACGTGTTTTAAATGTAATCCTGACTTGCCTTTTAAAAATAAACGAGTGTTTACTGTAATGGAAATCAAAAATTTATATCAACTAGAGCAGTATTCAAAAACTATTTGGACGTTTATGTTTACCTTTGCATCATATGGAGAAGTAACTGCGTCAATGATTATTTTTTCGTATAAAGAAATTCATAACAATGTTTTAAATTGAGTTCTACGAGATTAGGGCATAGAATGTAGCAATACGGGGTGGATGAAAAATGGAAACTATGAATATATAGAAGACGTCTTTTATAAATACCTAGTTGCGAAAAACACTAAATGTCCAGTTATTTGGTGCGACGATGGACATAAACTCACTTAATCATTCAAACCAATAAATTATTTTCAAAGGTATAAATCAGTTCAGTGACATTGTATCCCAACGCCCCCAGAAATATGTAGCCTGCAAAGGTATCAAAGGTAAATTTTAACGGAATAGCATGAAAGTTTAGACTACAAAACCCAAACTCAGTTATTACCAAAGAAAATTTTGCATTGTTACTAAATACAGAATTTCTTAATATTATTCTGAAGCTATTTTCTTGTGTCATTTTAAATTAGATACTATTTCATTGAAAATAAGCCACAATTAAACATTAAACATTACTACATAAACATTACAAACATTAGTGGAAAAAGTGGAAATTGAAACGTAAATAAACTTATTTTAACCTTTAATTGTTGCTTATTCCCAATAAAATAGTATCTAAATACAGGCACTACACTTAATTAAACTCAAATTCCGTAATTCATGGTTTTAAAGCATCTGGAGTGCATCGAGGAAACCCGGCAGCAATAGACTATTCCAATTGTTTGGGAAATGTCAACGATCAGAATAAAGGTATTAATCACACCATTTCTGGGACAAAATAAGTAACATATTATAAAAATTTTGTAGACACAGTTGGAGTCGCAAAGATTTTAAAATTTGAAACTTTGGATAATTCTGAAGAACTAAATGGAGATTTAAAATTGCTCCTTAGTATATTTAAATTATTTCAAAACAAAACATATCTATCCTCAGGACAGCCTACAAAGTCTAATGAAACCACAAATAATATAAAAGAAATATCAATCATCGCAAAAATATATATACCTTAAGATATCCCATTTTAGCTTCCAGGGGACAATGAAAACATATGCAACATACCAGATATCCTTATTATCACTAAAGACGACCTACTTAAGTGGTGTATTCTGTAGCAAAACGAGTAATGAAATTCGTCTTGGTAAAGTAGTGAGGAGAAGAGAGCGGAACAGTGGAACGACCTATGTATTACAATGCGGAAAATAAATGGGAACCGTTTTATTTTCCCCTGGACATTGTTCTAGCAATGGTTTATGACATTACAAAACTTTAACAATTCGGCCCTCTATAGAACAACATAAAATATAAAATTCAACCGACTTCCCATGCTCTTCTTAAATCATAAACAACAAAGAAAACTCCAAGAACAATGACAAAATGATTTGAAGATAAATAGCATTATTAAATAAAAATGCAAACTAGCCGAAGAGAACTGAGTAATTGCATAGTCTCCAGAAGCATACCCCCTGCAAGCTCTAAACGACAATGTAAATCATTATAAAAGGGTTACTGAAATTAATGACACCACAAATATATATATATATATATATATATATATATATATATATATTTATATATATATATATATTTATGTACGTATATACATATATATATATATATATATATATATATATATATATATATATATATATATATATATATATATATTTATATATATATATATATATATATATATATATATATTTATGTATGTATATATATGTATATTTATATATTTAGAATATACTAGCGGACCAACTCGACATCGAGTTTTTTAAATGACATTTTTATTTTATTTATTTTCATCAAATGTCGACATGGATATCATTTAGCAGTTAATTTTGCATGCTGATCACGAATCCGGTGTCAGATTTGCTCTATCTTGACGTTTTATGCGCGTTTCGGGTCACTTCCGGTGTCGGATCGCAACCGGAAGTACATATTTAGATTCGTCTCGACGAGACCTTTCGATCCATATATACATTGTGGGGTCTAAAACTTAAAGTAAATTTTAACTTCCGGTCATCTCAAAACCGGAAGTGAATTTTTGTACCAAAAGTATATATTGACAATCTCATACGTAATACTAATAATATTCCGAAAAAATATTTTAAATATCTAATATGGTTTTTGAGTAAAGTGGTGGACAAGAAAAGGGCTTAGCGTTTTAGTATACTAACTAAACGGGAAAAAGAACAATAAACACAAGAAAAACTGTATATAAGCACTATTGTTCATTTATATTATTTGTTGGTGATTTTTTTATTTTTGAGCGATGGCTTTATTGGAATGTTAGTTTAAGCTTTTTCAAGGGTTAAACCACACTCAGTCAAACCACCCTTTAATTTACATCGTCTAGACATCTTGTTCGAGACCGACCCACACTTGTGAGTCTAACTAAAATAAAGCAAATAACTATTGTAATGACTATAATATATAAATATTGATTTAATATTATTAATTAAAATATTTTATTAATTTATGGATAACACTATAAGTATTTATGTGTTGATAAAACCAACACAAAAACTCTTTCGCAAACGATTTGAAGTGCTTACCTGTGATAAAATTAACTTCAGCACTTTATCGCATCAAGAAAGGATGGACAAGAATTTGTTAAATAATTTAACTTTTAATAGGTTTTGCTAAGTTCGAGTTTTTGTTCGAGAACTTCAATAATGCTTTAATCGGAAAACTTTGAAATTAGAGAAAGTTATAGGTATCTAGACCACAAAAACTTGATGAGCTTTGGGACTTTACTTAATGCTGTTATTTTAAAATAGTTGCAATAACATTAAAATATCTATCCTATAGTTTTTAGCACCGTTTCTACACAGATAAATGCGATTAGAAAAATTGTAAAAGTTTCTATAACATTTTATTAAAAGTTTTTAATGACTGCATTACTGCATAGTAAATACTGAAAAATATACTAACTTCCAACTAATAATGAAAAAAATATTATAACTTTTAATAAAATCCGAATATAAATCAAGGGTTGCGTCGTTAATTTGTAAGGTAACAAAAACGTTTTGTAGACGTTTATAATTTAAAGCGATATTTTTAAAAGTGCAGCATATACAACGGTAGATGAAAACCTGAAAGCTTTTCGTGGCGAGTATTGCTTTAGTATATATGCTCAATAAATCTAATAAATACGACATAAAAATCTACGCATTAGTAGACGCTGTTTTCTTATACCACAAATCTAGAAGTGTACTTTGGACAGCAGCCACTTGGCCCATATAAAGTTGATACGAGCAATATTTCCCTCGTTCCTCGCCTCTGCAGTGCAGTATCTGTTTCTCACAGAAATGTAACAATGGACAATTTTTTTACAAGCCTCAGCTTGGCCGATCTTCTTTCGAACGAATACAAATAAAAAATAAAAACTACCATCTGAATACAAAATATATTAGTCTTAAATAACATTTATTTAAAAAAAGGTAAAATTAACCCATATCATCGTTTATGGGGTTAGAAACAATTGAGGCCTCCTTCTGAGAACTTAATAAAGATTTTACTTGTTAAAGATTTTTGGCTCACATAATCTACTGAATAAATGATGTCACAAAAGTTTAAGTCGTGAGAAAAAAGAAGTTATCGCAATTTGTAAACTCTAAAAGTATAATTATTATTGTACATTGCCACACGAAAAGGGTTAAATGGTGGGTTTTTGGTGGACTGGAGCCTGTTGGTCCCAAATCACTAGCTACTCGGGCTAGTCTCTCACTACCCACTCTTGTAATACGCAGATTTTGTTTTATGTCTTCTCTTTCTTTGCCGTCATACAACTAACATTTATATATATATATATATATATATATATATATATATATATATATATATATATATATATATATATATATATATATATATATATATATATATATATATAGATCTAGCGGTTAATGTGGGCCCCGTACTAAAACGGTATTATACTAACTCCAGGAGAATATACACCGTGTATATTATTATCTGGGTAGCGCTTTATGTAGACTCCGACCAACACGTAGGATTAAATGAACTCCGTAATAGAGTAAAACACTTTTGGGATCCGTATGTATTCTTCCCCGTACACAACTAAACTCCTCCGATGTTGCCAATAATTTGATTAGTCGTAGATTTTTAAATTTTATAGCAGGTACGTTTTGGAACTTGAAATTTATTTAAATATCAATCAATTTATTCATTCTGAAATTTCACAAATACTTGGTTAATGTAGTTAAATATTTTATGGTGGTAATTTATATTACTTGCTTTAATTATTTTTAAACTTAAGTTAGTGTCTGTTATAAGCTTGGAAAAGGCAATTTTTATGTATTAGTATTTTTTTAATGCATTGACACTGAAAAATTTATTATATAAATGTACGTTCCTATGTTTCGATTGCTACGTTTTATGATGTACAATATTTGTTTCATAAAGTAGTAAAATTTAAATTATAATAATTTGTAAATCAATCTTAAAATTACAATTTTTTACTGTCTAATTTCAATATTTCAATTTTTAAATGTAGGGAATTCAATATCTTACTATAATACTTTAGTATGTAACTTGTAACAGATACTAAAATAATAAGTAGGCATAACACCTAATTTCGCTTTAACTATAAATGTATCGTATAACGTAACGTAGCAATCAGTAGTGAATCATTACTCAGATAAAATATTTCGGTGACTTTATGGTAATTTGATTATAGCCAACATATCTATTACAATTATTACATATAATATGTTCGGTTGTTTTAAAAAATACTTTGTCGCTTGTAAATTTTGTATCTTTCGTGATCAGGCATACGAGTATTTTATTTTTAATTTAGAAGTAAATGTATATATAATATTCTTTTTTCTGTCACTTATTTTAAATATGGTTCACTTATATTCTTCTTGCTTATTTATTTTTATTCGTAATACTTATAACGTACGTAATAACGTACCCGTTGTTGCAAAAAGCAACAACGGGTACAAAAGATATCAGGTATCAGGGGTGGTATTTGTCAATCTAAATGCCGCCTACGACACATTAAATTAGAGGACATTTCTGCAAAAACTGTATGACAAACTGTAAACATCGTTTTATCCGCGTATATCTACAGAACAGAAGATTTTTCGTATCATTCAATGGTAATATGGAGAACGCAGACAAACGGTCTCGCTTGCCGTAGCGTAATGGCACCTACACTGTATTACATTTACACAAATGATCAACAGATACCAGTAGATACTTAAGCCAAACCCCGAAAATCTTAGGAACGCTCCTTCAATTTTCCCAACACAGGCGCTTTCACAAAACTGAACATCCAATAGTGTGATGAAATCCTTGAACTCTGAATTTCCTATAAATACCTTGTAGATAGTTTATATCGCACGTTGTCAATCACAGAATCTTGTTTAAAACTAAAAGGCAAACTAAGGACCAGAAATAGTATGCTCCGCAAGCTTGTCAGCTAAAAATGGGGCGCACATCCTTTCACCCTTAAAACGTAAATGCTTGCACTTTTCTTCTTGCTTAACTGTCTTTTTCCTTTTATTCCGATATACTCTGTACGAGTACTAGAAACCAATTCGTTAAGGATTTTTGCTTAGTTGAGGAGATATGTTGTGGAATGCAATTTTTAGATTCCCCATGTCTCTAATAACAGTTTTATCAACATCTATTTTTCCTTGCAATTCTTAGAAGGCACAGATTAAAGCAAAATACTGAATTTGGTTTCAAAAATTAGTTTACGTTTTTTAACCAAGTTTGACATCTTGGCGTCTATGCATGTGTCCGATCTACCTTAAGCGATTTATTTTCCTAAACAATATATTTATAAGAGCTTTCTTTATTTAGTATGTGTTCTTATTCTATACGGATTTGTAGCAATATGATAATGAGGTTAAAAAAGTTTTCTTATTATTTTTCTTTCAAATATTCGGAGTTCTTCCTTATTTGTTTTAGTCATTGATTCGCATTCATGTATTAAAATAGGTCTTAAGTGAATTATGCTCTGTATTGAATTGCTTTCTTCTGTTGATTCGCTTGTATTTGGTTTTTATTTTGTTGATTTTAAGTAAAACATTTTTCGTGCTCTCTTCACTTTGTTGAAGATGTCGTTTGCGGAGAGAGTTTCTTATAAGATCAATATCATTAGCAGATGCTAGGACTGCTTTGTACCTTGAGAGCCATTAATGAATTGCATTTTAAATAGACGTTATTTCTATTTTGGTAAGCTCTTCATTAAATTTTTAAATATTTGAATCGAGAATCTGTATTTTATTCAACTGTTTTATAACACAGAGTTTCTTGGCGCCTATCTTCATCTCTGTTTTTTTTGTTTAGCGTATCATTATTTTTCTTCCTATGCCGTCCCCATTAACGGAGGTTGGCGACCACATTTCTAAAAGTATCTCTGTCTTTTGCAACGTGGAATAATTCGTCTACAGTCATCTTTGTCCAGTCACGAATATTTCGCAGCCATGACTTCCTCTTTCTACCTATTCCCTTTTTGCCATCGACTCTACCCTGCATGATGGTCTGCAGAAGACTTTATATTCCTTAGTATGTGTTCCAGGTATGCAGTCCTGCGTACTTTTATTGTTCTCAACAATTTTTTGTCTCGACCCATCCTTCTCAGCACTTCCTCATTGGTGACCCTGGCAGTCCATGGAATTCTCAACATTCTCCGGTATATCTAAAATTCAAAGGCTTGAAGCTTCCTAACTATTTGCGCTTTTACCGTCCATATTTCTACTCCATACAATAGTTGAGACCAGACGTAACATTCAACAAACCTCAGTCTCAGCGCAGTATTAAGATTTTTGTCACAGAACAATTGCTTGAATTTTAAGAACGCTGCCCTTGCCATTTCTATTCGTACCCTGATTTCTTAGTCTGAATCTAATTCTTTGTTGATGTAAGCTCCCAGATATTTATATTTTTACTCCCGCATCATTATTAAAAGAATTTTGCTGAATGTCGATCTAGGGAATCCGGTGGTATGTACATGATGTTTCCATAACCAACGTTCGAAAATTTGTCTTACTGTAAAGTCATGAGGATTTTACTAGGAAATATAGTGCTGTTTAATAATAATAAAGTTCAAGCAACAATTCCTATATGCACTAACTTGGTACTGATATCTCTGCTCCCCGATACCAGGTAGCAGTCCCGAAAACATTATAACTGCTACACTCATGCTTTCAATTATCCAACGATTAGCCAGTCCAGGACTATACGCCTTATTATGGTACTGATATTGCTGCTGTCCCTCATAAGTAAATATAATATGCAAGAAAGGTTTTGGCAATTTAATAGGATTTTGTATGTTAGAATATTATTTCTCCGAGAAAGTGAAAAATATCTATTTGCTATCCGGATTTAATTCATAGATTAAATATTAGAATGCTACAAAATAATGCTATTAGCAGCAAAAAACGGTCTGATATTAAGTAATGAGAAAACTAAATAAATTTCTTTAACATACAAGAGAGAGGACGTAGGGTAGGGCATAACGTAACAATAAACCCATATAATTTTGAAAGATTGCAGCGTTTTAGGTATCGTAGATAACGCTGTCACATAAGAAATAAAATGGAATATTCAGGTAGCTAACTGATGTAAATATAACCCACATAACACTTTTAAATCCAGAAGTCTAATACAAATCCCTAAAATCAGGATATATAAAACAGTGATTAAACCAGTGCTATTGACTTAAATGTGACGAGAACGCTGACAAAACAATGTAAGTAAAACTTAGGTATTAATTAGATCAGGATTACTAGAAAAGCCATCAGAATTATTTTCCAACTTACAAAGGTCCGAATACTAACCAATACCGAACCGGAACTAATGCCAAGGTCTAACAGATATATAAAGATAGCAACGTCATACAAGAGACTAAATCTCAACGCCAAAGTTACGCTGGCTACATCCAAAGGCTTTCTAATAACTGCATTGCCAAGTTAAACTGGGAGAATGCCCCGAGAGAAAAAATGCCCTTAGGACGTCCACGAATCAACAGGGGAGGTAACATATGGTCAGATTTAGGAATAATGGAACTACCTACCGACCCATCATATTTATCAACACATGCCTGTACAACCAACTGCTATCCAACCTACAATCAATACTTATCTGTTGGGAACTATCAAATCCATTACATGTAGTCAAACGAAGTAGGCTTAAAAAAAGTTATCTTAGGAAAGGCACTAAAGAAATATTAATACATATTTTTAAAACGTTATTTACGTGGCTAAGTTTTCAATAGGAATGAGGAGACAAAAAGCAGAAAAGCCAATAGAACCTTGTTGCGTTCTGACTATACTATGACGATAACCTTTACAATATAAACAATACTTGAGGCAACTGTTTGTCTCAATTTTGTCATTCAGAATAATTATGTCTGTATTTTTTAATTTGCTAATTTCCATAGATTCTAATTTCCATAGAATCTAAATATATCTTAAGCCCTTTATTTTAAATATACTTTTTTAGTAATGAAAATACGTAGATAGAACCTGGAATATACATTTAACCTTTAATCTCTGGGATAAATCCATCTCCTAAACAATGGCGCCGATATATTTAGTTAAAATTCTGTGCACTTATTTTAACCGTTTATGTCCTTATCATTCATATATGAGTTGTGACCGATATTACAAACTCATTTACTTTTCACAAAGAGACTTCATATTAACTATACTTATTACTATACAAATCTGATTCGAAATATCGTCGAAAAGTAACAGTGTGTAAAATTATTTTTAATGAAAAGTTAATTAGTCATTTCTTATGGGGTTCAAAAGAAAAGCCTTTACGAAAATTTGAGTACAAATAAGACCACCGTAATCAGTTTTGTCAAATCGGTCCTTTTTAGGATCAATTATTCTAATAATGTCTATAAATATTAAGGACATATCTAAAGATAAAGACACTTTACTTTACTTAACCTTATCAGACATATGCGCTTAGCACAAATGTGACGTATTTCTAGTGCAGAAAATACATAGAAGGCAAAAAATAGTGTATTTGGTATTAAGCTGATCGCTGAAAATCACATAATAAATGTAAAAGTGCTATCTCTGCCGGCAAAGAAGCAAAGAAAAACTTAAAATGAGAGAGGACAAAACCAGTCAGCTGAAGGAACCTTTTAACGATGTTGAGCTTGGATCCACTATCTACGTATATAATGAAGAATAGTACGGCACTGACTGAAGATCTGAGCACAAAGCTTATTATAAAATTTGGACCAAAAATACAACAGTTACTGATATCCAAAGTCTTCAGACAAACAAAGCAAAGACAAAGTTGTTGCCTTGCTTAAACCTGGCAAAAACTCCAACGACCACAAAAGCTATCGGTCAATATATTTATTTTGTCAGCTTTACAAAATACTTCTCAAGAGGTAAAACAGAAGAAAAACTCAAATTAAAAGACAAAAGTTGATATAGACAGGAAAGATCATGTACGTCACCAATACTAAATCTTGCCCAACACAGCAAAGATGGGTACAAAAGATATTAGGTATGAGGAGTGGTATTTGTCAATCTAAGCAGCAATTTGCAGTTTTCATTCAACATCTAAGTTACGTTATGCCCTACTCTACGTCCTCTCTCTTGTATGTTAAAGAAATTTATTTAGTCATCTGGGAAAAATTTCTCAAACGATATTAATATTAAAAGGGACTTTAAAGAGCCAAAGCACGCTAAACCGTAAGGTGACTAAACCACACAAAATGGTTATTTGAGAAAAATTATAGCTCGTTCCAGAAAGAATTGTAAATATAACATTAATGTAATTTAAGAAGAAACGCTGAAGAAAAAAAAACAGTAGCGGTTAGCCTAAATAAAGAAAGACAAAAAGATGTAATTTAATGTTTTGAAAAAATCTGATCCGAAGACTATCTGAAAAACATTTCATAGTATAGACATCGAGCGCGGCGATGCCTTTGCCGTATGGCGGCCTATATCGGAAACTTTTACTACCATTTGACTATTTGTGTACGATTTTGTGTATGGTTAAGTGGCACACCACAAAAAGTGTTTTTATTTTCTCTTTTGTTCAACAATTAAAATGTATTACTATACTTCTAGATGTTCCAATACAATAAAGGATAATAAACATAAAGCACAGGGTACAAAATTTTATTATTTTCTATGTGCTAGTTATTATAAACACATAAGCTATACTACAATCAAAAACTATGACCACTATGAAAAAATACGGTAAACTATAACTACATTTGTGCTTTAGCACTATAGTAAGAACAAGATAAAAATCTAAATTCCTACATAATTATATTAACGAGAAGTTAAAAAAACTTTTGTTCGTTATCAGTAATAGAATATATTATGAAAAATGTTGTTGATATTACAATATCAGATGATAGGAATACAAAAATAAAAAACAACTTCATTTTATCACGAAAAATTTAAAAATTGCAATGTAATTGAACCCATTTTGTGAGCTATAGTTACATTGATACTTATGTGGCAATTAGCTGTAAAGTCATTAGTCTTTTCCGTCGTATCATATTTTCCTAATATTTTTTGTAGGCAAGCGGTTTAGTTTGTGTAATATAATATCCCCAATTCGTCTCATAATATTTAGTTTTCAAAACAGCTGTTAATAATTCGTTCACATTTTTTAGAGCTCTTTGCAGTACATTTGAAAATAAGTCGACAGTAAGATACTTTACTTGTAGATTACTCCTTGTTAAATTAGTTTATTAGGTAAGCCTAGTTCTGCCATGGTATTTCATAGTTTTATTCTTATGGTTATATCAGTGTTTGTTTAAAATCTATAAATAACTAGTTTAATGTTTTTTTTTTGTATTCCCAACATTTCTCATTAACTGCCTAATAGTGAATAATTGATCAACGATTTATTAGTTTTTCTAATTCCACACTAATAGTCTCCTATTTGATAGTTCACCTATTCACTCAATCGTTCCAGGTGTATTAGAAAAAATACTGTATATCCTAATAATTAATAGATATATAGCTTATATATAGCTTATATCGCTATAGTTTGTGCAGTACATTTTATTATCCCTTTTGTGTATGGTATGCTTTTCAGCAAGTTGGTACTTGCTCTTACTTCTAAATTGACAGATCAGTTGTTTAACTGCCTGTACTGAACTTTCTTCTTCATTTTGCAAATATATATAAAAATTAATAAAACTCTGACATACCGTTAATTAAAATATTGGATACCCTATACTATTCAATCAACGGAAATACTAAGATCACAAGAATCTATCTCTATCTAATTAGCCTTTTTCGGTCCATCTTTGGACATAGGCCTTCCCAATCCTTTTCCATTCTTCTCTGTCTGTCGGTATAGTCATCTACCTAGAGCCCACGTGCTTCTTGATATCATCTGCCCATCTCATTTGGGGCCTTCCTCTGCTTCGTTTATATTCCCACGGTCTCAAACTTATAAGAATTTTGTTTCATCGGTTTTTTTTTTGTCTTATATTGTGACCGGCAAATCTCCATTTCAATTTTGCAACTTCTTATCTAACATCCCTCACTTTTGTTTTCTCTCTTATCCACTCGTTTCCCTTTTTATCTATTAGTCTTATGTGCAACATTTGTCTTTCCATTGCTATTTGGGTTTTTATGGTTATGTCCATGTTTACTTTTGTAAATGTCCACGTTTGGGAACCATAAGTTAGAACAGGGAGTACGCATTGATTGTATACTTTGGTCTTAAGATGCTGTGGATATCTTTTGTTTTTAAGAATGTAGCTTAGTTTGCCAAATGCCGCCCATGCCAGTCTAACTCGTCTTTTTATCTCTGCTGTTTGGTTTTCTTTGTTACGTTTTATAGTTTGACCCAGATATATATAATCCTGAACTTGTTCTACTTCATCTTGTCCGATCCTCATTGTGATGTTTTCATCTGTATTTGTTATAATTTTGGTCTTGCTGTAATTCATATTAAGGCCTATCTTTCCAGCTTCTACGTCCAGTTCTTTCATCATTTCAAATAATTATTCTCATTTATCTGTTATCAATGCGATGTCATCAGCGTATATTAGATGGTTCAAGCGTTGTCCATAAATTTTTATACCTTTTTCTTCCCATTCTGATCTTTTAAAAATATCTTCCAGAGCCTGATTGAAAAGTTTCGGTGATATTGTGTCACCCTGTCTCACGCCTCTATTTATTTGTATTGATTTTGTTTATTCATATACTTTAATTGTTGTTTTGGCTTCCTTATATATATTGGCTATTAGTTCCGTATATCTGTGGTCAATTCATTTTCTTATTCGTTTTTCATTATTCATTTGCTCGTTCTATAAGTATTTTCATACTTAGTAAATGGTCACTTGTGCTGAATCCCTTTCTAAAACCAGCTTGTTCTTTTGACTGGTATCCATCGAATTTTGTCGTCAATCTATTGGTTAAAATTTTTGTTAGGAGTTTATACATTACATTGAGGAGTGTTATAGGACGGTAGTTTTTTATATCTGCTTTATCCCCTTTCTTGTGTAGGATAATGGTTACGGATTCCTTCCAGTTGTTTGGGATTCTTTTTTCTTTTAATATCTTGTTAAAAACGGAATGTAGATTGTTAATTACCACTTTTCCACCATATTTCAGCATATCTGCAGTTATTCCATCTTTTACTGGCGATTTGTTGTTTTTCATTTCTTTCAATGCCTTCTTTATTTCTGATTTGCTTATTTCTGGCTGTAGCTCTGAGTTGACATTTTTTACTTTAGCCTTAAGTTGGTTTTTAATTGTTTCTGGTGGTTTCTTTTTTGTTTTATATAGTTCTGAGTAGAAATGGTGGATAATATTTATAATGTCATCTTTAACGTTTGTTTCTAGTCCGTTTTCATCTTTTTTTTTGTTTATTTCACACTTACCTAATTTCGGTCTTAAGCATTTCATATTTTTGTTGTTTTGTATTACTTTTTCTATTTTTATTTCTTGTTCTTTTCTCTTATTTTTTCTTATTATTCTGCTTATTGTTTTATTGATTTCTACATATTCTATAGCTTCCTTCTTTTATCCATAAGCTTCTTTGTTTCTGTTGATATATAATTGTTCTTTTTTAGATCCTTTTTTGCTATTTCTTTTCCTGATGTAATCATCGTTGCTGTAAGTATGTTGTCTATTTCATCTATATCTTTGTCATCACTGTCTAATTTTTAAGTAAGTTGTTCTTTTAATAGATCTTTGTATATCTCTTTATATTGCCCTAGTTTGTTTCTATCTACTAGATCCTAGTTTTTAATTATTTTTCTTTTCATTTCATAGTTATTGTCAACACTAATTTTTGCTCTGACCATCCAGTGATCGCTACCTGTTGTGAATCTGTTAAGAACTGTTACATCTTTAATGATATATCGTTCCGTGGACAGTATGTAGTCGATCTCATTTTTTGTGGATCCATTAGGGCTGACCCATGTCCACTTTCGTTGGGGCTTCTTTTTGTAAAAGGAGTTCATTGCGTATAGATGCTTTTCTTCTAGGTAGTTCATCAAAGTAGCACCTCTATCATTTCTCTGACCATAGCCGAAATCTCCTATTTTAGTTTCTTCATTGTTTAGTTTTCTACCCAGTTTGGCATTGAAATCTCCAATTACTAGTATAAGACGATTTTTATGTTCTTCCATAGTCTTTGATATATCTTCATAAAATAGTTCGATATCTTCCGTCATCATAAGCTGTCGTGGGGGCATATACCTAGATAATTTTAATTAATGTTCTTCTTATTTTAAGTATGACATAGGCTGTATTCGGGTTTCTTCTTCTCGTCGAGTTTCTGATAGGCCTATGATATCTCATTTTATGGTTGTTAATTCTTCTTTCAGTTCATGTACTTATTCATCCGTAGACATCGATCTAATATTGTATGTCCCTATTGACAGGTTGACGGATTTTTTTGATTTATGTTGTGTTCGTCTTAGTGGGTTTTTGTTTATATCTATCAAAAGCGAATTATTGCGTCTCCCAGATACAGCGAGGCAGACCTTTGAGGTGTGGGATAATATTATGGGTTATTTCTGGTTTCGTCATAATTTACACTGAAATTACTAACAAGAGAGTGCTCTTACTTCCACATGTTCAAATTGATATATAGTACCAACAGATGCTAGTTATATACCATCAGTACTAATAAAATGGAAACTATCAAATTAATGTCAATTTCATTGAATAATCAAAACAATCGAAAATATAAAATATACCAAAACAACACAATAAAAGTAAAAGTAGAAGAAGAACTAACCGACCCTATTGAAGCTGGTAATGGGATAAGACAGGGAGATTTCCTGAGTTCTCTATTGTTCAACCGGATTATGGATGAAATAATAAAAAGTAAGAAATAAAAGAGGATACCAAATGGGAGAAAAACAAATTAAAATAATCTGCTATACAGACGACGCAGTACTATTCTTTCAAAGTAAAGATGATTTACAACGTATGCTACACCAATTTCATATAACCGCCAGAAAATTTAACATGTTAATTTCCTCAAAAGAGACAAAATGCATGGTTACAACAGCAAGTTTACTAATATGTTAATTGGAGCTGGAAGGTCAGATAATAGAACAAGTGATGAAGTTTAAATATCTAGGTATCACATTATCTAGCTACGGAAAGCTCGAAACTTAAGTGGAAGATCCACTGAATAGAGCAAACAGAGCCGCAGGCTGCCTAAATGAAACAATATGAAGAAATAAAAATATCAGGAAAGAAACCAAAGGCAGAATTTACAAAATTTACAATAATGACATACGCAGCAGAAACAAGACCTGGCATAAACAGGACAAAAAGGATGTTAGAAACAACAGAGATATAAACACTTAGAAAAATTGATGGTAAGACACTATGGGACAGAGCTAGAAGTACAGATATACGATGTAGATGCAAGGTGAAGAACATCAAGAACTGGTTAAGAAATAGAAGAGTAGAATGGAACGATCATATAAGCCAAATGACAACAAATAGAGTAGTAGACACGGCAAGAGACGGTTACCCAATAGGAAGACGATCAGTAGGAAGACCACGAAAACCATGGAACGGCAACTTACTGGAGGCACATTGAAAAACAGACAGAGTCATGGCTATATAAAAAGAAGAAGAAGAAGAAGTAGAAAAAGATACACAGGATAAACATTAAAATAGCTGCAAGAAAGAGAAAATGAATCAGTCATATTAATGTAGAATAGCAGAGGACAGAATGTTTAGAGAAAATAATGTGTCATATTAATTTAGAATAGCAGAGGACAAAGTATTTGTCATAGCCTTGGACAAGTGTCCAATTGAAAAAAGACCACAGGTCGTTCAAAAAAGACGGAACTCTAGAAAGAAAATAGAATAGATTTAAAAAAAAAAGCATAAACGTGTCTTTTCCTACTCTTTTAATATTGAAAATACGCAAATAGAACCTTGAATTAAAATGTAACCTTTGATATCTGTGATAAACCCATCACCTGAACAATGGCGCCGATGTATGAAGTTGAAATTTTTTACACCTATTTTAACTGTTTTTATTTTTTTATTATCTATATATGAGTTGCGAACGATATCACAAACTTATTTATTTTCCACAAACAGGCTCTTTAATACCTTAAATTATTACTATACAAATCTGATTCGAAATATCGTCAAAAAGTAATACACGGCATGTAAAATTTAAATTTTCAATAAAAAGTAAAATATTAGGCATTACTTATGGGGTTCAAAGAACGAGCCTTTACGAAAATTTAAGTACTAAGAAAACCACCACAATCGGGTATACCCAGGGTAATGATTAAATAATTAATCGGCTAATTCTTCAGTCACCCCTTTAATATGATTTTGTCAAATTGGTCCTTTTTAGGACCAACTATTCTAATAACATAATGTTTATAACTGTTAAGGGTATATCTAGAGATCAAGAAATTTTACTTTACTTAAACTTATCAGACATATGCGCTAAACACGAATCTGACTTATTTCTAGTGCAGGAAACACATATAGGGCCTAACGTAGGGTATTTGGAATAAAGCTTATCGCTGAAAACCACATTATAGATATAGACATGCTATCTCTGTTGGAAAAAAAGCAAAGAATAACTCAAAGTAAGAAAGGACAAAACCAGTCAGCTTTCAGAGAAACTTTCAACGATGTTGAGCTTGGATCCACCATCTACATATTTAATGAAAAATAATACAACTACCGACATTGAGGATCTGAGCACAAAGCTTATTACGAAATCTGGACCAAAAACACCACAATGGCTTATCCGGATGATGAACAACTGTATTCAAATTATGGAAACACCCAAAATCTAGAGACAAGCCAAAGTTGTTACCTTGCTTAAACCTGGCAAAAACTCCAACGACCACAAAAACTATCGGCCAATATCTTTATTTTGTCAGCTATTTAAAATACTTTTGCACAAGATCGTTAATATGATTTCACCGATATTTGAAGAAAAGCTCAAATTAAAAGACAAAAGTGGCTATAGATAGGGAAGATCAGGTACATTACAAATGCTAAATCTTACCCAACACATCAAAGACGGGTACGAAAAATATCGGGTATCAGGGGTGGTATTTTTCAATCCAAATGCCGCTTACGACACCTTAAATTACAAAATATTTCTCGAAAAACTATACGATATCCCCTTAGATAACAAACTCACTTATATTATTTGCGTATGCCTACACAAGAGAATATTTTTTGTATCACTCAATGTTAAGAATAGCAGATGAAGAACGGTCTCGCTTGGGGTAGCATAAAGGCACCTACACTGTATAACATTTACACAAACAAACGATCTATACCGGTAGATACTAGGACTTCTATTATATAGACGAGACACCTATTATTGCACAATAAAAATAAACTATGAATCAATTTTCAGCCAAAACCCCTGAAAAACTCGTGGGTGCTCCTTCAATTTCCTCGACATAGACGTTTTCACAAAACTGAACATCCAATCTTGTCATAAAATCATTGAACTGTAGACTTCCTATAAATTCCTTGAAAATAGTTTGTATTACACCGGGTCAGTCACAGATTATTGTTTAAAACTAAAAGGTAAATTGAGGACCAGAAATAATATTCTTCGCAAGCTTGTCAGCTAAAAATGAGGCGCACGTCCTTCCGTCCTTAAAACATAGACGCTTGTACTATATGCTTCTGCTGCCGAATATACCTTGTTAGACAAATTAACCATTCTTTCTATTAATTTTAACACAAAAATATCTATTGTAGCACTTAACCATATTTATTTTGAGATAACCTTCTATCAAGATATCATATGTAGTACACAAATAAGACCAGAACTAAAATATTAAAAAAGCTTTATACAATATATCGCAGAAGATTGGATAAAATAAAAGTAGTTTTTATTATTCAGATGCTTACATAAAATGTACAAAGACATACTCACGTAAACAAAATATATTACGAAATTTCTTGAACTAATTGAACTAATAAAATTATATTAAATAAAAAAACAACATCTTTAAAAATACAGAAAAAATAAAATTTTCGATGCAAGCGAACATTCCATTCAATAATAAGCCCAAATCCTTTTGTATCTACATACCTGTTTTTTAAAGAACCAGTTACATTTTAGTACTTAGTTATACCAGGTAATATAATATCCTCTGTTACACAGTGTAATGCGTATGACATTCCACTGTCTACAAACAGTAGATAAAAATAAGGAGCCCATATAAACCGTTCAGGGTATATGTTGAAAACATACGGTATAATCGCACAGTTGCCAAACTCTCAGAGCTTACTTAAACCGATAAACGTATGATTCAAATATACAATGAAGAAGATCTGAACGACCCCTATAATATATACACGTGAACTAAGCGATATACATTTATGATACAGGGGTATTTACGGGCTCCAAAAAATTTTTATAAATTATTAAACTCTACATGTTGATGAATCGACTGAACCAATATTACGGAATTGTCAAGTGAGCTCCGTATATCGGTATCCACTTGACCACGGAGCTCAATTGAACCTGAATTTTAACATGGGCGGAGTTCACTTAATGCCGTAGATATATATATATATATATATATATATATATATATATATATATATATATATATATATATATATATATATATATAAATATATATATATATATATATATATATATATATATATATGTTAGTTTTGATATTTCCGCGGGAGCTGTATGTTATATCAATGGTATTCCGGGTTTGACTCCACGTTAAATGTTGTTGGTTTTGATAAAAACCATTTTGACGACGTTTCGGCAAGATCTCACTTGCCATTTTCAAGTCTCTCTGGATGGTCTGCTTCTTGTCGATGTTCGAGTGGAAGTGACGCTACGGGTGTTAGGCAGCTGGCTTTTGTAGTTACTGCGTGTGGCGCGCGCTCTTGTAATTGGTCCGGTGCGCAGGTCAGTGGGCGGGGTCTTGGTCGATTCCGTTCTTGCGTTATTCTTCGGGATAATTGTTTTCCATGTTTTTGGCAATCTTTGGGCATCGTCTCGAGAATTTAAATTATTTTCTTGTTTTTCTATTTCTATTGCTTCTCTGATAATTCGTTTTCTCTTGTTTTCGACATTCGCTAACATTACCGTATGTTTGAGGTCAATTTTGTGTCCTGTAGCTAAAGAATGCTGGGCTAGGGATGACGTCGTTTCTTTTCGTTCGATGGCATTGCGATGTTCTTCTTGTCTTACTTGGATCCTTCTATTTGTCTGTCCAATATATATATATATATATATATATATATATATATATATATATATATATATATATATATATATTAAGGATCACTCGAAGAGTGGTGGGTAGGTGAAGAGAAAAAGAGAAAGAAGGTGGCTACTTCATCTATTTACTGAAGACGTTTCGCTTTCTAATCAGAGAGAATCATCAGTTCATCTAAAAATATATAATAGTTAGCTATATATATATATATATATATATATATATATATATATATATATAAATTATATAATATAAATTAACTCTTGTTCATTAAAAAGTTCCTCTTGAGGATTTAAAGCGCGAGGAATAGCTTGGTCCATTTGGAAAGTGGCAAGTATTTGTACAATATTAACGTGGAATTGATGTCGCGATCTATTTTCTTTTATTCTACATCTTTACCTAACTTTCTTCGGATATCAGGTGGAGTGATACCTATTATGGAGTAGAGCTTACGTATGGGTATGGGTCTTAAACATTTACTGATGATTCTTGGTAATCATTTATAGGTACATCTACACATGTGTAGAGTGTGCTGATCTTATATTGGAGAGGCATATTCGTCAACAGAAATACATAGTACAAACGTTAAAGTTCTAAAGGTGAAAGGACGTTGGCCCACTTTTTATTTTCAATCTTGCGTAAGATATTGTTTCTAGTCTTCAGTTTACCTTTAAATTTCAAAAAATTGTTCTTTGAGTGGCACCGTGCGGTCTAAAGTAGCTCCTAGGTGATTAGAAGAAGAACAGTATTACACCATTAAATGCTCAGTTTTCTGACAGCGTCTCTGTTATACAGAGGCAAAGAAGACACATGTTCTTTTTCTGGGGTTTGTTAAAATCAGTCGTTAAAAATGCTTTGGATAAGGTAAGTAAAAATTTTATAGGTGGATCCAAGCTGGAGATTATGATTACATATGAACTGCTTACAGCGTTCACTATCATAGTAATTTGTATACACTTTATAAAAATTTTCCCTTTGTGGAATTTTTGCATAAACACCAAATTTATCTCCGTTTAGGGTACGATTTTAATAAAAAAATATCAAATTTTAGTAAACCCCCCCTTATACTAATGACCTATACGGTTAAATTTGTGTAATATCCATATTATACTAGATAAGCATCTTAGCGTTAAATACTTTTCAACCCGTCGATATTCTATACTAGTTAGGCCTATATCATTATCTCCTAAATTACTCGGCACTTTCTGGTTAACAACTTCATTGTATATGGTTGACTATCTTAGGTCCTAACTAACTTATTACGTAGTGTTAGGTATATTACGAATTTATTTACACCCTCATCAATGTCTTACGATAACAAAATTACCTGACTGACGTATTCTAACCTTGTAAACCTAAATTACTTTGGATAAAGGTGTTTCCTGCATGAACAAGTAAACAAAGTTTAATACAATATAAGCCGCTGTTTTAATGAAGATGTAATTCGAAAACAATATGTGCAATATTAATGGGATTTAAACGGATGTATACCTTATTTAGCAGTTTAAAAATTTATAAGACAAACTTAACTTTCGTTTAAGGTACTCAAGCTTAGCGCAGCAAAATAACAATTTCTTATTTTACCAATGTTTAACGTTGTGTTTGCCTTAGTAAAATATGACCTTATATATTAGCAAAGTAGTTCGTTAGTATAGGGTAGAGTATTGTTTAATAAAATTTTATCATTTTGGTTTTTTTTTGACGTGACAACGTCTTAAATTAGGTTGTGGCTCGGAGTCACTCTGAAAAAGTGTAACGCCCGCTCACGTCTGTTACGATGAGTCACCGAACGAGAGAGAGGCCCGCCGGACCGGCGAATGCCTTGCGTCTCTCTCCCACTCAAAAATGATCGGTCCGCTGCGCGCGCAGCACTAGAGAATTAGGCGCGTTGAATCGGTGCGTGCTTGTGTCTCTGTCTTTCTCGAGCGTTCTTGGCGTTGGAAAACCGAGAAAGCGTCATAATACAAGTTCACACGTGTGGTTAAAGTATCGTCAGCTGTGTCTGTAGTGAAAATGTGGAATGCTTAGATTCGTCATTTACAACAACTACAACAATACAGGTAAATAATTGTACACTAATATTTCATTATCGTAAACTATGATTGATTGATTAATTGTTAGATTGACACAAAAGTTGAGAAACTGAGTTTATAGGTTATGTCATACTATTGACAAATGTTGATAGTGTTAAGTAAATTATTAGTTTAAATCACTCTGCAATCAATCGTCATTCAGTCGATTGAGAAGAAACAGCGCGTTTTAACTGCAAACAACTATTGTGCAATTTAATAATATTCATATCAATAAATATTTCACCGAGAAAAAGACGTTGTCACGTAAAATATTCGCCCGTAAAACCGACTTTACAGGCAACCGATTTTTTTTTTTGGTTATTTCTTGAGTGAAATTGTTTTGTAGAGTCCATACTATGCCCCATTGATAAGGTTTATTCGTCGTTTAATTTCTTTGCTTGTTTTATTGGTAGAAGTCACTAGCAAGCCAAAGTAAGTGAAGCTGTCAAAACCTTCAATGATATGACTTCCAAATGCACTTTTCCGTTGCTTATTTGCTATAGATCTGTTTCGCGCTGTTTCCAATTCTAGGAAATATTACTAGGAAGAATTTCGCTTTCTGCGCCCCTTTATGTCAATGTCATCAGCGTATGCTAAGATTTGTATCGATCTATTGTAAATGGTACCACCGTCTCTAATTCGTGTATCTAGGACTGCCTTTTTCAAGGCAATGTTAAATAGGAGACAAAGGAGTTTTTAAGTTAGACATTGTGATTCTCGTTATTCGGATAAGTTTTTCTGGTATACCAAACTCATGCATTAATAGTATAGTACTGTTCTCTTGAGTATACGGCCTTAAAGTTGACAAATAGGTGATGGGTTTCAATGTTAAAGTCTAATGTTTTCTCGAGCATCTGTCTTACTGAATAAATCTGGCAAATTATTGATTTTTCTGAAGTAAATCTGGCCTGATATTTTCCAAATATGCCAGTTGTAAACTTCTTAACAGAAGTAAAAGTTTATGCAGTGCTTGTACCAGGGCGTCACCACCATTCTTGTAGAGCTCAAAAATACGTGCCCTAAAGATGTTCCCGGCAAATTGGAAATACGTTCAGCGGCTATAAATACTGAACCATTATCACCCAACCAAACAGAAGAATTAATAATTACAATTGCACAAACAACTATAGAACAAGTAAAAGCATATGTATATTTGGGACAACTAATTAAATTAAATAAAGAAAATCAGACCGGAGAAATAAAGAGAAGGATACGGTTGGCTTGGGTATCCTTCGGAAAACTTTCCTATATACTAAAAAATAGAAAATACCCCCAATATTTAAGAACAAGAGTCTTTAACCAATGAATACTTTCTCTTCTCACCTACGGTTTTCAAACTTGGACGTTTACAAAGAAAAACATGGAAATTATAGCAAAGTCCCAAAGAGCCATGGAAAGGCAAATGCTGAACATCAATCTATCAGACAAGAAAAGAAATACTTGGATCCGCAACAAAACAAAAGTGGCCGATGTATTAACGCAGATAGCAAAACTTAAGTGGAAACTCGCTGAACATACCACAAGACAGAAAGACGACAGATGGAATAAGATGATTATACAGTGGAGACCATATAGTTACAAACGAAAAAGAGGAAGGCCACAAATGAGATGGTCAGATGACTTGAAGAAACACGCAGGCCCGAAGTGGATACAAACTGCCTACAATAGAGACACCTGGAAGAAGGAAGAGGAGGTCTATGTCCAAAATTTGACAGCAAGGGCTGTATAGATAGATAGATACCACTCAAGAAATCCCACAGAAGCGCCAAAAAAAAACTGAAGCTCGGAAACTAAAACCAAATTCAGATTAGCAAAAATGTAGGACAGACTTTATAAAAAACTTTAGAGATAATACGGATATTGTACAAGCAAAAGAACAAATAAGGCAGTCCCTAAAGGGAAAAACTCATGTAGAGGTGTTCTAGATGCTATTTGATGACGACATTAGGTGTGATATAGTAAAACAATCTGTCACATATGCTGGATTATAGAATAATAGACATGCCTGTACATTCTCAGTAGATTGTCTAAAAAAGTTTCTGAGATTTTTGATGCTTACCAGCTATCATTCGTTACCTCAAGAACAAATGCATTGATACGAAGATAAGGATTTATGTATAAAACGTGTAAAAACATGTTTATTAAAAAATAAGTATTTAGCAAGACTTGCAAAACAAAACTTGTCTAAATAAAAAGTCACGTAAACCAGATTTTAAAAGTCCGTTGATTTCTAAAAAAAAAATCAACAATATTTGAAATTTGGCATATTTTCGAAAAATGTAAGTATTGAGGAACAAATGGTCCGCTACTATAGGCATTATTATTTTTAATAATTTATTCAAAGAAAGCTAATTCGGTCGAGCTTCAAACAGTGGACAATTTGATGCGCCAGAAGTGAGCATTGTTTTGATACCGAATTATTCACTGAAAAACGGAAATGAAGTCCAAGGTTTGGGAGCATTTGTGATACTGAATAATATATGTGTTATCGAAAAATCCTTAAACCACGTCTTCTATTTTGACAATGCTTTCACAAGTTTTAACTTGATGAAGATTCTAACGAAAAAAAAAATGTAGCCACCGGTACAGTTAGATCTAACAGAATGAATAACTGTCCGCTGAAGTCAGCAACCGACTTTAAGAAGGAAGACCGAGGTGTCAAAGATTATAGATTCGATACTAAAAATGTAGTGTTTGGTGTCATATGGAAAGACAATTAATGTGTCAGGATGTTGTCAAATCACCAAGGTATGAGTCCATTAGACAAAGTAAATCGATAGTCACGGACTGTACAAAAAAAAAGATTAACATTACACAACCTCACTGTATACATTCATAGGTGGTGTCGATAAATTGGATTGGTATATCAATAGATAACGAATTTACCCATTTTAAAAAACGTTACTAATGTGACAATTGTAAATGCATATGTACTATATTTTCGCGCTAATAAGACTATACTGCTCTTGGAATTTAGAAGTCAAATAGTTAGAGCTTATCTTTAAATAAAGTCAATTACCAATCAAACAAATCTTGACCGACCCTCATTGAGATCATATAGGTCAATTTATGAAAAGAACCAACGAAGAAAAACAGAGAAAATGTGCAATATATGTAAGACGAATGTAAGAAAACTATGCACCAAATGTAATGTTGGATTACATATAGAGTGTATGGTGAAATGGCATTAGTAAATTATATTGAGTTTAGTGTAAACAAATGCCTATCTTCAATAAAATGGGTTTTTAATAATTTACCGTTTTTTATGCCACCTGCCACGATCCCTATTTGGGACACACAAAAAACACAAAAAAATTGCCATTTTTTAAATTCTATTCAATAAATTATGTATGTTTTAGACAAAAAGGCAAACTTTTAACAAAAAAATTTTAAAAAAAGTTGGCAGGGAATGGTCTAAAATTTAGGCAGATGTTTAAATTGCACATGAAGAGTAAAATAGTTTGTATTCTTAAATAGATTTTCTTTTGCTAAATTATATGACAAAACTTGATTATCTACAATGAGGTAAAGGTCTGAGGTTTTCGGTTTGTCTAGTTAGGACTTGTATTTTGATTAAAATCCATTTATTTTGTAATGATCAATAGAGTATTATATTCTTCTTGTATTATGTTATATGAGGAGATGTTATTTCTAGCGTATTTTTATCAAAATGTAACCAAGAAAAGCTGTAGGACAGCAGAAAAAAATGGACTTAAACTACTGTTGATTGGTCTTATTATTTATTTAAAATTATAAAATACCATTATCTTGCGATGCGATGCAAAATATTTACAAATATAACAACGTATAATAAGTTTCTATACATATTTATTTTTCAATTTGACCCGAGTTTGCTTTATTTGCCTCACTCGACATCAACAACCCTCTTCCTCCCCCTCATTCCTTGAGGCCTTGTCAGGGTGTGGTGACACTCTAAACATTGTAAGCTTGCTGTCTCAAATTGGATCAATAACAACAATAATACTTGCGACTATACTACAAATTGGTTTCTACATTTATTAATATTTATTACTAAACTATTACTGAAATTTACTTTGTATAGCTTGACCTGAAGATGCTTTGCAAAGTGTAGAAAGTGAAACCGGTTGTTTTGGTAGTAAAATTAAATTGATTGTAAATCTTATTTTATTTCTTTTGCCTATTACTAAAATATATATATATAATATATATATATATATATATATATATATATATATATATATATATATATATATATATATATATATATATATATATATATATATATATATATTTATATAACTGGTTTTGGATGGGTTGGAGTCAATAAAAGGACTATTGGTTAACTATTTTTTTATTCTCGAGCTTTCAATTGTGTTTACAATTATTATCAAGAGCTAAAAAAGACAAAATACTTACAAGGTTGAACTAAAAAGAAAAAACAATTTTTGTTAACTTACCAAATAAAAATTAGTTTAGTAAGTAAAAATTACTGCTAATACATCTTCAAAATATTTAATATAAAAATGTTTTAATCCAATAAATGTTTCTCCGAAAATTTTTATAATTTTGTAAACATTTTTTTAATACAAAAATAATTGAATTTATAAATAAGTTCAAATAGCAACCAATTACAAATAGCCTCAATGTCATAAATGCCAACATAAAATTTTTATTTTTGACAATTATATTGCCAAAAGTAAAATTTCGTTTAAACATTCTTTTTTGTTTAGTAACAAAAAGAAGAAGATTTATTCACCGTTGACAGATGTCTAAAAGAATGTAACAGATATATGGAGAATTAAATATGACATTTTACAAGTTTTATATATAAATCATAAAGAAAGAATATAATTATAAATTTTGCTTAAATTTTGAATTTCTGATCTTTTGTTTAAATTATTATCACTTTTGCTAATACAAACCATTTCCAAAAAAGTCCTTTTAAATTTATTACTTTCACTACATAAAATTTTAATGTTATCAAAATCCATAATATGGTCTTTATCGATTACATGCTCTGCCAAAGCACAAGATGGTTTTTTAATTCTGCAATCACTTTTGTGAGAAATAATGCGATTTGAAAGATTTCTTCCGGTCTCACCAACATATTCAGCCTCACACTGAGTACAACTAATGCTGTATACTAAATTCGTTTTTTCAAATTTGTTTATAGGATATTTAGTTTTAGAATATAAAGATGAAATAGTTTTGATGTTCTTTGTTGCTATTTTTATATTGTCAATAACCTTTAGTGTTTGTATTAATTAGGTGTTAATGATGGTATAAAAGGTAGTGAATGATAATAGATGTTCTGATTGTTAGATACAATGTTTTGAGATTAATCAAAAAATGGTGTTAAATTATTTATATTACCAATATTAGAAAAAAGCATCCTATGTAGCATATCTGGAGGATAAGAGTTTTCAATTAGAATATTTTTTAATAATTGAAGATCTTCTTGTAGATAATCTGGATGAGAAAGTTTTAAAACACGTTCTTTTAATCCTGTTATAAGGTTCATTTTCATCTTATTTGGATGGTGAGAGTAATAGCTTATAAATCTATTACTACATATGGGTTTTCTGAACCATCTGGTTTTCAACATATTGTCTGTATTTCTTACAATTCTCATGTCAAGGAATATTAGAGAATTATCTACCTCTTCCTCAACTGTAAATTGTATATGTTGATTATGACTGTTGAAAATGTTGACTGTTTCATGAATTTTGTGTTTAGGAAGTGCCAAAACTAAATCATCTACATATCTCTTAATAAAAGGAATGAAAAAAGTGCAATTACTGATACAATCACTGATAACATCATCCATGACATAGCTACTTAGAATGGGTGGAAGACTAGATCCCATAGGACTACCAAAAATTTGTTTATAAAATACACCATTAAATATAAAAATATTAGAATCAAAAACAAAGTTGATAAGTGTTTTGAAATGTAATAAGTCAATATTAGTGTGTTGTGAAATCTCATTCCAATGTTTTTCAACACTACTTATGATTAAATCTAAAGGCAAATTAGTAAAAAGAAATGTTACATCAAAACTAACTAAAACAAAAGATCAGAAATTCAAAATTTAAGCAAAATTTATAATTATATTCTTTCTTTATGATTTATATATAAAACTTGTAAAATGTCATATTTAATTCTCCATATATCTGTTACATTCTTTCAGACATCTGTCAACGGTGAATAAATCTTCTTCTTTTTGTTACTAAACAAAAAAGAATGTTTAAACGAAATTTTACTTTTGGCAATATAATTGTCAAAAATAAAAATTTTATGTTGGCATTTATGACATTAAGGCTATTTGTAATTGGTTGCTATTTGAACTTATTTATAAATTCAATTATTTTTGTATTAAAAAAATGTTTTCAAAATTATAAAAATTTTCGGAGAAACATTTATTGGATTAAAACATTTTTATATTAAATATTTTGAAGATGTATTAGCAGTAATTTTTACTTACTAAACTAATTTTTATTTGGTAAGTTAACAAAAATTGTTTTTTTCATTTTAGTTCAACCTTGTAAGTATTTTGTCTTTTTTAGCTCTTGATAATAATTGTAAACACAATTGAAAGCTCGAGAATAAAAAAATAGTTAACCAATAGCCCTTTTATTGACTCCAACCCATCCAAAACAGTTATATATTTGTTCCAAACGAGTCACAAGTACTTCTTTTTTCTTATATATATATATATATATATATATATATATATATATATATATATATATATATATATATATATAAGCGAGGTTCCTACAGCCTCTTCCGATTCTCGCATTTCGACCGCCATCGTTTTCTGTCCATCCATACGTCTTCTTTGATGGCTCTATCTCGCACTATGTGCCGTACATTTTCTTCCCAGGCAACTGAAGACCTTCGCTTTCTTCTTCTTTGTTGTGGTATGTAATTTAAAGCTTTCTTTGGCCATGTATCTTCATTAATTTGCTTCACGTGACCATACCACACTAGTTGTCTTGTTACAATTCTGTCTACACTGGAATATACAGAATGTGTCCTCCTTCTGGTATCTTCATTCCTGATATGATCTTTTTTAGATACACCACATACTCTCCTTAAAAAATCCATTTCTACTACTTCTATTTTTTTTCTATCTTTTTTCGTGATCTGCGAAACTTCTGCCCTATAAGTCATAATAGGCTCTACCAAGGTTGGATGGCAACGTAATATAAGTTTCTATACATATTTATTTTTCAATTTGACCCGAGTTTGCTTTATTTGCCTTACTCGACATCAACAACCCTCTTCCTCCCCCCTCATTCCTTGAGGCCTTGTCAGGGTGTGGTTACCCTCTAAACATTGTAAGCTTGCTGTCTCCAATTGGATTAATAACATCAATTATACGTGCGACTATACTACAAATTGATTTCTACTGAAATTGACTTTACCATTTGACCTGAAGATGCTTTGCAAAGTGTAGAAAGCAAAACCGGTTGTTTTGGTAGTAAAATTAAATTGGTTGTGAGTAAGTCTTATTTTATTTCTTTAACCTATTACTGAAATTATATATATATATATATATATATATATATATATATATATATATATATATATATATATATATATATATATATATATATATATTGTCAATTTCGTTTCTTTTTTAATATCTTTAGACCATAGTAGAAAGTTTAAAATGTTTACCGCTTTTTTTCCCTGCTGCATTTTGTTTTTGATGTCTTTTGGTAGTGCCTTCTTTAGATATTATAGATCCAAGATATATACATTCATAACATGTTTTTGTTTGTTCTAATTTCTAACTCGGATCTTCTTCATCATCTCCTATTTTAAGATACTTTGACACATTCATATTGAGGCCCCATTTTTCATATTCTTTCTTTATTTTTCTAAACATGTAGTCCATGTCTTTCTCATCATTTGCTACTTCTACCTGATCGTCTGCGAAAAATAAAGTTGTTAAACATTTACCACCGCCTATGTCTATTCCCATTCCGGATACTTGTTTCCTTCACTGCTCTAGCGATGATTGAATATATATTTTAAATAGGGTCGGAGATAGACAGCATCATTGTTTAAGCCCCTTGGTTATTGGAAATGATTCAGATATAAAGTTTCCTACTTTAACGACACTTCTTGCATTTTTGTATATATTTGCGACAGCATCCACATACTCTCTACTGAGACCTACTTTCGTCAATGTTTGAAACTGTTTTTTCAAAGGTACCATATCGTATGCCTTCTCTAAATCTACAAAAAATAGGTGCGTAGATAGATTCCTTGCCTTCCGTTTTTCGATTACCTGCTGTAGAACAAATATACCATCAGCGCACGATCTTCCTGCACGAAATATATTTTGTTCTTCTATGTCTTCGTATTTTGATTCTATTCTTTCTTTTATTATTTGACCGTACAACCTCCCCACTGAGCTGATAACAGTTATTCCCCTATAATTAAAGCTTTTGTGTTTATCCCCTTTCTTGAATATTGAACTGATGTTTCCACCATTCCAATCATCAGGGACATTTTGTTCTATTAAGCATCTGTTAAATAGTTGAACCAATATCTCATGTAATATTTTTGGTCCAGACTTTACCAACTCAATTGGGATGTCTTCGAGTCCTGCTACTTTACCGTTTTTTGATCTTTTGAGGGCATAGCGTAACTTTCCGGTTGTTATCTCAATTATTTGTGTATGTTGGGATATTTCTTCCATTTTGATCTCTTGAAATTTACATCTATCCTCAGTCAGTAAGACCTCAAAAGTGTGTTTCCATTGTTTTAGATCTATTAACTGTAAGTTATATTTTTCCTTTCCTTATCTCTGGAGAGATTTTATCACCTTCCACGCTTGCCCAAATCGTGTTTTACCCATATCCCTATTCACCTCTGCACATCTTTGATCTCACATCTCATTTTTACTTTTTACTACTTCTTTTTTTTACATCTCGATTTAATTTTTTATATATGTTGTAATCTACCTTATTTCTCGTTGATATCCATTTCTGATAAGCAGTTTTCTTCTTGTTTACTAATGTTTGCATATTCTCCGACCACCATTCTTGATTTTTTCTTTCATGGTTGTCTTGATACCCCAAAGCTTCACTTGCAGCCTCATGAATGCATTTTTTAAGTTGCTGGTATAATTCTTCCGCTGATATTTTTTCTCGATCCACATTTTGTAATTTTGTGGCCAGTAGTAATTTGTAAAGAAATTTTGTTAAATCTTCTTTTAAGCTTTGGTCATAATTAAACGTTGGTCATAATTAAACGATGGTCGGATCCACATTCTGATCCACGGTATACCTTTACGTCAGTTGTTTTCAGCTGGGAAGTTTGACGTTAGATTACATAGTCGATTATTGAGCGCAAATTCCTAGTAGATTGTATCCAATAAAATTTGTGTTGAAAAAAGCCAATCATAATTTTGAGATGCTTCTTACTTATGATACTTACGATACATTCTTTCACAAAAATCTCTAAGACGCATTCCGTTGTCATTGGTTATTTGTTCTCCATGTCTTCCTACGACTCTGTTATTTTCTTCTCTTCCTACTTTGCCGTTTAAATCTCCTAGTATAAAGATTTTACAGTTTTCTTTAACTTCAGAGAGTATTTCATTCATCTTGTCGTAGAAATCGTCTTTACTTTCTGGATCTGCATCTTTGTTTGGGGCATACACTCTGACAATTACAATCTTGTGCCCATTTTTTTTCATTTCCACTATTACAAGTTTTTCATTTACTTCAGTTCACGATATAATATTTAAAGTTTTTAAAATATTTTCGAATGGCAGTAGAGACTCCTGTCTTAGCTCTGTTATCTTTAATCACTTCACTGTAGATATGTATATATTCTCCTATCTCTTTATTTCTATTTATATTTCTATTACTATTTCTGAAATATGCATAAAATAAAAAAATATTTCGAGATTGTCATCAAAACAATTTTTTTATTATCTTGTATACCTTCACAATAATCTACTGAAACAATAACAGAAAACTAAAAAGTGTCATAAGATATATCTCTGTATTTCGCTAATTGACAAAACATCGCAGTTATTCTTCAACTAATTCTTTATAATTTAATTTAATAATGACGCCAATTTGTATTTGATTTGTCTTCTACCTGCATTCAATTCATAACGATCCTTTTAAGAAAATTACTTAACTTTCTAATGTCATTTATGCTAACAAAGTTTGTCATTTTCTATTTTTAATATTTTTTTGATATATTTTATGGACGATAAAATTTCTTAAGTTGAACAAATATTTTTGTCTCGTGCGCATTAATAACGTTTTACGTGTGGAGAATATCGATTTATTTATAAAAGGGCTTTGCACTCTTATACACGGATCCATTAAAATTTAATGCATGTTAACTTTTCTGTTAATTGTTTTATTGTTGTGCGCAAAACAAAACTTGCGTACAATATTATTTTTCATGACCGTGTGTACCGGTTGAAAGCGACAATGATATATGACGTTTATATGCAAAACAAGAAAACTATAAAAGAAAAACATCATTACTATAATGGAATTACATTTGTTACGATAAAATATTCCTCTTTACGGCAAATAGGGAAATTGCTCGTAAAATATCGCCTGTTAGTATAAATGAAAAGTTTTTATATATCAACAAAAAATTGAAAATTAGTAGTTTTAAATATTTTTTACATCTCTATTTATATGAGACACCATGGAATAAAATTGCAACAAACACAGCTTTTTTTAACACAATGCAGAAGAACCAGAAAGTGATGCTAACGATCCAATAGTGTATACTGATGTATAATATAATAGTCTCCCGTTTTATACCGCTCGCGGCTTTGGGAGTATAGCAGGGTAGTCTGCTATATCTAGGGCCTACGGTATACAAGGAAGGTAACATGGCCAGTGCTACGTTTCAACCGCCTATTATTACCCCTGGTTTTACCCAAGGTACTCATTTTATTCAGGCTGAGTCGACCTGGGGCCTATAGACATTTTTAAGAATGTCTAGTTATTCTTGCCGGCGGTAGGATTCGAACTCCAGACCACCGGCATGCGAGGCAAACATTCTACCGCTTGCGCTACGCAGGCCCTATAATGTGGAAGAAAGATTCGAAATACTCTGATTGATTATTAAAGGAAAAATCCAGTTAAACCGATTGGATCGTTAGGCAGATAGATGGCGCACTCAAGATTTAAATGAGTAGAATTGACCAGATTATATATATATATATATATATATATATATATATATTTATATATATTGTTATGTAAATTTTTCAATATTTTCTTTGCTAAAGTTCTAGTTATTACATATACTTGTGACATATTACTATGCCATTTATTATTTTATAATAAACTCCATCTTTCTTAAGGACTTTTAGTTTTTCACTCAAATTAATCTGATCTCTTATAATTTCTTCTTTAGAATATAATCCAGTACTTTCTACTAATTGATTTAATCCAATTTTTATTGTTCGCTGCCCTTTTTGTGATGTATTTTCTAACCTTGATAAAGCATCTGCCACTATATTGGATTTTCCAGAAATGTATTTGATTTCAAAGGAGTATTCACTCAATATTAGACTCCACCGATGTATTCTACTGTTTCCATATTTGTTATTTAATATAGATGTTAAAGCTTGGTGATCTGTTTCTATAGTAAATTCATTACCCAACAAATAAAATCTTAATTTTGTGACACAGTGTATAATACTTGCTAGTTCTAATTCTGAAACTGAGTAACCCTTTTCATGTGGCTTTGTAATTCTTGAAATGAATTGTATTGGGTGTTCGACCCCATCATTTATTTGTAATAATACCCCTGAAAATCTCTCTATGGATGCATCTGTTCTTAATATGAATGGCTGTGTGTAGTCAGGATAGTATATTTTTAAATTTGACAGAAAAATGTTTTTAATTTCTTGGAATGCTAGTTCTCTTCTCTGATCCCATCTCCATTTTACACCTTTTCTCAGTAGTTTAAGTAATGGAATTTCTTTTATACTTAGATCTGGTATCATCCTTTTATAATAATTAATTATTCCAATAAATCCTCTTAAAGTTCTTAAATTGTGTGGTGTTTTATATTCCTAAATAACCTGTGTCCGTTCTGGATCCATTTTTATTCCCTTAGTATTAAGTTTATAACCTAGATACATTACTTCTTTTTGAAAAAATGTACATTTTTCTTGATTTATTTTTAGTCCAACTTTGTCTAATCTATCGATTATAATTTTTAGGTGTTTCTCATGATCTTCAGCAGATTTTTAAGAAATTAGCATATAATAATTGTAAAAAGTTGTATTTTAATAATTATAATATTGTAGATATATTTAAGTGAGCCATGTGCATAGGCAACCAACTATACAATGAAGTGACGTTTAAGTAATGGTTGCGAGTATAAAGTGGGGTTATAATATATGTTGTTTAAAATGTGTAGTTTATTAAATTAGAGTGTTAGTTACTAATTTAAGTGTATATTCTGATCTGAAAAGCCTAAATGTCAGCAAAATTCTCGATAGAAAAGTAAGGAATTCTCTAGATCACCGGAGATGGCTTTGTTTGCGAAATGGACTGTTCCAGAAAATTCAGATATGTAGGAAATAGAACAAAATCGAATAGGATTTCTTACCAGATGGTTATGGAAGATTGAAAAGGTACAAATACTCGGTGATTTGGATTCAAGATGGCCAGTTTAGTATGAAAGTTAGTTAGAGTTCATTCAGTTAGTAAGAAGAATTCAGATCAGTTACAGTTTAGTCAGAATTAGGAAGAAAGTATAAAGTATGTAATAATCGGTGATTTAGTATTAAAATTTGATAATATTCGAAAGTATATTAGAAGAATATTGGTTGGATATTGGAAGAAATTAAAAATTATATTATGATTGGAGATTAGTATAAATCAACTTATGATAATTATATGGTGATTGGATATTGGTATATTGAAAAGAAGAATAAATATAAATGCTGTTTGCTGGTTTGCTTGGTGGTTTATAAATGCTTAAGAGAAATATATTTTAAACTGGTGGAAGCTGATAATTGGAAAAAGTAATTTCACAAAAACAGGGATAACCGAAGCACGAAGACATTGAGTGGTGATTAGAATCTATATAGTGGAAAACAGTTCATTTAGGCATTCAGTGACAGAAAGGTACAAAATTTTGTTAATATAATTTAGTTAGTGTCATAACAATTTCAATTTTGAAGATAGTTTGTTTAAATTTTACATTGTCTATAGAATTTAATTAGTTTCATAAGAATTTCAATTTAAGGATAGTTTATTTTAAATTTACATTGGCTAGGTTAGATATATATGTGTGTTTCATAATAGATATAATAAAGATAATTTAAAAAAGTACTTACAAACTAATTCTTTGAGAACCGCGATAAAAACCCTATATATTATATTATTAAAAATACTCATTGCTCATTATTCACAAACAATACATCATAACAATATATATATATATATATATATATATATATATATATATATATATATATATATATATATATATATATATATATATATATATATATATATGCTCCATATCTCTCAGGTTTTGCATAAATACATATGCTTTGTAATATACGTTGAAACCCACTACAGTAGTTCATAACTTTTCTGATACTCCTATATCGACCATTGCCACTCAAGCTTTAGCAAAACGTTTCTGTTACTCTGTTACCGGAAGTCGCATTCCAATTGAAACAATCATTTGTGAACCTGAAGAAGCAATCTTTAGTTTACCTTTCAAAGATATTGAAATAACTAGACAAGACCTCGCCAGAGTTCTTAGAAACTTAAAACCTCCTACTCCGAACATTAGCCAAGTCAAGGAAACAGCCCTGAAACAACTTTAAGTCAAATCCAAATCTAGTCATTCTTCCCGCCGATAAAGGTAATGCCACCCTCATCCCAAACACTTCTTTATCCCTAAATCTCTTTAAAACTCCAGATTACAGACCAATTCCTAATAATCCAACAACCTATCTGGAGAAAACAACAGAAGCCATTATCAATAAAACCTCTCTTCCTGTTAATATAAAACAATCTTTAATTCCTCGTGAAAAATCATCATCACTTCCACCAAAAGTCTCCTGGGAGAAGAAATTTATTTAAATTGGGTCTGGGTGTTCTGTTTTTTTTTTATGTCCACCAAGGATTATTTTTTGTTCTTCCACTTTAACCTGTTCGAGATCCAAGGGTAAACCTTAAAGCTGGCAATAGAAACTCCATCGTTTCGTTTGTGTTAATTAATTTAACAACTTATTAATCTACCAAGAATTAACTCATTTAATTATTTTTTTCTTTTGGTAGTATTCACCAATTTAAAATTTACTAAATGCTTTTTGTATAATAATCACTAGGTAAAATTTTATTTAATATTACTTTATTCGCCAGGGATGCTGTAAATCCCCATAATCTTTCGTATTCAGGTATCGTCAGTATCGTCAGGTAATTGTGTATAAACTTAACTGAAGTTATTATTTTTTAATTGTATCCATAACTTTTTGGTCTATTCCGTGAGAATAGATTGCCCATTTTATTTGTTCTCTTTTTAATCCAAGCTGAAATGTAGAAATACTTCTTTCTAGTAGGCAAGTGGATTACATTTTATAGACTAGGTTTTTATTTTTGCATACTCTTTAAATTTAGGGTTGGGGTATACGTATGCGATGATATGGTTATTTTTTTATAGTTATTCTGATATATTTAAAAGTTAAGTTTGCATATTAAAACTGTGCATAATATCTGAAAGGTAAAATAATTCCATCGAGTTAGAATCTATGGAGAAGCTAGGAGCATATTAACGTGTATATTAAAAACAGCGTCAGTAGGTGTGGCTAACGATAATATTAAAACTACTATACAAATATGACTAGTTATTCAGAAAATTGAATCATAATCTAAAATGTGAAATACATTTTTAATAAAATATGATTTATTTATCCCGCGGTAAACACTAAAAACACGACATAATTTTTATACATAAAGATAAATCAATACAGTCAAATAACAAGTTATATCTGAAAGAGATAATAATATAAATAATATTTTAAAGGGTAAAATGAATATACGGTATGAAATAAAAGAAATACACTCATTTTACAACTTATATATTTAAAAACTACAAATTACTGACACTTAAAAATTAAGTTCAATTAACAAAGTTAGAAAAGTTATTATTAAAAAAAACAAAATTAAATATCTACCCAATATCACAATGGAAATACTGCGGAGAAATAAAAATAATTATGTTGCAGTAGTTAATAAGAAATTTTAAGATATTTAGGATGAAGATATTTGAGTATTCCCTAAAATACCACGATCTACCTTACTTATAAGATTATTTATGAATACTATTAATTTATACTCTGAAGTACGGGCCATTACTTTGTTTACATATTTGTATACTAACCTCTGAAATGTTATTCCTGAAGATTTTTTATTAACATTGCTTCTGTTACTGCAACTACGTTGAGAAGAAGAAACCAATATTATGCACTATCACAATATAATATTATAGTTTTTATAAACCTAAAAGTATTCTAAAAGCAACAAACGTAAAAAATCATACACGATCTGTCAAAACGATCATAACAATATGGCCGAAGTGAGGTCGTTTTTAGTCACGTGATGCCCTCTCCATAGATTCTAACTCGATGCATAAGTCAAATTTATTTGCTAACTGTATATTTACCATAACTAAGCAGGGATTAAATTGGGTTGTACCTAATATGTTTTATTAGTAAGTTTTTTCATTTTCGGAAACTAATTAAGACAAACCTTACAGTTATAAAACATACCTGTGGTAAGTAACTTTGATAATGTTCTCGTTCCCTTAATATATTTTTTTTAACTTTCTTATTTCGTTATTCTTTTCTTGGTTATTTATCCTTGATTCTATCAGTTTGTCATTTTCATATCTAGGTAACTTTCTTTTACGGGCTTGCAAATTGGAATATATATTGGGGTTCCATTATATATTGAGGTTATATTGGGGGTAACTTCCTGAGTTTTAATAAGTCATTCTTAGATATAGCCTATAGGAAAAGCTGCATTCAATCTCACACATTTTATGTTGTGAGCATACTTCTGATTCTTATCACATTTCTTCTAGTTTTGTGACATTGGCCACTCTATCAGCCAACTCCATATTCTTATTACATTGGTGCATACCACAAAGCCCATTTCAACATTTTTTTTTACAGAATACCAAGTTTTTCATTTTACCGGAAGAAATATGTCACTGCTTGTTACAAAGACAGGCCGACGTTTATTAAGAATCATTTAAAAGCAGAATATCTTTGGATTTTCGTCGACGAAACAACGGATACAAAGGGACGACAAATTGCGAATCTAATTGTTAGAGTTTTTAACATTTCTGACATTAAGAAATAATTTTAGTTAATTAATTTTAATTACTTATATTAAATTAGTTTAAAATGTTTAGAACAAAGAAATTATTGTACAGCTAGATTTGTTAACTAAACCCTAACGATTTTTTTTATACCTGTTTAAGTTTAATTTGAATAAATATTATTAATGATTAGTAATACACCTCAGATATGGTTAAAGCTGCATCAAATTTTATTTTTTTTTAATTAATTTACTGTACATTTATGACGCACTGCCTAAACAGAATTGAAGAGAAAGTTAGAAAAATCGGTAAGATAGTTTCGAAACAAATTCAGATTTCTGCTTTAATCTGGAGCCTTCTAAAAATTGCAAGACATGGCCAGACGATGATAACGATGTTAAAAGAGACATGGGGAATCTAAAATTTGCATTCCACGACATGTCTATTCATCTAGGCAGAAATCCTAACGAATTTGTTTCTCGTACTCATACAGAGTAGATCCGAATAAAATGAAAAAGACAGAAAAGATTTGATTTCACGTTCAAAGCGTCTATGTATGTATCTATTGATACGTATTTCGACTTAAAAAGTCTCATCAGAATAGTTATTCATAGCCGTTCTTAACGTGAAAAATAATCTTCTCTGTCTTATTAGAAGCAACAATAACATGGCTTCGTTATGGACGCAATAACGACATCTGATAGAAAAATCGGTAAGATAGTTTCGAAACAACTTCAGATTTCTGCTTTAATCTGGAGCCTTCTAAAAATTGCAAGACATGGCCAGACGATGATAAAGATGTTAAAAGAGACATGGGGAATCTAAAATTTGCATACCACGACATGTCTATTCATCTAGGCAGAAATCCTAACGAATTTGTTTCTCGTACTCATACAGAGTAGATCCGAATAAAATGAAAAAGACAGAAAAGATTTGATTTCACGTTCAAAGCGTCTATGTATCTATTGATACGTATTTCGACTTAAAAAGTCTCATTAGAATAGTTATTCATAGCCGTTCTTAACGTGAAAAATAATCTTCTCTGTCTTATTAGAAGCAACAATAACATGGCTTCGTTATGGACGCAATAGCGACATCTGATAGAAAAATCGGTAAGATAGTTTCGAAACAAATTCAGATTTCTGCTTTAATCTGGAGCCATTTAAAAATTGCAAGACATGGCCAGACGATGATAAAGATGTTAAAAGAGACATGAGGAATCTAACGAAGCCATGTTATTGTTGCTTCTAATAAGACAGAGAAGATTATTTTTCACGTTAAGAACGGCTATGAATAACTATTCTGATGAGACTTTTTAAGTGGAAATACGTATCAATAGATACATAGACGCTTTGAACGTAAAATCAAATCTTTTCTGTTTTTTTCATTTTAGAAAGTTAGATTTTAATTTCCAAATGTAACCACCTTAATAAGTAATCCAAAAAAGGTATTTATAAAATCACCACAACAAGTACAGGTATATAGAGAGATGCTTCCCGATATTTCTTAACTTAAAAGTAACATATTTTCAGCTGAATACTACGACGGCATCAAAAGGGTTATTTTATGTTTTGGACCGACTTTTGATCCAAAACATGAGTCCGCCAGATGCAACTTTGTATTTACCGTATAAGTCAAACCAAGTATCTGCAAAAAAACTGGTAAATTTTGCAAAAAAAACCTTAGATTTAATAAATGTATTTATGTTAACATGGAAATCACTCCATAATGGAATTCCTCAAGGATCGGCCTTATCCACTATTATTCTTAATCGCAATAAATAAAATATAACAAATCACATAAAGCTTTCCGTTAAAGCTAATCTTTTTGATGATGATCTAGTAATATTATGTTAAAAGTAAAAATATAAAATTAGCTACACAAATTTTACAGAGAACATTAAAGAGCTTAGAAATGTGGTCTTTAGAGACTGGTTTAACTTTTTCAACTGAGAAGACTAAAGTAATTATGTTTGACAAAAGAAGAACAGAATACAACTTAAACTTGTATCTAAATGGCCATTCTCTGAAACAAGTCCGCGAAATTAAATTTTTGGGTGTAATATTGACTCAGAACTCACATGGACTTTACATACCAACAATGTGATTAAACTCTATCAACAAAGAATAATCTTACTTAGAGTTTTATCCAATCATAGATGGGGTTCAGATACAAAAATTCTTCTACATTTATATCAGATACTAATAAGAAGCAAACTCGGATGCATCTGTTATGAAACAGCAAATAAAAAAACTCGATATCATTTAAACCATATCTCTTTGACTAATCTTTGGAGCCTTTAGAACTACTTCAATCAGAAGCCTTCAAGTGCTAGCAGGAGAAATGCCACTATACCTCAGAAGACAATATATATCACTATGATACGCTTTAAAAATTCTAAGCGCACAGGATCATACTTTCTCGCAAGTTTAGTATCGTAAGAATCACTAGAACAATAAACAAATTACACCACCAAGACAGTACCATTCTACGAACGAATTAAAAGACTACCGTATTATATCAATCAAATCACCTTGGCACACCTAAAAATATACCAGACACCTCCCTGGACAGTTTCTTTCCAATAGTAGACCTCTCCTTACTTACTCATGATAAGCATTTACACATTTCTGCTGAGGTCAGATTGTATATTAAATATTCCACTTACAAATTGTTCTTCACTGATGCCTCCAAATATTGCAACGGAGTAGCAGCTGCTACTGTATCAGAGAACTTAATTTCTGCCACTAGATTAACTGACGGCTGTAGTATTTATAGCGCAGAGCTCCAAGCAATACTGGACACACTAAATCATTGTAAAATCACAAATGAAAAATAAGTACTAATATTATCAGATTCATTAAGTTCTTTACAGGTCATTAAACATGTTTATCATACACACGTCAATATATTCCTAATTAAAGATGCGCTGCAACAGCTCCAATTTTCTGGGAAAACCATATCATTTATGTGGGTCCCATCGCATGTCGGAATAACTGGTAATGAGCTAGCAGACAAAACAGCGTTTGAAGCAATAAACAATGTGAACATTTCGACTACAACAGGTATACCAATATCAGATACTAAAACTGTATTCAAGACTCATGTAAATAAAATCTGGCAAGAGATATGGGATCAAACAAACACAAATCTTAAAAGCATCAAACCATACGTATCTTTAAAAAATCTTCCTATACCACCAAAACGAAAAGACTAGGTAATTATCAGCAGACTCGGGCTTGGGCTTACACGCACTTACGCACGGCTACATAATCTCCAAAGAACCACTACCAATGTGCCAAAGATGCCAAACACCTTTCACAGTCAACCGTATAATAATAGAATGTCCAGAGTACACCTCAGCCAAGACGATATTCAAGATACCCAACAGCCTGAAAGAAGCGTGTTACAAAATTCAGTGAAGTTCTGTCTTTTTTAAATTACAGTAAACTCTATAATAAATTTTGATTAAATTTTGGTTACTTGTAAATATATGTACATTGTACCATATTGTTCTAAGTCATGACTTACTTAAAATGTACCTTATTTTCTCTATTTGCATCATAAACCTACCGCTAAGAACCCCAGTGGTTGATGCGGATAAATAAAATAAAAAAAAATATGTAAATTTGTTTTATTGTATTCGTATTTATCTTGTGGACAAAATAAAATATTATAAAATATTGTATATTTTGTCGTTTTATTTGTCACACAACCTGAAGTCTACATACATGTCCATCATTTTACTTTGTAGTGGTTTATTTACATAATGTTCGTATTATAAAAATATCTGTAGATTTGGGCTTAATATATTAATCACTATTTTCTTTGTATCATATACAGTGATGAGTGTCTTTTTAACGTAAGAGATAGAAAACACAGTTACCTTGTGAAATAAAAAGAGATGAAACTCGTAGAGGTTAGAAATAATCGGAGAAACCTATAATTTATATTACATTACATTATCACTAGCGATAGTCTCACACCTTTAGACGTTAGCTTCGAGCTAAATCACCTCGGTCATAATTATTATGAGTAACGTCGAATGTATGACGTATTTCCATTTTTTCATTTCGCATAAAGTAAAAACTGATTGACCACAATAAAGCAAAAATGTGAATAAAATGATTTAATTAATAGTGATTATTTAATCTAAAGTTTTAAATTATTAACCAAGAATAATTTCTACTATGATTTGAGGAGTTTCATACACTCTTGTGACAGAATAATTATAAATCCTTCGTGGATTAGTGGTAAGAATTCGACATTGCGACACAGACATCGCAGACGATTAGAGTTCAAAACCCACATGTGATTTTCTTTTTTTTTTTTTAATAATTTGAAATTATGCAAAGATCGCTTTGCTTTGAATAATTAAACATTTATGTCAGTCGTTACTAGTATTAGAAGTGTTTAAAGTTAAAACAAAAAATCTTATTGACAAAACAGTATCGTCGTACTTTCGAAAATAAAGTAAAAATTCTTCAAAATTAAAAGAACTTTTAAAGAATGTTTAAATAAGTAAAAATTCTACAGAACTAAAAAAATATTGTAAATAAATGTATTTATAATATGTTCAAATAAGCCTTCATTAGCAGCAGAACAATAACCCAAACTTTCACTAAAGAATTATAAAAGTCTGATGGATCAGAGTTCAAGGCACGATGTTCTCATCGTTATACCTCTCATATAGTTTGGACTTGATATATCCCCAAATAAAATAATCACAAGGTGCAAGATCGCAGGCCAAAAAAATATCTCCGTGGCCACTAATCGATCGATTAGGAAAAGTCGCACTGAGATATTCACTGACGATGCGAGAATTATGTGCAGGACAACCATCGTGTTGAAACCACATGGAATCGAAAATTATTGGTAAATTACGAAGGGCTGGGACAATTTCATTTTGCAGAAGTTCCAAGTATTTCCGCCCAGTCAACATACCGTCTGTAAAAAATGGACCAATGACATGATTCCCTATTATGCCTCCCCAAGCATTTACTTTTCGAAGACACTGGGTACGAGCGACATAAATCTGACGAGGATTTCCTCGAGACCAATACCTAGCATTAATTGAATTGTGATGGCCATGCAATAAAAACGTACATTCATCGGTGAACAAAACGTTCTCTAAAAAATGTTCATCTTGATGTGACATTTCCATTGCAGTTTGACAAAATTCTAAACGTCTATATTGATCCCCAGGGAATTGTTCGTTGGATTTATGAAGTTTATAGAGACGGTATCGATGTCTTTAAAAAATTTCACCTACTCTAAATCTTGGAATTCCATATTGTTCTCCGAGACGAGATGTTGATTGGGTAGGATTTTGCTCAATACTTGCACAAATCAAAGTGTCCCTTAGTTCCAAATCTGGATTTACAATCCATAAGTAAAAAAATTACGTATAATAGACTGAGTTGTTGACCGTGATGGAGTCGGCCTATTTGGAAACATATGAACAAATTGTTGTCTAATCATGTTGTCTGATAATCCATTCACATGCCAGACAACAATTTGCACTTTTTCCTCGACCGTTAAAATCCTTTTCACGAATTGTTTTTTCAATAAAAAGTTTCTGTTTACCGTAAATAACACTTCTCGGTGTGTTATTATTTGATAACTTGAAGGCTTGATGATTTGGTTATCTATAAAGCATGTAGCTGTTCGCGCGCATCCATTCCAATGTCGTCAATTATTTTAAAAATCATTATCTGTACAGAGGAATTGATATTAACACTGAGAATTTAGTGATGGACTTGACATTAAACAGTCTTCAATGGATTATTTTCCATTCACAAGTGAAGACTGTAAAACTGGAATTGAATTTGAAATATTTTGTATTTCTATTTTATAATATTGGAATAAGAATAAATTGTAAATAATGAGTTTTTCGAAAACTTGTTACCTAATATGTATCATATTTTCTATTATTTTTGATTGAGTAAAACAAAAATTTTACCCTTGGTGTGAATTGAACCCCAGTCTTCTTGTCAATAGACAACGTCTCTAACTATTACTCCAATTTTACATACAATAATTGTTTTCGGACGAAACATACCTACCTTTAGTTTAGTCAAATATTTCAGTTAAGTTATTTTTATTATTAAATAAACTTAAAGATTTATAATTTAAAATCGCTACTAATTAATGTTTTTTACTATAATATATCTTAGTATATTTAATCATTTATTCTAACATCAGAAATTATTAAAATAAAATATTTTCGAGGTCATCCGTATAATTACGACTGAAGTCAAACAGACACGTCTAATACTAGCCTTATCTCGTACTATCTCACAACTTAATCTGTCTTCTATTCTTTCCGCTATTTTGCCGGGTGGTAAGACATTCATCACTGTATATAATGTGTATAAAGTAAATTATCAACTTTTGCATTTTGATTAGCTTTAAGATATATAAGTGTTATACAATGCTCCTTTGATCATTTAATTCTACACAAGTCTTAAGTGGATATTAGTTGTACTTAACGGTATGTTGCACCAGATATATAAGTTATCTATTTCCAATAAATCAACAAAACTTCTCTAAAACTTAAATGGTTGTATTTGGATAAGGAATTTAGCAAATATGATATAACTTTGTGTTTGTTTCAAGCGACTGATTAAACTTTCCTACAGTATTGTTAGCAATCTGGAAAACTTTGTGTTTGTTCTTGCACCAAACAAGATGTTTTAAGTTTTATCCGACTAAATTCGAAGTATTAGCGAATTGTCACGAACTATCTTTTATTTCCACTTTCTACGGAAGGCAAGGATACGAAGTTTCTTTTAAAGTCAGAGTTTCTTACAGACAAGAATTGGAGAAGTCTACTTTGAAAGTTTTTCACGATTGTATCAAATATTAGGAAATGTTGGGATATTTTATATAAAACACGTTCGTCGGCTCTGAGTCAGCAAGCAACTCTGAAAATATAACAATATGACAAAAATTCTGAGCGGAGTTAGTCTGATAAAAATATTTTTTTTTACATTGGATATCTATTTTTCGTTTTTATTGTTTATTATTCTTGTTATTGTAAAATGTATGTAGTGTTTTGCGATTTGAAAGTGTTTACGATAAGGTCCTGTGGGTATGACGTGCTGTTTTTGCATTTTTTTTTTTTTTTAAATGAATAGTAGTTTTTTCAAAGATGTTAGTAATCGTAGTAGAAAAATACAAGGAATTGGACTAGTTTAGACTCACATTCACTGTTTCAAGCTGCATAAAATAAATTTATTCACTAAGATTATTACCAACCTTCAATAGAAGATGGTATAATATTAAAGAGGAATTAAAAAATGAAAAACAAATTAAAAAATTATGTAATTTTTACCATAAATTAAAGCGACTATTTCACTAGACTATTTTTAACTGATAAAACGTCATAGCAATGCCACGTTTCCTACTGACAAAATTCCTTTCTGACCGTGATTTCTCAGCGACAAAATTATGACAGATCCGTCACGAATGTGTCTGATAATTCTATTGTCAGTTTGGATACCAGTTAAGTGTACAAAAATTGGTTGAAAATGGTCAAAAAAAGCGGAAGCAGCTTCAAACTGTTCAAGAAAAATGTAAACTCAGTTTAAAAGCATTATCCACAAGAACTATTAAAAATCATCCAAAGCTATGACGAAGAAACCCCCGATGGGGCACAAAAAAAGTTTTTTCACCTTTGCTCATTTGAATTTGCTTGGAGAGACCATGATGCCGTAAACTGCAAAATTCACTTTTTCCAGAAGGAATTTGATCTCATGGATGAATTCACGGGCCCAATTTAATACAACAGCATTTTGTCCAAAACAAATCAAGGCGACCCGAAAAGTTTGGCAAGCAGCAAATGGCTAATAAGAAATTCATCAAACGAAAATTTATACCCAGTTAGATTATTTTTAAAATTAATGGAAAAAGGGGAACCAAAGATATTATCAGTCAGAGTCTTTCTTACCGTTCACCCCAACCGGAAGGATGGATCTTGGTTCAAAAACTGTCCACTTGGAATCAACAACGTATCTAAGTGGACAAAAATGTCAGCTGAAAAAATTGAAATAGACATAAAAAAATATAAAATAACAAACCATTACCATCGATCTTTAGCTGTGTCAGCCTTGTTCAAGCAAGTTGTTTCTAAACAGGAGTTAATTACATTAACAAGTCACTCACATGCAAGCTGTCTAAAACCATATCTGCAGCTGGATTCCAGTCACTACCAGAAGTTGAACGAAAGTCTTAGAACAACAAATGCAGCTGGGCCTTTGAGTTCCTAAATGCTAGAGGTCGATAATACACAAAATCATGCTTTGATAGAAAATAATGGGCAAACTATTATAGCTTATAATAAATGTGAAGAGATGGGAATACCATTCCGGGACAACTTCTTGTACACATTAAGCTTTGCAGATGACCAATTGGTAACGGCTCAAGATGAAGAAGATCTATGCTATATGCTCCGAAAATTAGAAAAATAATACACAAAAAAATGAAGTGGAAATAAATCTAGAAAAGACCGAATATTTAACAACAGAGCAAGAACCAGTGAGAAACTTGAAAATGGACGATAATAGGGAAATTAACGGCACTGACAAATTCAAATATTTAGGATTCATACTCTCAAAAAATGGAACCAACGAGCCAGAGATAACCAGCAGATTAGCACAGACAAGAACATGTATTAAACAAATGAACGGGGTACTGTGGGATAGACAGTGTAATGACCCATGGATCAGAGAATTGGGTAATAAATAAACGAAACAGGTCCAAAATCATAGCAACTAAAATGGAGTTCATGAGAAGAAGCTGCAGAGTGACAAAAATGGATCGCATTAGAAATGAGGAGATAAAACGAAGAATGGCAGTAGAACAAGACATACTCAGCTACATCGAAGAAAAACATTTAATTTGGTATGGATATATGAGAAGTACAGATCATACAAGGTGGATAGCAAAGATTTCGGATTGGAGTCCAATAGGAAGGAGGAAAAGAGGTAGACCCCGAAGATCATGGAGAGATGAAGTGGACGAGGCCATGGAAAGACGAGACCTTAGATATGGAGAATGGCAGAACAGAAAGGACTGGAGACGTTGGCTGAAAGAAGGAAGCCGGCGACAGCTGTAAAAATTCTTATATAGATAGATAGAATAATTGTACACTTAAGTAATGTTGTTAAAAAATAAATAAATATTATGTTTCGTTGATATGGTGCATTAATTATCTCGTGAAACAGTCTTGTCGAATATCATTCGAGAGAAAATTATTTACCGGCAAAATTTTCTTCTGGTTTTATTTAAGTTTATTGCCTTTTGGCCATCACTCGACTGACGTCTCGTGATTTACCTGTCAAAATTTAATTCGCGAAAATTGCCAGACAACAAACTTTCATACCAGTAGAAAATATTGCCGGCAAAATTTTCTCTCTTATGATATTATATTTATACGAAAACAAGACTAATAATCAAAATGCGTGTTACATTCCTAGTCATCTATAAACTTGGTCATTAGTTAATGAAAATTCATATTTAGAATGTATATAAACATAAAACAAATATTGTTTTTAGTTTCCAATGTATGTATTGGTCATGTTAACATGTTCCGCTATCTACTGTAGCTAATGTTTATAGAAACATGACAAATAAGTACAGTGCAAATTAAAAATGAGTGTTTTTTTATCCGTTATAGTAATACTTGTTTTTTAGCCTCGGTAATTAAGTGGAAAGGACTTGTCCCTATTGGTATAAGATTTAGGTTCAAATCTCAGATGCAATGCAAAATTTAGTTATTTTAGTCACCATAGTCTTAATAATTTAATTTCCCAGATTTTAATAAGTATAACTAGCTTGTATTTTATTTGAGTTTATTTTTATTTTTTTACGAGTTCTGTGTTAAAGAGCCATGACCTTATACTAGAAACAAAAATGACTCCTTAAATGTTATGTGTACTCAGTGCTTGTGTACGGAGTAGAAACGTGGACACTGAGAGCGGAAACTCTATTAAAATTTCAGGCTTTTGAGCTATGATCATACAGAAGGATCCTGAAGATACATTGGACAGACAAAGTCACCAATGAAGAAATACTGCGGAGGATGAACACAACTGCGTATTTGGTCAACATCGTGAAGAGCCGTCAGCTGCAATACTTGGGACATATAATGGAAAATCAAGGCAGATATGAATTACGTCAATGCATTTTGCAAGGTAAAATTAAAGGAAAAAGGGCTCCAGGATGATGAAGAATATTGTTACGATAAATATCATGGCCTAAAATAACTGTAAATATATTATGACTAATTCTGTTTTGTTGTAGAAATTTCGGCGAAGGATCTAGACCCAAATTATGATGAATCATCCGATTCGAGGTGTCCAGGTAGACCGAAATAAAACCGGTCTGAGCTTCTGGGGAGATCGCCGCCGTTCTCGAATAACAGGACTTCATATATAATAACGGAACTGTAATTGAAGGGGATCAGTTAATTTTAAAGAAGACGCGCTCGCGATTTTAATTGTTACGTTCGCCCAAAATAAATTATGTATTCTTAGTGGTTAATAAACTTATATAAATTATTGTGCTTTTTAATAAATTAAAATAAGAACATTTTAATTAAGACATTATAAATTAAATAAAGACATAGCAGTTAAATAAATTTCATTTCAATATCCTGGATTGCTAACCTGAGAGCATGGTATAGAAAGACCTCAACATAGCTATTTCGTATAGCAACCAACAAAGTCCTGATAGCAAGAATGATCGCCAACGTTCGGAACGGACAGGCACCCAAGAAATATTTTATTTTGAAAATATTTAGATATAAAAATATTGCTATCTATTACAATTTACATTGATGCAGTAATCATAAATACTTTTAATAATAAAAATTATCATTCAGTATTATCGTTGATTGCATTATGTAATAACGTAGTCCGCACACAGTATGTATCCAAAATAGGTATAAGAGAAGAATCAGAAGATTGTATTACTTATGCTAAAACCTGTGAGGCAGTACAAAGTACAAATGGGACTCTGTAATCAAGAGCTATAACGCTTTCACGTTTAAAGTTTTTTGGTTTTTTCATTTCTTGAGCCGTCCCGTATATACTCGATGACTCGATCGTCCTTTTACATTTTGTACCTAAACAACTTTTATGACTACGAAGCAAAATTTTAAAGCTAATGATAGTTCGTTTACTTCTAGACAATTTGTTTAAAATATTTTAAATAATAATGCAATTTATGACATGACTCTTTTAAAAAACAGCTTTCGTTAAGTATCAGGTTAGGTTCCGATAGCCTGGCACATTGAACTTTTATTCGGTATTATTTTTATACGGCCAACCGCACGATCTGCGCCAAAAATATGTAACACTCAGTGAACCGAACTTGGCGATTACAAAAAAACAAACGCTACTATTTTTAAATAATTAAAATCCGAAAGAAACTAAATGAAATGCCTATAATATACAAAAAAAAACGAAATGGAAAGACCAATAAGCTTGTGAAAAGAACAGAAAAAATACAACTATAAGGTCAGATTTAAATAAACCTCTTAAAAGGTGTAAAATTTACAAAAATTAATAAAAATATGTTATAAACTATATAGAAAGGTATATTTACTAAATACTCTGTATAAAAAACCCTGGCAATTTTCTTATGTAAAAGTGGTTTCAGAGTTCAACAATCAAAAAGAGTTCAACATCAAAAGACGATAAATATTTTAAAAGAAGCAGACCTGGATGACAAAGACCTCAGAATAATTTCAGAACTATACTGGAATCAGACCGCATACATGAAAATTAACGGAGAAGAAACAGATCACATAAAAATACTACGTGGAGTTAGACAGGGATGTATCCTATCGCCGTTGATATTTAATATGTACTCAGAGAAAATTTTTAACCAGGCTCTTTACGGAATAGACGAAGGCATCCTTCTAAATGGTGAAAGAGTAAACAATGTTAGATATGCCGCCGACACCATGGTGATAGCAGATAGTTTAGAGGGACTTCAGAGGCTAATGGACAGAATAAACGAGTACAGTCAACAGTACGGACTAAACATTAATACCCACAAAACGAAACAAATGATTATCAGCAAGGAGAATATAAATGGGGCTCATCTATACATTAATGGGACGCAGATAGAGCGAGTAAAAAGGTATTTCTACCTGGAAACTATTATAAACGAACAGTGGAGCAATGTACAGGAAATAAAGTGCCGCATAGGAAACGCAAGAACGGTCTTTAACAAAATGAGCGCCATCTTCAAATTCACAACATATCCCTAGATACAAAAATGAGACATTTGAAATGCTATGTTTTCTCTGTGTTGTTGTACGGGGCGGAGGCATGGACGCTTACAGACACCACTATTAAAAAACTTAAAGCATTTGAGATGTGGATTTATAGAAGAATGCTGAGAATATCATGGACAGCAAGGATCACGAACAAGGAAGTTCTAGAAAAAATGAAGAAGGAACCAGAGATCGTGTTTACGATCAAACGCATAAAATTGCAATATCTGGGACACGTTATGAGGAATTAGCACCGTTACTCCCTGCTGCAGTCTATATTGCAAGGTAAAGTCGAAGGTAAGCGCGGACCCGGTAGAAGGAGAATATCATGGCTGCGGAATTTAATAACATGGTTTAAGAAAACCTCAACGGAGCTGTTTCGAGCCGCAGCGAGCAAGGTCATGATTGCCAATATGATTTCCAACATCCGAAATGGATAGGAACCAGAAGAAGAAGAAAAGTGGTTTCAGTTAAAATGGCTTAAATTTTTCAGAGAAGCAGTTTTCAAGTCATGCTTAATAAAAGTTCTCGTTGCCCCAGGACTCAGAACTCAATTGATTCTGAGTTAGAGAGGTTTCAAAATATAGTTATTAGTCCATTTAAATATTATAATGTATTTGAATAATATATTATGTGGTTAAATGCTCGAATAAATTAACTTTAATCAAATAAAAGGCAGATATCGAGCATAGTTTCTTATTAAATATTGCCCAACTACTTTCGCTCCCACAACATCTTCAGGGACATTTCGTCAAAAATGTATGCTATCCAGCAGGTCGATGAATGTTATACACATCAAATAATATATTTACAGTGTAAATGTCCTGAGCCTTCAATACAGAAAGCTCAGGATGCGAGATATACTCTAGCGTAGTTCAGACAGAACTGACTGGTATCTCCATAGCTGCAAAAGAGATAACCCAAAAAGGAATAGCAGGGAAAACTATAATGATCTGCACAGATAGCAGACAAGCGCTACTAAACTTGAATAGACCACGTGTCATCAGGTTTAGTAATGGAGTATCACGAGTCACTAATTCAAGCTTCGGATGGTAATACTATCATCCTGAGGTGGGTTAAAGGACACAATAGGAATAAAGGCAACCGCATTGCTGGCTAACTATCTAGGAAGGCGGCAGGCCTAAGATTCTTAGGACCTGGGGATCTTTTTGGTTGGTCAATTACAACAATCGCGGAAATTGTTAAATGTCACTCCCATACGCAAACCGTAAAAAGATGGAAAGAAGGGCAAGGATGTAAACTTGCTAGAGTAACACTAAGTAACCTTGAATAGTCAACATCAAAGAAGTACTTGGCAATGACCAGGAAAAACCTACGTTTGGCAGTTGGTTTTTTAACTGGTCATTGTCAACCAAGCAAACACCTCCACACACTGGGGCTAGCAGACACACCTCTATGTAGGAAGTGTAAACGAGAAGACGAAACTGTAGAGCATGTCCTATGTGAATGCCCGGAGTTGTCGTTAATACGAGAGTACGCGTTCGGCGAGTCCTGGCCCACACCTGCCTACATAAGAGAGATGTCTCTATATAAGAGAGAGCTAAGGGTGACAGCTCCCTGGGAGGATGCACAATGGGTCAATTGTGGCCTAAGTGCTGTGAAACTTAACTTGCCCTCCCTACTCTACAGATACAGAATACATTTATACAAAACTAACACTAGACAAAGGACAAACAGTTAATTTTTTTTTTAATTTTGGAAGCTACATTGTGAATGAATTCTCTCTCCTGCTACTAAGCCAGAAGATTACATGAACTTAACTATATTTTTTTATGGAATTCTTACTTGAATTTATATTTTGTCGATAATCTGGTTGTGTTTAATATTTTCTGACGAATTACGCTATTAAGTATCGTATAAATGTCTGTGTCTTATGTGTTTTCGTAATAATTTTGTTACTTCTTTATTTTTTTTTTAGATAAGGCAAAATATCACGTTGAAGTGAGACAATTGGCAATATATGTTTCATCTGTTTTTTCCAGATTAATAATGGATATAACAAATGGTACCCACGACATCCACGTCATAGGTCGGTCTAGCAAGAGAAAAAACAAATAATCTGAAAGGTATAGAGCAGACAAAAAAGGCTATAACACTATATACCTTTAACGGAACCTGCTAAGTCGCTGTTCTTTTTTAACTGGGTTGTCAGTAGCTACAGTGAAATGTATTATGCGAACAGAAATCTGACAAATGTTTTAAAATCTCTGAATACAAATCAATGAGGATGAAAACTTACCAAGTTATATAAAATCATAAAAAATCCTCCGAAGAACTGTACATTCGTTTTTCTTTAAAAGTAGGGCACAAACTCTGATATACATCAATACAAAAATAGGAGAAATCAGTAAGTTTCCAAAATAAGACGTGAATCCTTACAAAAAATATTACATGATCTTAACCTTCCATATATAAAACGCTGCCGGAATTCTATTTTAGCAAATAACGAGAAAACAATATTATAGCGAGGTAATTAACAATTACTTAGGAATATTATTGGGCAAAAAGAAAGATGTGTTAACTTGACGAGATTTGGGTTATCGCCTAACATATAGTTGGCAAAATTTAGCAATATAAAACAGTATCCAATGCTTGGTAATCCTTTGTTAAGGCTTTATAGACATAAATAGCAGGTAAGGGCCAGCGTTTAATTGTCACCCATGTTGGTATCTATACTAGTTTTCTGCAAAATTGCCCACTGTGTTTATATGAAAGAAAACAGGTGACTAAATAAATTATAACTAAATGTCATTATCAACCCATTTTATTTTTTTTAAATAAAATTTTTCAAAAAAATTCAATTTTCTATGTAGACAATACTTTTCCGATGTACTTATTAATTGCCACTGACAGAAAGTGTGTAAATAAAGATTGTTGTAATTGGTGCGGACCAAATTTTAATTTACATGTCTCGCATCGTGAACATGTCTCTTGTTATAGTTGGCTTACAATAAAGAACCGCATAGTATTTATTAAAATTTACGAAAAGCTATTAACATCTTGTGATTCTGTTTGATTTGCAGCTCCTACAATTATTAGTAGATTATGTCACGTGTGTGCGTCAACCTCCGCAATTTCTTGTTGAACTATAGTTAGCAATAATTTGACTACCCGTTTGCAGACTTCACGGCTAACGATAACGCTTCTATGTCAACGGATGTAGAAACAAATATTTTCCCTGTTGAATTTTTTCTGTCACTTTTATTAATATTAAAATGAAACAATTTATCTGTTTTTAGATGATGCTACTATTTGTCTTTGTGTTTTTTTAATATTACTGTGGTATCAACAACGTTTTTTTTTTTTTTTACCGCATCAACCCCTAGGGTTATTAGCGGGTGGTATATCTTTATTTTAGAAAAGTTACATTTAGTATACTATTAAAATTTACATAACAGTTTTGTAAAATACAAACATTTTATGTTATGTTACAGTTTGTTATACAGTTTACAATTTTTGATAAAATTTATTGTATTGCTGATGTCTTCTTTTAGAGTTTCTTTCAAATTGTGTTTTAGTTTTGCTGTCGATCTTGCTGTTGAGTACACTGGACAGTCTATTATTATATGTTGCACTGAAAATGGTATTTGACAGATGTGGCAAATCGGCTGAGGGTCCTTGGAGATGATGTATCTATGTGTAAATTTTGTATGACCTAGCCGCAGTCTGTTAATAACTACTTGGTCATGTCTTTTAGCTGGGAGCGGTAGTAAAGCAGAAGTAACATCTGGTTTGATACTTTTTAATTTTGCTTCTGTTTGGTTCCATTTTACTTGCCAGATTTTGTTCATGTAAGTTTTTATTAATGTTTTTTGGTCTGAAATTGGTATGTTTTGCATAATAGGAATTGTCATGTTATTGATAGTTTCTGTTGCTGCTTTATCAGCTGCTTCATTACCCTTTATCCCAACATGGGATGGTACCCATAAAAATGTTATGTTTTTACCACATGTTTGGGCATTGTATAGCATGTCTTTTATTAATGCTAAATTGGCATGAGTAGGATACATCTGCTTGACACCATTTAAGGCACTTAGAGAATCTGATATAATAAGAAAGTTTGTATCAATGCTGGTACATTGGTTCAGTGCGTTGAAGATTGCCTGCAGTTCTCCAGTATATATGCTACACTCCTTGGCTAGACGGGTGACAGAGGTGTTGTCTTCAAAAATAGCTGCAGCAGCTACACCATTACTGCTTTTAGAGGCATCAGTAAAAATTAGTTTGAAATCAGGGTATCTGGAGATGGTAGACCGGAATTGTTGTTGTATTTCAGAAGGATTGTGTGAATGTTTGGGATAGTTAAGTAAGGTAAAATCTACTTTTGGTATTTGAACTTTCCAGGGAGGAGACTGGCATCTGTTTGTAGAAGTGGCTCTCAATTGATGTATATCGAATTCAAATCGATTTATTCGTTCATTGAAAGGTAAGTTTCTAGGGCAATAATTTGAGTACAGATTTGGAGGGTTGCTCCTTATTAGGCTTGTTATAAACGGGTTTTCCTTTGCACTGAGATATTTAGTAGCACAACACATTGAAAAATATTGTCTTCTGAGAGTTAATGGCGGTTCTCCTGCTAGGACTTGAAGGCTGCTAATTGGCGTGGTTCTGAAAGCTCCGAAAACTATGCGTAATGCTGTGGATTGGATGATGTCCAGTTTGTTCATTTGAGTTTTAGTAGCAGTTTCGTAGCATATACATCCATAATCTAGTTTGCTTCTAATTAGAGCTTGATATAATCGCAGAAGAATAGTTGTGTCTGCGCCCCATTTGTGATTGGAAAGAACTTTTAGAAGATTTATTCTCTGTTGGCATGATTTAATTAGTTCATTTATGTGCGATGTCCATTTTAGTTGAGAGTCGAATGTCATTCCCAAAAATTTGATTTCGTTGATTGTTATAAGAGTATTTCCGTTAAGTTTTAAATTTAAGTGGTGTTGTGTTTTTCTTTTGTCAAATATTATTACTTTAGTTTTTTCGGTTGAAAATCTCAAGCCTATATCTAAAGACTACCCTTCTAATTTATTTAGTGTATTTTGTAATATTGATGCAGCTGATTTTAGGTTTTTACTTCTCATATATATTACAAGATCATCGGCGTAAAGGTTTGCTTTTACTGGAAGCATAAAATGGTTAGATACGTTGTTGATTGCTATTAAAAATAGCAGGGGGCTTAATACAGATCCTTGAGGGATACCATTTTCCAGTGATTTCTTAGTTGACATGACACCGTTTGTTTTAACTTTTATACTTCTGTTCTCCAGGAAGTTTTTGGCGAAGGCTAGGAATTTACCATCTATTTTCCAACTCTTCATTGTTTTTAAGATGTGATATGTCCACGTGGTGTCAAATGCTTTTGTGATGTCAAAGAAAATTGCTATTAATTTTTGTTTATGTATAAAAGCTTCGTGTATTTCAGATTCTAATGCTATAATGTTATCTATTGTAGACCGTTCTGATCGATACCCACTTTGGATGGATGTAAGGAGATTTTTCTTTTCTAAGTACCATTTTAATCTTTTGCTTAGAATTTTTTCCATTATTTTACAGATGCTACAGGTAAGAGATATTGGTCGATACGAAGAAGATAAGTTTTTTGGTTTATTGTCTTTTAAAAATGGTATTATAATTGCTTCGCGCCAGAGAGATGGAAATTTATGGGTCGAATAAATTTTGTTGTAGATCTCTACTAAAGTAACCTTCGCGCTTATAGGTAGTTTTTCTATGAAAATTGGTGGTATGTCATCAGGTCCAGGTGAGGTATTTTTGAGGTTATTAAGACTTTCATTTAATTCATCAAGTGTTATGGAAGTGTTTAGTGGATCAGCAGTATCTTCTATATTAATTTTTGATGCTTCTGTTCTTTCTTTGTGTTCTAAGAAATTTGGGTGGTACTGCTGATTGCTTGAATACAACTGATAGTGTTCTACTAAAATTTCTGAGATTTCGTGTTTGTCTGAAGTTGTTAGATCATTTGTAGTGATTGTGTCAATATGGTTAAATGTTTTTGAACCTTTTATTTTCCTTATTTTTTGCCATATATCCCTTATGGGCGTAGACGAGTCAATTGACGACACGTAATTGGTCCAGCTCTCTTTTTTTGCTTGTTTTATTAAAAATCTAGATCTGGCCCTTAAAGATCTAAAATTGTTTAAGTTATTAGGTGTGTTAAACTTTTTGTATATATTAAAAGCATGTTTTGTTTGCTTTAAAGCGGATGCGATTTCAGTGTTCCACCAAGGAAGAGGAGCTTTTGTGATATTTTTGGTTTTTCCTATAGAATCTCTGGCTGCGTCTAAAATTATACCATTGAAAGATGATAGAGTAGTGTCTATATTATCTTATATAACGAGATTTGGTATACGTATGCTTACTAAGTTCGAGTATTTTTCCCAATCGGCTGACTTTAATTTCCAAGTTTCATATGGTGTTGTACAGGTTTTTTCATCTTTGTCATGAGTAATTATTATCGGAAAATGATCACTGTCGTATAGGTGGTCCAATGTATTCCACTGTAAATATGGAGCTAAAGTTGAATCACTGATAGATAAGTCTATGGAGGAAAAAGTGCCATTATGTGCATTGAATCTAGTAGGTGCTCCTGTGTTTAATAAAACTAGTTTTATGTTATTAATTGCTTCTAATAATATTCGTCCATTTTTATCTGTTCTTTGTGATCCCCATGCGATGTTGTGACAGTTTGTGTCACCCAAAATTAATTTTGGAGATGGAATTTGTTTAATTACATTTTGAAGTTCTAATAGAGTAGTTTCGTCAGGATGTGGTAAATATACGTTGCATATGTTGATTTTAAAATGAAACCGACTCCACCACTGGATATTTGCTGTACTGCTCGATTTTTTGTATAGGGCATATAAATTTTTAGTTTTGCTTGATTGTTGGAAAGACGAGTTTCTTGAAGACATATTATTAGTGGTGACAGTTCATTGATTAGCATTTTAATGTTTTCAATGTGGCTATAATAGCCATTCAAGTTCCATTGAAGAATGAATATAATTGGACTATTGAGATAAATCGTAGTCGCTTTCTTCAGTGAGGGAAGATTCATTTGTTGGATTTATTTTCTTTATAATTCTTGTGATATTATTTTTCATGCGTCTATCATTTAATTTTGAGTGAACCATTTTTAATAAGGTGTATAAGCCGTCAAAATCTTCTGTATAGTTTTTAGCTGTGACTTCAGGAAATTTTGATCCTATTGCGTTTATCACGAAGTCGCATTATTCAGAGAAATTTAGCGTATATGAAGGAGATGCTGTCATTAAAATGTTTTCAATTGGTTTTAATGTGGCTTCGATATCTAAAGCCTTTTTCTTTTTTTTTGTGTGCGGATTTTTTTGGAGTTATGAAAGTTTCGTTTAGGTTTTTAGTTTCTGAGATTTCAGGAGAGGTTGAAATTTGCCTTTTTGCTTGATTGGTTGTTTTACTATTATTGCTGTTAGCTTTAGTTGAAGGTATGCTGTGTACTATAAGCGAATCATTTGTCGTTGGGATATCTGCAGAAATAGGGTTGAAACAGTTGGTTGTATCATCTGAAATATTTGTTGCTGAATTATTCTGATTTATTTCCATGAGTTTGAGTTCTGAGGTATAAGGATCTTTAAGTGTTTCTGTACCAGTTGATGTTGATGTGCAGTTTTCTTCTTTGTGGCCAGTAGTATTACATCTAGAGCAATTTAAACCATCTAGGGATAGGAAGATTCTGTAAGGAGTGTTATCATAGGTTATTAAGATTGTATTTGGAATTGGTTTGGTTATTATCGGAGAGACAAATATTTGCCGCCTAAAGCTTAAGACATGACTATACTCAGACTCGGGCATGCCAACTTTTAAAAACGTTAATTTGGATACTGCAGTTATTTCTAGTTGTTTCAGTTCTTCTTCTAAAATACTGTTCGGAATGCTGGGGCAGATGTTTGATATTACTAGTCTCCTTGCTGGCGTAATAAGTCTTCGAATTTCATTGCCTTGGATGAGTACTGTTTTATGGTTGTTTAGTAAGGTATCTACTATGCTAGTATTGTTCAAGTAAATACAAACTCTGTTGTTAGCTATTCGTGATGCAAAGATAACATTTTTTGGTGTGAGTAGAGACCCTATGGCTACTATGTATTCATGTATTTTAATACCTTGGATAGCTGACAGAATAATGGATTGTTCTTTTGAAGGAAAATTGAAGTTGCTTACTGCATTGGAGTATGTTGATGTTGATGATGTAGTAGGTATACTAATATTTTCAGAATTATCCATTTTTAATTTTTGTTTTCTTCATTTGATAAAATTTTTCTAGAGCCGGTCTTGTATCGGCTAATTAGTTCGACTTGTGGAAGTTGCCAAAAAACCAGAGACTGGATTAATTGATGTGTTGTATTGAATTATGGGTTATGTATAATATTTAATAATATTGAATTTGTATTAAATTGGTAATGTACTCACAGTTTATTTTTTGTGTGAAGAAACTTTGTTGTTTAAATACTCTATTTAGCTAACAATATTTTACGTTTCTTGATTATAAACCACTGAAAAGTTAGTTTTTTAGAGAAACTTTAAAATGTGTTACCACACTTTGACAGTTATTTGACACTCTCAACAACGTTTGTTTTTATTATTACTGTAAATAATTTTAGCTGACCTAAACCAGATATATTTTTAGATAGTTATCACCGTGTTGAGATAATTTCTACCTGAATAAACAAAATAAAAAATAATTTACAAACGTTTTTATACCTAGGTTACAATTTCATCGCTTTTGAAGCTTATGATTTGTTTTTAAATTATTGCGAGTAGCATTTAGAATTATTTCTAAATAATAATAGTCGCATAATAAAAGTTAAAAGGTAACAATTTTATTCATAGTAAGTATAGAACACAATAATTATACAAACTAGATAATTCCCATTTCTTGCAACTTACACCGCAGCAAATTGATTTAGATCCAGAAGCGAGAGACTTATCAATTTTCCTCGACAATGAACATTATTCGCGTGCTACCCAAGGACTTTAATTTCCAATTTTCCTTCTCAGATTCAGCATAAATTAACTGCTAAATGTAATAATCTTGCTGGAAAATAAGCAGCATTGCTGTCGACAATCAGAAAATCTAAATTTTGTTAGACTACTATGCTACCCTTAGTCTAATAAATCTTCTACTAAACCTTATATAAAATTATTTTGAATTATTATTGCAAGAGAATTTAATATTTTCTCAACTCATTAAAGTATCATTACAGTGATTAAATTAAACTAAAAATTTCTTATAATCATTTATAACTTTTTTGTAGTTTGAAAGTAGATTAAACATTTTATAGTTTAAGCCATTATTAAATCAAATACGTAATATTAAATGAACATAACACGTGTAAAAAGGGAGATAATAATAAATTAAAACGTATGATAAAGGAAAAATTTCTAACCATCTTTTTTCGAATTTTAAAGCATGATATCTCCTGTTATAAGGGTCGAAAATGCTTCGTTTGGAGTCCAAATTAACGATATGAGAAAGTTATAAGGAGGTCAACAAAGAAAGATAATTGCTTAAGACTGTTAAACACCGAAAAATGTCTTATGTGGGATATATAGTGAGGGGAAATCGATATAAAATATTACAACTGATCTAAAGGCAAGATATAAGGCCGTAGAGGTGTAGGAAGAAAACAGGTTTTTGTTTAAAAAACGTTTGTGGATGGACTGAAATATCAAATGCAAGACAATTATTTCATGTGGCCGAAGATCGAGTATCCTTCGCAATGGTGATCGCCAACGTCGGATACCTCTGATATGGCACGGGAAGAAGAAGAAGTACATTTAAAAATAACAATTTTAAAATTATATAGTCAATGAGTTCAATCCTTTAAATTTTATAATGCATTTAATGCTCTGTATGCACGCATTTCCATCGCTAAGTTCCATTTTCATCGATGAGCACTGAAGATAGAAAACCGGCAACAGTATAACACAACGTTCATTGCAAGCAAGAGAGTCGAGTTTAACCTGAGTACTGATCTAATAGGAACTCCATCTGGACTTTGGGTAAGTGTTAATTAGTCACTTCCCGTGACAATTTTTTCCAAAGTGGAAATTAAAACGTTAATAAACTTATTTGAAACTTAAATTGTGGCTTATTCCTAATCAAAATGGTAATTCGATTTTTATAACCTTAACCGTATTTATTTTTCGCAGGTATCAACAGTGAGTAATAGCGCCGTCGATACCATCGCCAGGATTGACATGTCATTTTTTATTGTATATATTTTAGTATCTTGGGTCTAATTTTAGTTTGTTATTTACTTATTTCAAATACACCGATAAATAAACTGTGTTTTACTGAGTTTACTGTCATACAGAGTTACACGTCACATGCATACTCAGACATTTAAACTTTACAGTCCAGCAAACACGTTCTTTTGGCCTAGGACTAGTCATACTTTGATTTAGTCAAATAGTCACTACTTGGTCTCTTTGTGATATCCTGTTAAAAATGTCACCATCAAATTGTCTTATCTATAAACAATTTAATCGAAATAACTAAATGTTATTTACTTGTGGTATTTGTTAACATTTAAATAAAAAAAAATAAAAATTTAAATAAAAAATAAAAAAAAAACACTTAATATACTAATACAAAGATGCCTGGACGTCAATCAAGATATATACGTATGTTTTATTGACTATAATAAAGCATTCGATAAAGTACGACATAAACAATTAATGAATGTCCTGAAATCAAAGAAGATTGACTACAACGACCTCAGGATCATATCAAATTTATACTATAAACAGCAAGCAAAAGTACGTGTTAACGAACAGCTGTCAGAAGAAATTGAAATAAGATGTGGAGTGAGACAGGGATGCGTATTGTAGCCAATTCTTTTTAATAAATTGATATAAGGTTGAATGCTCGAATAAATGAACTTTGAAAAATTAAAGGCAAATATCGAGCACAATTTCCATAATCAAATCTTGCCCAAGTACTTTCGCTTTCTACAGCATCATCTGGGAAACTTCGTCAAATTTGGGCTATCCAGCAAACGCAGAATGTAATAAACATGAAATCAAACATAAATTGTACATAACACTACACTAAAACAAGGACAAACAGTTTAAAATTGTTTAAAAATTATTCTACGCTACATTATTGTCGGCAACAGGAGAGAGAATCCTCTCTGTGCTCTATATTTGCCTTTAATTTTTTAAAGTCAATTCTTTTTAATGCCTATTCCGAAGAGATCCTGAAAAACGCTCTTGAGGGTGAAACAGCTGGAATAAAGGTAAATGGAGTTCCCATGTGTATCGAAGAATTCTGAAAATATCGTGGACAGAACACGTCACAAATAAAGAGGTTCTGAGAAGGATGAATAAAGAAATAGAAATTTTAAATATAATTAAAACAAGAAAATTGAAATATCTCGGACATATTACACGTGGAGAGAAATACACCTTGCTCCAACTGATTATGCAGGGAAAGATCCAAGAAAAGAGAAGCATAGGGATGCGTAGAATGTCATGGCTGCGCAACCTGAGAAAGTGGTACGGGTGTACATTAAATGAAATTTTCAGAGTAGCCGTCTCAAAAGTCCGAATAGCTATGATGATTGCCTACCACTGCCGCGGAGATGGCACTTGAAGAAGAAGAAGAAAAAAATAAAAAGGATTAGCAACAACGTAAAGGAGTTTTATTGAACAAAAGGTGGAATTTTTAAGGTACATTATATATATATATATATATATATATATATATATATATATATATATATATATATATATATATATATATATATATATATATATATATATATATGTCCTACTGACTGTCTATATAGCTAATAATTTTACAAGTAAAGTAAATGACCTTTCTTTTATCGACTTAAATATCCGCTGATACCCCACTGCAAATCTTTATATACTAAGTTTCGTGTTGACTTTCGACAGCGCTAGAAGAGTTCACATATGGACAAGTAGCGATCCGGCATTTCAATGTCACATTCCCACATCTCCAGAGCGAAAGAAAGTCTCATACCTTTCGATATTAACTTTCAGTTCGTTTTCCTTGATCGATTTTAGTATCCCCAGAGACGAGATGAAAGACGGCTGAATGCCAGTATTTTTATTATAAAATTTGAGCGAAGAATATAGTTGTGTATTTAATAGTCAAGTGCGCATCACGTACATAACATATTACGCAAGTTAAGATAAGATCACGAGTATATAGGTCCTTTAAAGAAAAAGTGTTACAAATTATTAATATCTTTTCCCGCCTCTTTTTTCTAGACAATTCTAAACTGGTCATACTGCATCCAATTAGCTTACTAAACATCTTTCCTTCAATATTATACACACTATTATGATTTAATCGTATTATATGATATGTATATATATATATATATATATATATATATATATATATATATGTATATATATATATATGTATATATATATATATATATATATATATATATATATATATATATATATATATATATATATATTGCCATACTTCTTTTTCTCAGCCAAAGAGAAAAATGAAAATTAATAAATAGACCATTTAAATAAATTGTCAAGACATCCTGATAAACAAAATGTATGTATTAGATTAAAATAAGATTCGATTAACAGAAAGTTTTGCCTGTGAATAACTGATTTTTAAACACTCGCAGGTAAAATCTTTTTATATAGAATTAGAAAGCCCATACTCATTATAATCTTTTCATTGTTTGTATATGGCCTAGGATTAAGATATTGTAATTAACCTTTTGTTATAGGAATGAATTATGTATTTGTAACCAAAGGGAAAGCCAGTTTTAAACCAAAAATTTTAGTTACTCTGGAAACAGTAATGGGGTTTTTTCTTAATGATTGTAAACAAAATAGAGCTTTTTGATTGGACAGTTTTTTTTTGAATGGGAGAATTGATAGTCGATGTATAAGGAAAGTGGCAGTTGTTATTTTGATCATCGAAAGGAAAGGTCACGTCTCGATAGAGGGTGTGTTCGTGAGTTTGGATACCGGCATTGTGGAATGAAGTTGGCAGAATTGTGGAAGGAGATTACAAGTCGATGAAAAGATATCCTTGGATCTAAAGTGGGCAGTTTATGGAATACGTAGGAACTAGTTTTTGCGGCACCAAGTTGACAGAAAGAGGTCCTTGTGTCATTGAGAAGTAGCTGAGTGTTTTGCAGAATTAAATTTGAAGTGTTAATTGTTGGAGAATTGAGTCAGGTGTTTCGTACAGTCACTGCAGGAGGATTGCAGATACGAAAAGAAGAAAGCCGAGGCGAATAGTGGCAGATCACATTACTGTGGAACGTGGACGATTCTGGCTATGGTCCAAATATAATCTTCGAAGGAAAGGTCAGTGATTTTCTGTTCAGAATTGAAAATTTTGTAACTGTGAATGAAGTTTGTTGACATCATTGTCGTTACCATTTTAACTCAAGAGTAGACTTCATTTGTAAAATGTTTTAAAGTTTTGCTTTTGCAATAAAGTAAATATTGAAAAATCAGAAAAATAAAAAGTTTTAAAGATATTCATTGAAATTGGCTTTAAATTGGTTTTGCCTTCAAGAATACTTAAAATATTCTTTTTGTGTAAATTTTAATGTATTCATTTACGCTGATTGATAATATAACGGCAAATTTTGATAATTGTTTTATTTTTCTTTAAATAAATAAAGAATACCAATTTTTTGTAACATACTATTTTTATTATTACCCTTGTTTCTCTATCCCGATCAAGGACAACTAGGAAGTCTTTGAACCCACACAACATAGGTTAATATAAGGAGATTTTTCACCCTGAGAACAATTAAGTTATGTTTTTGATTTGCTCAATTAATCAAGTAAAAAAAATATTAACTATATATATAGATATATATATATATATATATATATATATATATATATATATATATATATATATATATATATATATATATATACAAGCTCTCCATCAGCACCAGATGGACCTTTTATTTGGCTGCGACATACTTAAAACTCTTGAAGAATCAAGGTAATAACAAACTTACCCAAACAACACACAGTTCTAAGGAACCTATCTTACTGTGCTGATGGTTCGTATGTGGAACTCTTATTGCTATCCTTGACATCTATCTGGAATAGATACAGAGTTTGCGATTGTTCTTAGCTCTCTGATCAGTTTCTGAACATTTTTATTTCTAGAATTAAACAGTCACTACTTCATTAATTTTTGAGTCTTCTTCTACGCCATCTCTTTATGTACCGCATTCTCCATTTTATTGGCACAAGTTGGAAGGAAATATTGCCAGGCACAATAGTGGGTTTGTATAAAGCCAAGACTGTAATTTACCAGAGATCGCCGGCCGTCTAATATATCGTTCAAGCAACTTTTCACTTTTTTTCATGTGCCATACATCCCCTGGACATTATGGTATTACACTTCGTGATTGAAAAGCGGAATAGTTTCAGTACAAATCTCACCATATGATGAGGTTACCAGGTACAAATGAATGTAGCCACTAAATATGTAGGTAAAAACCCTTTAAATGATGTTAACTTTGTTAATTATAATATTTGTCGATACATTTAATTAAATGCTGTAATTTTAAACAGATTTACTCCATGGTAACGCAAGACTCCCAGGGGCTGATAAATCAAGAAGAGGTGTCTCTATGGGTACTCGACAGCAACTGAGTTGCTATCAGCAAGTAGCAAACATGGTCTGATAACTATAATCAAAATCCAATTCTTTTCGAACTATCGATTAGACCTGAGACTCTTCGACGAGCGCTTGCTACCCCTTCGATCTCTCCTCTCGATCTTTTTCATCGTATTCTTTTGTTGATCACCCTTTTCCGATAGTTTTTGCTTTTTAATTGACCGTTAAATATTGCCAAGGTATTGCGTTTGCCATGTACTAGCCTGCATTGGGGTCAAACATAATTTCAAACACATCTGTTTCATAATCGATGATTAGTTTAAAATTTAAAGTAATATACAGAATGACAATAATATAGATTGGATGATACAATAAAATCAGGTAAAATTGTTTACGTTTAAAAATGGGAACCTACCCTGATTTCAGCAGGGTTTACAGTAATGTTTCCAATAAAGCTTAAAAAAATATATAAAAAATATATTTGTAAACTTTATCCAATTCTCTCAGTATAGTCAAACGAATTTAAAATATCCACCACCTAAATTGTCCAATAAAGAAAATCTAAAGAGTTTTTATGTTTTTTTATCTGAATCTGGATCTAAATCCAGAGGTTATGTAGATTTAATTAAGTAACTGAAAAAATATGGGATGATATATTTACATGATGTACGATTATTTGATCTTCTGAATTATTTTTGTTATCTATTTTATTGAAGTTACAAGTTGAATTTTGTGGGGCGTTGTGGGTACAAAAACGTATTTAATTTGTGTAACATGTTGATAACGAAAAGAAATTGGAAAATTTTTCTTCGTTTAGGTTCCGATTTTTAATAGACCACTGTAGAATTTTGAACACACTCTGTAAATAATTTTTTCAAGAAAGTGAAACTTTTCTGTCAACCAAGTAGCTACGAACAATTTATTATACCACCCCTCAATAATTTTTATGTTCTTGGTTATTTCAAAAGGTGCCAAACAATAGATTCAGGAAAAGAATAAATTTTTGTTTCTTTCACATAAAAATTCAGTCCATATTCATCTTTTGCCGTATTTTGGTTTACTGTGACAGAAAGGTTACACTCTTTATTCCCACCCTTAGGGAACTTCTCTCTCCTATAATTCATAAAGCGTCGACGTGCAGGAATCTCACATAATGGACTAGGTGTGAGTTGAGGAAATGGATTTACCAGGTTCAATATTGATCCAATATATTTATACAAGATGCTTCTTAGTAAAGAGGTTTTTAATTATAGCTGTATATATATATATATATATATATATATATATATATATATATATATAGACATATATCTATATATATATATACATATATCTATATATATATATATATATATATATATATATATATATATATATATATATATATATATATATACTGTATATATATATACAGTGGTGTTAAAAAGTCCTGCTTCACATTACCAAATACATGAAAATGGAAGTTTAAGGCATTTACCTTAAATATTTTTTAACCATTTACTATCTACACTAAATAAGCACTTAAACACAATATTATAAAATTGAAACACAGCAAAAATTTTAATTAATAAAAAAAAATGTTTCTTTCCGATATTTTTATTTCTCCATATTGTTTTATTTAGGCAACCTTCGGCTCTGTTTGCTCTATTCACTTGATCTTCTACTTCAGTTTCGAGATTTCGTAGCTAGATAATGTGATGCCTAGATATTTAAACCCCATCACTTGTTCTTTTATCTGACCTTCCAATTCCAATTTATATCTTAGTAAATTTGCTGTTGTAACCATGCATTTTATCTTTTTTGGGGAAATTAACATGTTAAATTTTCTCGCAGTTTAAATAAATTGGTGCAGCATACGTTGTAAATCATTTTCACTGAGATAGTAGTATTGCGTCGTCTGCATAGCAGATTATTTTAAGTTGTTTTTCTCCCATTTGGTATCCTTTTTTAGTTCTCCATATACATTGAGGTACTACAGAATAAGATACTGTGTAGTGGAAAAGACCTGTTTGGCGATGAAAAAATTATTTTTCAGGATGATAATGCTCCTTGTCATAGAGCAAAATTGGTTAAAGCTCATTTCAATCACTTACCAATCTTACTCACGTTACTCACTCACCTCACTCACTCACTCACCTCAGTCATTCACCTCACTTACTCTGTTCACTCACTCATTTACCTCAATCACTCACCTCACTTACCTCAATGACTAACCTTATCACCTTATCCACTCACCTAACTCACTCATCTTACTCACTTACCTGACTTACCCAACTTACTTAGCCCTAAATGTCTATAACTTTATTAATTTTGCTCCAATCACTCTTAAATTTAGATACTCATGAAAAGTTATACTATCGAATAAAAAAACAACGCAAAAAATACCCTGCCCTCAACTCCTTAACGCTACACTCCAATTATTGCACATAACCACTCTTGGGAACAGTTGAAATACGAATATAAGCTCCGATTGTCATCTTTTGGTGTAAAAAAATACTGGGTGTTTCAAAAAGGTATGTCATAAATTAAATCACGCATTCCTGGGACTACTTGACATTTTGTAATAAAAATGGACACGTTACTTTCTTGTTTTGAAAGCATTTTTTATAAAAAAGAAACAACAAAATCTAAGCGCACAGAAAAATTTTAAGGGGGGTGCAGCCCTAAGTGCCCCCAAACTTTTGAGTACGTTCAAATTAAATGAATTTTGTGGCATCATTAGTTTAACACATTATTTTTAAAAAATTTTTGCCTCCTATTACTTTTTTCAAAAAACGGCTTTTTTGAGTTACGGCACTTTTCATTATCCTTTAAAAAATTACGTGCAACTAAATAAATGGCTTAAATGAATTAACAAGTACAAAAAATGTCTATAACGTCTATAAATATGATATAACAATAAATGTTATATCATTTTTTTTTAATACACATTCGATATCATTTTAATAAGGAAAACCGAATGCGCTGAAAAATCATATTTTTCTGACGAACTTGATTTGAAGCTTCAATTATTTTAACCCTCAATTGTTGTTCGTCCTCTATTGTTACAGAATACACTTACTCTTTTATAAACCCTCAAAAGCAAAAGTCGATGGGGTTAAGACCTGGACTTCTGAGACTAAGAAATAGGTGCGTCACGACTTTTTCCAATCCACCGACCAGGATACTGCCTGCAAAAGTATTCCCGGACTTCATTACTGTAATGCGGTGGAGCGCCATCTTGTAGAAACCACATATTTTGCCTTATTGCAATATTCACTTCTTCCAAATACTCTTGTAAATCGTTTGCCAAGAACTGCAAATAATTATCACCATTTAAATTGTTGGGAAGAAATACTGGACCTATTAGATTGTTATCCACAATTCCTGCCCAAACATTAACTTTGAAAGTCCTTTGGTGATGAGTCGTTTTTTTGGCGTGAGGATTTTCGTCGGCCCAAATGTGCTCGTTATGATGGTTTGTTATTCCATTCTTCCAACCCTTACGTGAGGAACATTTAGTTAAGCAGCTATTACCCTTGTACTTGTTCCAGGGACTTCTTCAATGATTTCTAAAATGTCTTCATCAGTTGCATCCATTATTGGACGACCACTATTGCCAGCAACTTGCGGTTGAAATGTACCCGTTTCCCGTAAACGACGATCAATGGTCAGAAATAATCGTCTATCCAGTGTATTTCGATTGGGGTATTTTACTGGATAACGCCTTGCGACTGCTGCACTATTTTCTTGACATTCATCTACGATATTCCCAATAGTTTATTGAAGTCATAATTTAATCTGATCCAACTAAACCAAAATTAAATGCATATCTGCCATTTCCTGAAATGTGTAGGCTAGTGTAATATCAAAATTTTTATTATTAATCTTATTCACACAATAAATATGATAGCTTCAAATTATTGACTATTATTGATGGAACTGTTTGTAATTATTGTATCCGTAGAAACTAATTGTAATTTCATGGCCAGCTAGGAAAAAATTACTTTTTTAAAAAAGTGGTAAGAGGCAAAACAGTTTTAAAAATAATGTGTTAAACTAATGATGCCACAAAATTCATTTGATTTGAACGTACTCAAAAGTTTGGAGGGATTTAGGGATGCACACCCCCCTTAAAAAAGCTTTCAGAACAAGAAAGTAACGTGTCCATTTTTAATACAAAATGTCAAGTAGTTTAGGAGGTAATGCAAAAATACAATTTTTATTTTGTAACTTCAAAGGGCTGTAACTTTTTTTGTGTACACTTTTGTACTAAGGTAAGTTGTATTCTTTCTTTCTTTTTCCCCTTCCCTTTACCCTATCAAGGTGTCGGATTTGGGCTAGCTATTTTAAATTTCCATTTACCCACCTCTTCCATTCTTTTCTGTTTCCTGCCATTATTTTCAATTCCTTGAGTGATTTTTGTTTTCCCGCCTCTACTACTTGCTGTATCCATTTTTTTCTTGGTCTGCCTCTTTTTCTTTTTCCGATGTTTTTGGCTTCATAAACTTTTCTTGTTATTGGATTGCATCCTCATCAGATGCCCATACAAGTTCATTTGTCTCTTTGCTATTTTGTTCATTATCGGTTCCTGTTTGGCTATTCTCCTAATAGTCTCGTTGCTTAATCTATCCCATTTTGTGTTTCCAATTATCTTTCTTAGATGTCTCATCTCCATTGCGTTTATCCTGCTCTTATGTTTTTCACAACACAGTCGGTATCACTATTGTGTTATATATTTTTATTCTTGTTTCTCGTGCAAGTTCCCTTTTTCCCATTATTGGGGCTAACGCATAATATAACTTGTTTGATTTCTTTGCTCTATTTGATATTTCCCAGTCTATTTTTCCGTCATTAGTTATTATACTTCCCAGGTATTCGTAAGTTGTTACTATTTCCAATTCCAAGTTTTTACATTTTATCTTTATTTGATTATCTTTCTTATCTCCTTTGCCGCTGATTATCATTATCTTACTTTTTTCTCGTTTATCTCCATTTTTATTTCTTCTATTTGTTCTACCCATATATCCATTAATTTCTGCATTTTATTCTCGGAATCTGCTATTAGTACTATGTCATCTGCATACATTAAGGACTCTATTGTTACCGGTTGTAATCTGCGGTAACCTGTTATTGTCTGTAGTTGATTGGTTCTGACTCTAGTATTTCTTATCAATTCGTTTATTACTATTATGAATAGGTAAGTTGTATTTAATCAATTTATTTCTGTACCCGGAATGCGTGATTTAATTTATGACATACCTTTTTAAAACACCCTGTATAAACTTTAGAAGACAATGTTTTTGTACGCTCTTACAATTTCTACATTGTTTTTAGCTACAGCGATGGGTAAATGTATAAATTTGTTTATATGAATAAATTCCTGCAGTCCACAGAACTATTTTTAATTTAATTAAAAACAAAATAAAACAAACATTAAAATGCATGCCATATAATGAATATTTTAGAGTAGGAAATACATTTCAGATGCGAGAATTCAATATTTAGTCGCATATTTTTCATTATTTCTCTCGCTTCTATTAAAAATAAAGGTAAACTTTGATGCTGTATTTATAAAGTAACATTGATCATATAGTTAATCTGTTTTCTTCTTCTACCGACGAAATCGATTAAATATGTTTTGAGTTTTATATATTCTGTAGATTTTTATTAAAATATGTTTGGGGAAACTGTATTTCTGATAAAACTGTGAGATAGGACACTGTTCATGTTTAAGTAGAATTTTCCTGCAATAGCAAAGCTATATTTTACGTGTTTCTTTTGTTTTGAGAGATTATAACCAAAAAATAAACAACTTTTATAACCATTTAGTCGGGGCGACCTACAGAGAAGCACAAGTAGGGGGCTGAGTCTCGGAGCGAGCCCCTTATGAAATTGAGCACTGTATTTTTTCATTTAGCAAAGGATGTTAAAGTAGTCTGTTATTGCGAGAATAGTATCAAATATATTTTTTATAATCTTAACACTCTCGCCCACAAACGTGACATCATTGTTTCACTTAAATTGTTAATGGTTTAATACTGGGTCTGTCCATATAAAATTTGATACGTTGCTAGGATTATTAACTCAAAAAAAGACTGGGGGTTTATTAACTAGAGAATTATTGGGAAAAGGCTTGTTAAATGGAAAAATATTAGTTTGTACAAAAATTGGAGGGGTATGTTATGGAGAATCATTGAATGCAGCACCGTTTGGTTGACAATGTTTTTTTCGGGGACCTTTTGTTTATGGCCCGGTAGCATCTTTATCGCTAGTAAAACAATTGAAGTTTGAACTTTCTCTATCAGTGAAAGCGTCATTTTGTGGGTCGGCATCAAAGCCATCCATGTCTTTATCTCTCATGTCCAAGTTATTCAAAAACTCATTATGCTCGGAGTTTTCGAAAAAATTAGCTAACTCTTTCTCTAATTCGGCTTTTGTTTAGTATCGGCGAGTAATAATGTTGCAAGAATCTAAAGTAAATAATAACTCAAAGATAAGTATACATAAGTGTTACACTCGGCATACATTATAATAATAACCGTACTTATTTGAGTGTAACATTAATGTACACTGCAATAAATTGGGGTTGGAAAGTAAAGAGGTTAAAATAAAATTAAAATATTATTTTAAAACCATTTATTAGCTCATTTAACAAAATAATATAAGAGAAATCAAACGATTTCTACCTGGCGAAACCGAATTCAAATTTTTACCACTGTGCTTTCCAAAACTTGCAAAGCAAACAGCTTGACAAATTACTTGGCAAGAGAATCTAAAATTGCATTTCAGATGCCGTTCATTATGGTCAAAATTCGTAGTAAATTTCAGTTTCTGGTACTCCTAACAAAGTAAAGTAATAAAACATAATGACGGTATTAGATTTTTGTTTCGATACAGGGCAGAAACAAGCCGCTTATACGTATTTCGACCTCTTTAGGTCTCCTCAGAACGGTATAGGCACTGCTCTGAACCAAAACAAAAATCAAAAATAATATAGTTCTGGCCCACGACAAAATAAGTTAAAATAATAGTGGCAACGAGAGTAATAAATATATGTTAAAACTTTTTAATGTTACTAAATTCCATTTTTAGACCTATGAGAAAAATATGAGAGTATATAATGTAACAAAACAAAATTTTAAATTATAAAAAAAGTTTAATGTTTTAATAATTGTTATTACATTGTTGTTTCATTATCAGTATGACAAGCAGGACATTAAATTTTACTGTTAGATAAACACACAAAATTTTTGCGTTTCAGGCAAAAATGTTTTGTTTTGGAATATTTTGTGCAGAAAAAAAAAACATTATTTTCTTCGTTTTGTTTAACATTCTATATTTCTGCTACATTTTATATCGTCTGTCTTTTATAAATCATGGGATGTTTGTTATATTTGATTGTTGCTTCAGATGCTGGCTCGTATCCATTCGTTTCTTCTTGGACCCATCTTTTTAAACTTCAACAAAACAATCCTGTTATGAATATGCGATTATCTGCCACTGACTAAGTAGTGTCGTATCAGGCATGAGCCAAACAGTATTTCTGAGAACATACGACGTTTTAATTCTCAACATATAGGAGTTAATACTTATTCTAAACACCACAACTAGACAACGTTCCTGCTAGCTTAATATTCGAGCCAGCGGAATTATTAAAAATTATTTTTGAAATACTACCGTGTCCTGATAGATTTTTACAAATTTATTACCACACTAGTAATTTTTCACCCTCAACTAACCCAAGTGGAAAGTCAACAATTCTTAGGTTAAAATTTAAGGTGATAAAAAATCTATTATTACAATTTTACTTTACTCTATCAATCAATGCCGATGATACTATACTAATTGCAGAGAATATAAAAGATCTACAGACACTTTTAAATAATGTAGTAAATGGTAGTGAGGAAAGCGGACTAACGCTTAATGCTAATAAAACAATATTTATTACAATTTCCAAAACACAACAATAAGACATTTGAAACATAAGAGGGGTTCCAATAGAAAAAGTAAAAAAATACAGATATCTTGGTAGAATTATTAATGAAAATAACGAGTATACAGAAGAAATAAAAATGAGAATTGGACAAGCTAGAGCAACATTTAATAAGATGAGAAAAGTATTATGCAGTAGAGACCTTAGTTTGCAACTAAAAATAAGAATATTACGTTCATATGTGTTTTCGTTGCTGCTGTATGGGGTGGAGGCCTTGACCTTAAAGAAAGAGGTGAGCGATCGACTTGAAGCATTCGAGATGTGGACCGAAGGATATTAAAAATAAGTTGGGTAGACCGAATAACAAATGTTGAGGTCCTTAGAAAGATGACAAAGGAAATGGAAATTATGAATACGATTAAGATAAGAAAGTTACAATATCTCAGCCACGTTATGAGAGGGGATACATATATGTTGCTACAAACCATAATGCAGGGAAAAATACAGGGAAAACGAAGTATTGGAAGAAGACGCATCTCCTGGCTCAACAATTTGAGAAAGTGGTACAATTGCAGTTCCGTCGACTTGTTCAGAGCTTCAATCTCAAAAGTAAAAACAGCAAAATTGTTTTTATATTCCACTGTACTCTACTTATAATTAAAATAAAAAAGTGTTTTGGTAAGCTTTTGCTACACTTTCACCATCCTGATTATTTTCCACCACTAAAGCAATTTTGTGCTTCCGTGTTTTGATAGGTTTTTACAAATGTATTACCACCCTCTTAATTTTTCAGTTCTTAACTAATCCTTGTGGGAAGTCAGTATTAATCTATTAAGTGAAAGCTCGAATATTAAGCTACCTAATTTAAATAAAAATTTTGAAATACCACATGATTCTGCTCGATGTTTACCAATTTTTCGCCTCTCAACTAACACGTGGTAGCTTAGGTTAAAATACAAAAAGTAATTATTAAATACCACTGTATGCTACAAAGCTTTTCCCATTCATTTACTACCTTCACACCTTCACAATTACTTACCCCTCTATGAGAAGTTAATAACTCTGCTAGGTTGAATTTTGAACTGACAAAACAAAATTATAAAAGGTATTTTTAGTATTTTTTTGTATTGTACTTTTGCTTCAACCTTTTACTATTTTTTGCTATTTTCTTATTTTTCGCTTAACACACTGGGCATAAATTTCGCACTTTACGCTCTAATTTTGGGGTCGTAAAATCGTACTTTTTCGTAGGGTATAAAAAATGCAGGTTTTCACATTTCAAGCGTTAAAAATCAACTATAGACTTGATCGTTCGTAGATGAATGTGCACTGGTGTTTACTATTACAAATTACTCAAAAACTATTGCACTCAGGATAAAACACACTCACTATATTTACAATTTATTGCCAAAGTTAAATAAAAGTAAAGAGGGCGGTATCAATCTGAAATCCGAATAAGACTGCAGCCCCACTCCTTGATTGGCGGTACATTTCGCTCAGGTCTATGGATGTACCCAATAAATACAAATCTTTTAATCCTTTAACAATAGGTGCGCAAGGTGTCCCGACCCTCCTTTACAATTATGTAATTAATGTAATAGACCTATTAAAATTATTTTAATATGAATATTTTTTACCTTGTAATTATTCTGTGAAATATAATGTATGTGAATGTATATAATGTATAATTATTCTGTGAAGTATAATGTAATGTAAATTGTATTTACTAAAACTCAACTTACTTTTAGTTATTTTATATTCATAAAAGGGACTCGATTTCTCTTAGCCATGCACTGAATACTATAATTAGAGCCAATTTTTTAAAACAGTTAAAATTTATAATTTTTGCAATTAAGAGTTTTCATATTTTCAATATTTAAACATTTAAAAAATAAAAATTAGTTAGCACAGAATAACGTTTCAGAATGTTTTTAATTAAGGTAAATGAGAAAAAAATGACTAGACTGGTAAAAATATAGTAAAAATCTAGCAGAACCCTTTTGTATTTCCAAAAAGATTGCGCATTTAGCTAGAGTGAATGCGTAGCTTGTTTAATGTTTCCCATTAACTGTGGCTTAGGGGGTCAAAAATTATGAGGCTGGATAAAATTCAAGGCAAGCAATTTATACTTTCAGTTACAAGAAGAGTACAGTAAAATTATAAAAATAGATTTTTTAACGCCTTAAATATTAACCCAACAGAATTATTGACTTCTCATAAGGAGTAGTTGAGGGGTGAATAATTACTAGTGTGGTTATAAATTCATAAAAACCTTGCAGAGCACTGTGGTACATCATAAATATTATTTTTGGAATTCTACTAGTTTTAACCGCAAGCCAGCAAAATCATTTCCTTCAGAGTGGTTTGGTGGTGAAAAATTATTAAAGTAGTAATAAATTAGTGAAAAATGGGTAAAAAAATATACCATTTTGCTTGAACCTTAAGCCAGCAGAATTGCTCCCATTAAGGGTGGTTTGATGGTGAAACATTATTAGGGTGGTAATAAATTAGTGAAAAATGGTGAAAATATATTACGTAGGTTAAATTGGATTCAGCTCATTTGTCCCCGCTAGCTTAATGGTCCTTTGATAACGTCATCTGTAGCTTGAAACTTTTCAGTTAAATGTTAAGCGTATTGGTGTTTTTTTCTGAGTGGTTCGTTTTAAAGTTCTTTGCTGTAGCTTAGTACACTAATTATTTCCATAGTATAACCTAAATAATGCAGTTTTTTCTTCACTAGAATATCATATTTTTGTAAGCCTCTGTACAAAAATTTTTGACAAATCTCAAGCCAAAGGTAACTTGGTAAACACTAAAAAAGATAAATGGAATTTATTATCTTTAAAAATAAATCATATGAAAAACTAATATTTTTACAAAAAGAAAAAAAAATTATCTTCAAAACAGGGGCGTGTTGATATCTAATTGCAGTTTGATTTAATTATTGTATTGGAGGTCAGTAAGAATATTTAATTGGTTAATTTAGTAAAATTTTATGTTTTTCTTGTTATAACTAATGTTAAATGAATTAATTACTTAAGTATAAAATTATCTTCAAACTTAAAACCTAATTTAAAAAAAAAATAGAGTGTCGTGTATACAAAAAAATACATATTAAATGATGTCGACCACACTTGCTATTTCAAAAAACTTCACAAGTAACGAGTTACATTTGATGGCATAAATTTGATTTGAAAATTCGTCCTTCTTCGAATACAACTTGACGTGTTTTCTTATATTTAAAAAAAACTCTTGGTTTCTGAGTTTCTGGGGGGGGGGGCAAATTTTCGTTGGGACACACTGTATATAAAGATATAATAAAGAAGATATGCCTCATGATATTCTTCTCTTAGTTATATCCAAAATAACTGATAAGTGAACACAACCCGTTAAAGTTTTTTCATTATTACCTGTAAGTTTAAAAGGAAAAACTCAGATGTAAGGATATTTCAATCGCAATAAAGAGCAATAGCCCGAAAGTTGTAAAAGATTTTAAAAAACTTTTAGTATCAGCTAATAAGAATTTCTTATAAAAAGAAAATAAAAACTACTTTTATATACTATTACTTTAAAAATATTTTATTCTTTACGTTAGGTATTTCTTATTATCCCTTTTGATAGCACTATTAATTACTCTTAACTCTTCCTTCAGTAAAACCGCATAAGCCTACTTTTAAAACTTTTTAAAAACGTGTAAAATTTTCTTATATTACTTCCATCAATCTTTTCGGTTAAAATTTCTGAAATAACTTCTTTTGAAAGTACCGTTAAACTTAATACACAATGAGTTATTAACTTTCCTTGAGATTTTTCTACTGCTATATACTACCAGTTGCCTGAAAATGCACTTAACCATTTTTTATGGAATTTACATAAGATGTGTTTTATTTATCGGTTATAGTAATATAACAGTACATTATAATATATTTAGGCAACACTAATACTGAATCAGAAAGTTCGGCCGCCGACAATTGCGAAGGTGTATTTTTAAAAACTACGATCTAATGTCTATGGTGTCACCTGAGATCTAGCCAAAAGACCTTATCTTGTACAGCTTTTTATTGTTCAGATTATTTAACCAAAATGTAACTAAATTGAGAATTATTACTAGAGAATTATATATTTATATTATCTAAATTAAGAGATGAATTGTGTATAGGAATATTGTAACGTTATAAACGTCATCATCTTTATTAATTTATATTTAAATAATTATTTTATTTTAATTTCTTTATTAATTTAATATTTTCTTTACCTTTAGTTTCTTTTTTACTATTTTTTTTTTTCAAGGAGTAGTTGGCGCCGTCTTTCCTTCTGTTCTCTCTCTTTCTGTCCCGTTGTATAAATATTCGCCCTCTCTTTCTATCCGCTAGTAAATATTCTGTTCTACGTTGACAAAAGAGCTAATTCCATCTATGACATCTGTGCTATACTTCATTATAATCTCCTACTTACTTTTTGTCGATCATCTTTCGTAGTGGGAGTTTTTTCGTCAGTACCTAATTGAAATTTATAAAAGAAGGTAGGAATCAGCTTCATTTTATGGTCTGTAGAATTCTCTTGGGGTGAGTACTCTCATTGTAATCTATATTTTATAATTCTGACAGCATTTTCAATATTCATAACCTCACTTCTTTTAAAGCCACATTTTCAATTCTATGCATATAGGAATCTAACAAAATTTAACTAACTTTATTAATAATTGTAATTCTCTTTATCTTTGCCATCTGCTATTTGTTTAATTGTAATTTTTGTAAAATAATTGACAAGAAAATGAAACTCCTATGTTGTTTCTCCAATACAGGCTCTTTAATGTTCTGGTTTATTGGCTTTATTGGAGAATTTTATAGAAGAAATTATTGACTTTATTAGAGATTTTTATTGGAAAATTAATTGGCTTTATTGAAGAATTTTATTTGATAATTTATTGAAATTATAGGGAATATTCTATGGAATAATATGAAATTTGTGGGACTAATCAACTGGAGCTGTATTTAAGACCTACCCACATACTTTGGAGGCGGCACACAAATCTAGAGGTAACATATAATTAGAAGCAAGCAGCCCATCTGTACCATAAGTATCAGTTCCAAATTGTAAAACTCTAGGCAGGGTTGTTTTTGCTTTGTTTTATGTTGAATAAATATGATTAGTTAAATCGTTGTTTTATTTGTTACCAACTAAATTTTCATTATGTAATTTATAGTTTAAGACAAGACGGATTCACACTTGAGAGAGTGAGTTAGGCGAAGAATAGACAATAAGCTCCCATGGTTGTTGATTTTCGGAAATTTTTTTATTCAATATTACAAAAATTAGGCTATTTACATCAAGACTATATTGTAGATCACATTGAAGTAATTTAAACTAAATTTAATGTTTAATTGGCCAGCGCTTACTTTTAATAACTACTTCACATCTTTTGGCCATGGATTTTATTAATTTTTGCAGTTCCTTCATGAAAATACAGTGATGCCAGGCGTGGATTAGAGATTCGATTAATTTCGTTTTATTTATGGTTTTGCTTTTGGAAATGATGTTTAAGATCCTTTGCCACAAATTCTCGATGAGATTAAGGTCCGGGGATTGCGCTGGCCAGTCCATCCTAATAATTTCATTACTCTTCATCCAAGCTTTAACCAATTTTGCTCTATGACAAGGAGCATTATCATCCTGGAAAATAATTTTTTCTTCGCCAAACAAGTCTTTTCCACTACGCAGTATCTTATTCTGTAGTACCTCAATGTATATGGTAGCACTCATCATCCCAGAGACAACGTGTAGGCGATCAACTCCTCGAGCGGACAATGCAACCCCATATGTTGGATGTTTAATTGTGGGAAGAACACATTTTGTTTGTAATTTCCAGCGAGATTATTAATATTAAAAGGGGATTCATCACTAAACAGTTCCCTCTGCCACTGCTCCGCTGTCCAGATTTGATGTTCCTTGGCCCATTTCAAACGGTGCAATCCTTGCTTCTCTGAAAGTAATGGTTTCTTCCGTGTCTTACATCCTCTAAGTCCAAAACTAAGCAGTCTTTATCTCACACTGGAAGTGCACACGCTTCCACCTATAGATTCAGACCACATCTTCGTCAATTGGGTAGAATTAGGGCTTCTGTCTGCAAGACTTGTTCTGATTTAAAGCAGCGTCACCCCGAACAGAAGTTTTCTTTGGTCGGCCACTACGCGATCTGTCGTCAATTTTTCCTTGTCCAGCATACTTCTGAATGACTCTAATTACTGTATATTGATTACAGTTCACTGCGGATGCTATTTCGCAAATAGATTTGTCGTTTTTATGGTGAAAAATAATATCAAAACGCTTTTGATCCGATAATTTAGTTTGTTTGGTCTGGAATGACATTTTGACCTTTTTATCAAAAATAAACGGCACTGACAAATTCAAATATTTAGGATTCATATTTTCAAAAAATGGAACCACCGAGCAAGAGATAACCAGCAGATTAGCACGGTATTAAACAAATGAACGGGGTACTGTGGGATAGACAGATTACCAGAAATACAAAGAAGAGAATTTATAACACCTTGGTACGCAGTATAATGACCTATGGAACAAAGAATTGGTTAATAAATAAACGAAATAAGTCCAAAAGCACAGCAACTAAAATGGAGTTCATGAGAAGAAGCTGCAGAGTGACAAAAATGGATCGCATCAGAAATTAGGAGATAAAACGAAGAATGGCAGTAGAACAAGACATACTCAGCTACATCAAAGAAAAACGTTTAATTTGGTATGGACATGTGAGAAGAACAGATTATACAAGGTGGGTAGCAAAGATTTCAGATTGGAGCCCAATAGGAAGGTGGAAAAGAGGAGGAATAGAGGCTCTTTAAAAAGGGAAAAAAATCGGACCCGGAAAATTACAGAGGAATTATTTTATTAAAAACAATACTAAAATTAACAACCAAAGTGATAACAAATAAACTGGTTAACATTTAGGACTAAGTAAGTTGGGTAAGTCAGGTGAGTGAGTAAGATGAGTAAGTTAGGTGAGTGGATAAGGTGATAAGGTTAGTCATTGAGGTAAGTGAGGTGAGTGATTGAGGTAAATGAGTGAGTGAACAGAGTAAGTGAGGTGAATGACTGAGGTGAGTGAGTGAGTGAGGTGAGTGAGTAACGTGAGTAAGATTGGTGAGTGATTGAAATGAGTAAGTGATCTGGGTGTGCACTCACATAGAAATTGGAATAAGTACACTCGCAACAGATATCAATCGAAATACTCGTACTATTATAACGCAATAACACAATTCTAAAACATGCCCCTCAAGCTGGGAATGGTATTCGTAAGGATGATATACTAAGCTCCTTTGTCTTTACAATTATTATGGAAGAGATTATAAAGAAAGTGTACAAAATAAGAGGATATACGATGGGAGATAGATTAAAATCTTGTGTTATACAGATGACGCGGCGATGGTTGCCGAAAACGAGGACGTTCTACAACGACTACTACATCAATTTAGCCTTACAGCCAAATCGTCAGAAATAGGAACAGAAACAGCGAGAGAAACAAAAATATCTGTGTGTCTAAACAATATACATTATTTTGTAATAAAAATGTTGGCATTGAGGCTAAATCCATTATTTATAAAGCTGTCATAAGGCGAGATGGTAATTGTATAAAAGATATAATAATAAAGATAGCACATATAAAAAGAGCTATGAAAACACTTCATGGAGTGATATGGAACAACACTCTACCAAAGAAAGAAAACAAAAGGGATATTTCAGAGCCTATTAGTAGTGCTAAATATTACCCTACATAGAGCAAAAAGATGGCCAATAACAACAAAAATACAAAACCAATAAGAATAGTTGAATTGGACTTTACGAGAAAATACTACAGATTACCAGAGAGGATAGAATAACAACAAAAAAAATATGCAACAGAATAGAAATAGAATGCTTAATTTTTAAAAAGTTGGAAAACAGAGCCCATCAGTGGTAACTTCATGAACAAAGATCGCCAGAGCACAGGTGACCAAAAAGAATATTGGACTGGAACAACCCACCGGAAAGAAGATGGGGAGGAAGACCTGCTATAAGATGGAAAACGTAAATAGAAAATGCTATAATATATAGAGAACTCAAAGAAGGTCACTGAGAGAATAGTGCTGTGAAGGACAAAAGAAATGTGGGTTACAGAAAGCAGGATTATCTGGAAGAATAATAATTCAATGAAAAAATATGTAGAAGGCTATCAAGTGTTAAAACTAATAATATAAGGAAAAGTACTTACCAGGACTTCTGAAATTTGAAAAGGCAGGGACAGGGGACAGTTTTAAAAATTTCTGTATTATTGCAAAATTCATCGTCCTTCTTAAGTAAAATATTATGCAATTTTAAAAAAACAGTTATACTAAGTATAAGTTTTTTTTTTCAATTTTACCTCCTCTGGAGATAATTGTAAACATCTTTGAGATAACTGTAACAGCTTGATATATATCACAAAAACTAAAAAATAGTAGGTACAAAATAATATTAAATTTTTCAAAACATCTAGGTATATAATATTAAATGAAAACTAGTATGTTTATTAAAGTAAAACATAAGTATTTAATCTTCTCTGCAATGAATGCATTAAAAAAATTAATCATCGTCATCATATCTGCAATGATGACCCATTCCTCACCATGCTTGTCATTGAAGTATGGCTGAAAATACTATAAGCGTCCTCCTCCTAAGTGCCTTCTCTGTTGAGGTTGGCGATCAATATGGCAATTTTCTCTCTGTTCTGGGCGTGATGAATTAATTCATTTCCTTTTGTGTGGGTCCAATTTCTGATGTTTCGTAGCCAAGATTTTTTCTTTCGTCCTATGCCCCTTTTACCTTCAATCTTGCCTTCTAGTATTACCTGGAGCTGTTTAAATTCCCTATGGTGCATTATGTGTCCTAGATATGACGTCTTTCTAATTTTGATAGTATTGACCAGATGAGGACGTGTGTTCATTGCTCTCAGTACTTCTGCATTCGTAGTTCTGCTGGTCCAGCTTATTCTTAGCATTCGGCGGTACATCCACATTTCAAATAAATTTAATTTGTTGACGTCATACCGTTTTAATGTACAGGTCTCACAGCCATATAATAATAGAGACCACACATTATACTTTAGTGTTCTCAATCTTATTGAGACTGATAGCTTGGGGTTACAGAGCATGTTACGCATATTTATGAAACCAGATCTTGGTATTTCAATGCGTCTTCTAATTTCTTTTAAGTGGTCTAGTTGACTATATGTTAGGTGTATGTTAGGGGTTTTTGTGAAATACCAGAAATACCAGAATACCACACAAAGCCCAGCCTGTGACTTTCTTCTGCTAATATAAGCAGTGAACATCAATATAATCCAACGAGCTCTAATCCACTCTGTCTGTTTTTTCTTCAAAATCGTTCTTTTTAGCTTGTTGGAATTATTTTCCCTTACTTTAGCTGTATCTACTTTCAAGTGTGATCTTCTCTGGTATTTTTGTTGATATAGCTGTTTTCCCTTTTTTGTTTTTGTGGTATTGTTCTTAAAATTCGTAGGAGTCCTTTAAAAGGGTGCTTACTACTGGGTGTAGCTCCCACTGTACAATTTGTCTTTCTTTCAAACATATCGTCTATTGTTATATTGATAATAGATTATAATAAATAAAGAAAGTTAAAAAAAAAGTAGTCGTAGGAGCTTGTGGAAAGGGGCGAATAATTTTCAATAGCTCCTTAGAAGTATTTAACTTGTTGTGGCAACCATCCTAGACGCTATTCTGTTCTCGCCAGTTGCATCGGATATAGATTCAAGTGGTTTTTTAGAGGTGGATGACAGTGATAGCACAGGTTCTCTTGAGGCAGATTCAACAAGCATAGGATATAAGCATACGGCTTGTCAGTGAGTAGAGATGGTGCAAACTCGTGCTCTTAAAATCCTTATTGAAAGAAAATATCCCTGTTACCCAGTTTAAAACCACTTATATTATATATGTATATTGGCTAGAGAAGGTTTGGATAGTGCTTCAGCGACAAGTCCAGATAAGTAATAAATGATTATAGTTTGACCGGCATTATTCTTCATCCAAGCATCTATACAATTATTCAGATAAGATTTTAGTGGTCCGTAGACATTCAGGTCTAAAGGCTGTAATGTGTGCGATATGTGGGGAGGGAAGGACAGAAGAACAATGCCAGTTTGTCGAGAGAAGTCAGTAGTTTAAAGACCTAGGTACGATCTATGGTTAACCAGTACAAGTAGTACCTTATTTTCAGGGGATGACTTAGTATATGCAAAATATTTCATGAAGATAAAAAAAAGTGTCAGTATCCATCCAACCGGAACCATTAGCTTCTTCGATTGGACTTCTTGAATATAGAGTCATGAGGTATGGTTTAAACAACTCTTTTTGTGAATAGTAGCATTGGCGGTCCTATTAAATTTACAGCCAGTTACTAACGTAGCTCTTTCCGAATAGTTAACGGTTCCTACTTGTTTTGTTCTCTTTGTTGACACAATTTTGGTCGACTTTTGCACTGTTGTAACCCCTGTCTCATCTAAATTGTATATATCCGCAGGTTCAAATCTGTCCCTCTTCATCGCTCTGCTCAATTTTTTTTAAAAAAATTATCAACATTTACCCTGTTAAAATTGAAAACCCTTACGTAACTTCTTGCTTCTGATACTCTTATTAATAAGTTGGAGTTTCTGTTCATGAAATTGGAAAACCAATCCCAATGATGCCATTTTCGTAACGTGTCACTGTTCTAGAACCTATAAGTAATTCTTTATACAAAATTTATAGGCCAGAGACAAATAACTATCTTTTGCGTTGGTGTAAGCCCATAATAAAGGTCCGCCGAATTTCGTATATGTCCTCACAATATTAATTCAGCTTTCACTGGTAATACTTTGTCATGTGAATTTTATTCAATGTTAGGATACCGCTTTTAGTTTTATAATTTGTTGTTTTGTTTAATTAACAGTGTACTTGTGCAGGGTTAGATGACAAATTTTAAATTGCCTTGCTACTTCCCTTTTGGAATTATTTTTGTCCAGATCCAAATTAGTTGCCTGTTGTAATAGAGTTTTCTGAGGACTTCTCTTCGTTTGTCTTATTCTGAAACGTGGCATATTTCTGCAAACCAAAATATGAAATTAAAGAAATTTAATTTGTGTATTATTTTGCATGCTGACAATTGTAACATGTTACATTAATCTCCCGTTGGAGTGTTAAAAATGTCCCCGTTCTTAATTTTGTCGGAAAACAATAATTCTACAAGAAAATATTTAATTTTTTCCTTTGTATTTTTTATCTTGAATAGTAGAACGGGACGTACAATACTGTAGACAATTGTATTGGAGATAATTGTAACACAACTGGCACGCTGATTTTACAGGACTACAGGTCTCTTAAGTCAATGCGTTAACCTCAATCATTCCAACACTGAATATGGCTACTGTTACAATTTAACCATGTAGGGGAGAACTGTCTCTGGTCTCCCCTATAGATTTTACGAGCTGGTATCTATATAGTAAGGATAGCCATAATAGTCGCCAATATCCGGAAACGAATCAGCACTCACACGAGCAAAAATACAATAACCAATGAAAATTTTAAATACTATTAAAATTTGTGTATCAGTTCTTCGTTCATCACCGGAATGACACCTATTCTTATATAGATTCGTTTAAAAATATTAGGTAATGATGTACGTACTGTGACATGGTGGTCGATAAAATAAATGTGCTGTCTATCTCTACCACCATAAAGGCATAACATTCCACCCAATGTTTTATGATTTAAGCACCTTATTGGCTACCCGTAATTTACTGCCAAATAAATATTTCAGATCAATGAATATTATTCTGGTATAAATTACAGATGCTTTTTAATGAAATATTAATGTATCTGTCTAGCAAACGATTCTAAAAATGCCCATTAAAAACTCGTTTGGGAAAAGAACCTTCGACATTTTAAAAGCCACTGAGAAGAAATTTAATATAATGATATTGATAATAACAAAAAGTTTGGTAATAAATTAGATCGTTTTAAGTATGTATCTAAAATGAGGAAAATAAAGCACTTAAAAAATATCTTTTTTGTACTTAAATTCAGTCATAAACGATAATTGAGTTATTATTTTCCATTACGTATTTAAGGCTCTTTCGTTGTTCCTCTATTTTGTGTTATGTTCTTATTTTATATAAGAATTTAGGTTGAATATTTTGACACTATGAGATTTATTTTTTATAGATACAATAAAATAATAAATATGGTAAAAAAATACTTTTACAGACTGACTAAAGGCTATAAGTAAAGTGACTAAAATCTTCATAAGTATTGTTTCAGCTTTCTATATACAGCGTTTTTCAATATAAAAATTTTAGTTATTTCAGATCTTTTACGTAATCCAGCTATTTTTGTGTGGTCTCCCTCTTCCTTTTTTAGTACTTACTTCAGTGGTAATAATTAGTTCTAGAATTCTCTCAGTCTTGATTCATGCAATATGCCAGCCATCTTAGTTTTTACCTTTTAGCAACAGCTATTGTTGCTGCTTGCTCATAGATTTCAATAACTTTTTGGTTTCTTCTTGCTTGCCAAACGTTTTCTTAAATATTACTATTAAAATCCTTTAAAATATTTTTATTCATTAAGCATTTGCGTAGAGTTTGCATACTGTTTATAAAACTATAAAACTGTCAGTCGGATAACTAATCTATTTCTTTTCCTTTTCTTTTATTTTTTTTACTTTAATAGTCAAGATTAATTTGTGGCCAGCATTTTTGTCCATACATCTTCATATTTCATATTTCCATATATTTTAATTTTATTCGTTTTTCTCTTAACCATATGCATTTGTTTTTTTTTTTCTTTTAAAAATAACTAGTAGCGTAGTAGGTCTCTGTGTTAATAAAAATAAGTCATTCAATTATGCGCACATGCAGCAAGTTTTTTTTTTGTGGTACATATATAGGAGATTATGATCCAACTTTTCTAAACCAAAAGCAACCCTAATAGAATTATCATCTTTTCAGAAAAACTCGATAGTCCAGGTTGTGAGGCATCTTCCATGGAAAAATGTTTCTGATTCGGTTTCTTTGCGGATTCCTGTTAAAAAATGTCCCATTTAAAAAAATCTAACGGGTTACGGGCAAAATTTTGTTTAGAAATTATTGTTTAAACCCTTCTTTTTTTAAAAAATTCCAAAACTTACCTTTTTTGTTCCGGAAAATATTTTTATATATTTTTTATAATTATTCGGTCATTCTGAAAATTGCTAAAATATGCATTTTCGAGGCTCGAAAACTCATATGTAAATTATTATTTTTAAGGTTGCCAAGTATCTGGATTGAAGTTTAAACATTTATTTTCAAGATTGTGGAGAGTAATCTTTAAACTAGAAGAACAGAACTACTAGAAGAAACAGAACTACTAGAAGCAGGCCCGAAGATTGCTAATAAACAAAAGCGAACACAACAAAAAATTAGCACTAAATCACAAGATATGCTAAAAAAACGACGACAACTCCTGAATGATAACAAAAGAAATACAGTGAAGTTTACCGAACTGAACAAAACCATAAGAAAACAGATAAAGGAAGATTTAAAGAAATACCAAGAAGATCGCATTAAGAAAATCATAGAGAAGAACAAAAGTTTAAAAACAATGAAGACAAATATAGGAAAAAGAAAACTAATCATGCTTAAAGCTGAGAACAATGAAGAAAGAGATCTAGGAGAAATAGTAAAAATCACAGAAAGATATTACACAGCTATACAGTTCTAAAAATGACCCACCACTATCATCTAAACAAAATCTCTCGAGGAAAATACAAAATGTTGGCTCAGAGATATTACCAGAAATAACTGAAGATAAAATCGAAAAATCCATAAACGACATGAAAAGAAATAAAGCGGCCGGTGAGGACAAAATACTGGCGGAACTGCTAAAAGAAGGAGGAGACATGATAAAAAAATGCTAAAAATACTGTTCAACAAATGTCTGTTTGAAGGTAAAATACCTAAACAATGAAGAAATGCCAACACAATCTTAATACATAAGAAAGGAGACCGAACAGACCTAAACAACTATTGTCCTATTTCTCTTTTGTCACAACTATATAAAACCTTCACAAGAATAATAAACAACCGACTAACCTATAAACTTGATAACTACCAACCAGTGGAACAGGCCGGATTCAGGAAAGGATACAGCACAATCGATTATCTACATGCGCTTAAAATCTTAATCGAGAAAACCAATGAATACAACCTTCCGCTGTACTTAGCATTCGTAGATTATGAAAAGGCTTCGACAGCATTGAACACTGGGCGGTGGAAGAAGCTCTGGTCAATAGTAGCATAGATTCAAGATACCGACAATTGATACATGATATTTACCAAAACGCAACGATGACCATAATTCTAGACGACAAATTAATTAAGGATAATATAAAAGTTAAACGAGGAGTCCGACAAGGCGATATAATTTCACCTAAACTGTTTACCTTGACCCTCGAAGATATAATAAAATCAAGAGATTGGGAAAACAGAGGAATATGTATTAACGGAAAGTACCGTAATCACCTTAGATATGCGGATGATCTACTCCTGATCTCCTCGGAACGAGAAGAACTAGAATTAATGCTGAATGAACTTCATGAAAAATCACTTCAAAAAGGCCTAAAAATTAACTTCAACAAAACAAAAGTAATGACAAACACGGAAGACCAAGAGGCTATAAAAATACAAACAGAAAAAATAGAACAGGTAAATGAGTATATCTATCTAGGACAAGCAATCAGAGCTAACAGAGAAAATCAAACAGCTGAAATATCGAGACGAGTAAGAATGGGATGGGCAGCTTTCGGCAAACTTTCTTACGTTCTAGAAAATCAAACAATCCCTCTATACTTACGAAGCAAGGTATATAACTCCTGTATAATACCGGTGCTCACCTACGGAGCATAAACATGGACATTTACACAGGCCAATTTGGATAGGATAAGGAAGGCACAAAGAGCGATGGAGAGACAAATGTTGGGTATATCACTTAAAGATAGAAAACGTAACCAGTGGATTAGAACCAGAACAAAGACAGTAGACACGATAGAACAAGCAGCAAAACTGAAATGGAAATGGGCTGGACACAATGAACGTCTCCAAGACGGACGATGGAACAATGCCATCGAAAAGTGGCGTCCATACAATCCAAAGAGATCAAGAGGCAGACCACAGATGAGGTGGAAAGATGACATCAGGAAACAAGGATGTCTCACGTGGCAGAGAACAGCTCAAGATAGGGAAAGGTGGAGAGAACTGGGGGAGACCTACATCCAACAATGGAAGGATAGAGAATAGGTTCAAAAAAAAATCTTTAAACAATATTTTCAAGGTTGTGGACAGTTTAGACCGTTGTTTTTTAATTGTTAGTTATGCGTGCCCACTCGATAATTAGGCCGACGCGCTTGTAATAATAATTGTACATACTAACGCGAAAAATTCCCAACAAGTACTTGACTTTTATTAAATTTTTTTAATTTACTACTAACATAGGTTTTTTTTAATAATTTATTTATTGATTAAATTAATTATTGCCAATATGCTAATGCGAAGATTATTTTACTTACTTAGATTAGGATGATGGGTCAAGCGTGATCCATTTTATTTAAAAGGGTGTTTTAACTAGTCAGTTTTATTAAAGAGTATATTTAATTTAACAAAAATATTGTACTTTTTTTAAGATGCGTAACCTATTCCATGTTTTTGGCAATAGTTGCATTTAATTTTGACAATATGGACTTCTTCACGTTTTGATTGAGTATTATAAACAAATCTTATACAAAACTCACACTTCTTTGAATATTTATTCTGACTACCCCTACAAGAATAAGAACGACCTCGATTTGTTGCAGATTCCGGCACTTCTGCTTTTTTACACTAATACCGGCGGTCTCTATTGCAACGATTACCGATTTATGGTACCCGGTGGATTCTTCTTATCCTTCTGCAGCTCTTCGTTTTATATTGAATGAGGTTAACTGTTTTTTAAGCTCCACCAGAAATAGTTTTCTGCGTTGTTTTATATTTACCTGGGTGTGCCACTTAGAATTTTTCATATTCCATAAAACGAAAGTATTGTAGCATGCAATATCCAAAAAGTTAAAAAAATACGTAAAGGCTATCTTTTTGTTGCTTATTTGCATTGTATTCTCGGATTAATTTATCTAAAATATCAAAGTCCAGTTTTGTTTTTGTTATAATCCAAAATAATCTTTAGTTTAAACTTTTGGTCTTCACCAGAAATTTGATGTTCAGTGTGCACGGTTGATAATAATACGACACATTTGTTAGGCTTGGTTACATATGAAACTAAAGTATTGTTTCTAGTAAACAAAATTTTTGAGGAATACAGTGAACGATCTCTCATTTCAAGCAATGTTTTGGGCAAAATCTTCCTATTGTTTCTAATGGTATCCAAAAGAGTTATATTTTTGTATAAGAGTTCTTCAGATAAAGCAATTCCAGTAAAACAATTGCTAGTTGTAATATATCGACCAGACCTATGGCATTTTGCAAGTGTTCGGTACAACTTTTGGGCCTTGGTGACGTTCAGATTGATTACCAATCTTTCCTGTATATATCTCAAAGTTTCAGAAATAAAAATTTTTAGAATCACATAGGTCCAAGCCTTTATACGGCATTTCTTCGGTTTACTAGATATATAAGTTAGAAATGGACAACGTCAACGCTCCCAAAAACTATCAGTTGCTCGTCGATCGTATTAAAAGTAGATGGTTCACATGATTTCTTACAATTTTGGGCAAATAGATCAGCGATTTCTTTAAACTCTTTCTTTCTGCTCTCGTATCCAAATTATCAAAGCCAATATATTTCAAAATACTTATAAATCACTCCCGAGTTAGACAAGCTTTATAAATAGGAAGCGCAAATGCATTAGTTGTATTAAACCATAAATTATTCATCTTCTCATAAGATTCTCTAAATGTTGCACATAATATAAATATACCAAAGAAAGCACGCATTTCGACTAGATTAGCTTCAATTCTATCCTTCATTTCTTTCTCGTTCTTACTATTACGCGCTGCTATGAATTCAATAGCTCTCTTATTGGTATACTCAAGAATAATTGGTATACTATTAGAAAAAAAAATAATTAAAGGCATGCATGCATGTCTCCGACATCAATGAAAAAACTGGAATCATTTGAGCTGTGGGTGTACAGAAGAATTCTGAAAATATCATGGACAGAACACGTCACAAACAAAGAGGTTCTGGGAAGGATGAACAAAGAAATGGAAATTTTAAATTCAATAAAAACAAGAAAATTAGAATATCTCGGAAATATTACACAACTGATTATGCAGGGAAAGATCCAAGGAAAGAGAAGCATAGGGAGGCGTAGAATGTCATGGCTGCGCAACCTGAGAGAGTGGTACGGATGTACATCAAATGAACTTTTCAGAGCAGCCGTCTCAAAAGTCTGAATAGCTATGATGATTGCCGACCTCCGCCGCGGAGATGGCACTTGAAGAAGAAGATGAATGTCTCAATATTTTGACTTTTTATAGTGAGATCTATGTTTTTCTCTACTAAATTACATGCCAATGTCTTGCCATTTTGCAGCTAAATAACGCAATGTTCGTCCTTCGCAAATAACAACGGACACATTAGATCGTTCACTATCTGTATTTTTAGAAGTTGTCCCTAAAACTATATCGTACTTAATAAATTATCTTCATGTGCTTCCGGATCACAACCGTCATTATTACTGGCTTCACTATTGCTTTAGTCCAACTCTGCAACGTCATCTTTTTCACTGTCTGATAGGAGGAAGGCATACAACTCAGCTTCATTCAAAGGTTTATTGTTTTTCCACATTTTAATAAAAGAATACTGCACAATTCAAGATTAATGCTTAAATTAAATTAATAAACAAACGTGAAAACCTTCAATTGTGACTTATTCTCAATAAAATAATATTTACTTTAAAATGCCACAAGAAAATATTCAGAATAATATTAAAAAACTCCCATTTGGTATCCTTTTTTAGTTTCTAATTTTTAATTATTTCATCCATAATCATGTTGAAAAATAGAGAACTCAGGGAATCTCCCTGAACTATTCTATACTTCAATAAAATCAGTTAATTGTTCTTCTACTTTGACTTTTATTGTGTTGTTTTGGTAGATATTTTTCATCGTTTTGATTATTCCTAGATCTACCTCTCTTGCGTACAATTAGTCGATGTGTATATAGCCCCTGTTATCCAATTTTGGACATAAGCCTCCTCTTCCTTCTTCCACGTCCCTCTATTGTAGGCAGTTTGTATCTACTTCGGGCCTGCGTGTTTCTTAAAGTCATCTGACCATCTCATTTGTGGCTTTCCTCTTTTTAGTTTGTAACTATATGGTCTCCAGTGTATAATTATCTTATTCCATCTGTCATCTTTCTGTCTTATGGTATGTCCAGCAAACTTCCACTTAAGTTTTGCTATCTACGTTATTACATCGGTCACTTTTGTTTTGTTGCGAATCCAAGTATTTCTTTTCTTGTCTGATAGCCTGAAGTTCAGCATTTGCCTTTCCATGGCTCTTTGGATCTTTGCTATTTTTTCCATGTTTTCCTTTGTATACGTCCAAGTTTGAGAACTGTAGGTGAGAACAGGAAGTATACGTTGGTTGAAGACTCTTGTTTTTAAATGTTGGGGGTATTTGCTATTTTTTAGTATATAGGAAAGTTTTCCGAAAGATACCCAAGCCAACCGTATCCTTCTCTTTATTTCTCCGGTCTGATTCTCTTCTGGTTGTCCCAAATATACATATTCTTTTACTAAGTGGATAAGTGAATAAGTCCTTTAATTTGACAAAATCAAATGCCTTCTTTAAGTCCACGAAACACAGATGTGCCGGTTTGTTATATTCTTATGATTTCTCTTGCATTTGTCTTTTTCTAAATGTAGCGTCGGTGTCAGAATCTCGGATGCACAATAATTTTAGTAGCTTTTTGGTCAGATCTGATCCTCCGTACTTTAGGAGCTCGTTCGGCATATTGTCCTTTCTTGGTGATTTTTTGTTTTTTAGTTTTTCTTAATGATCTCTTTACCTTTTCTCTTCAATATCTATTTATTCGTTTGCTGTCACCTTTGGTGTTAATGGTTCATTATCGTCGCTTTAGCAAATAGGAATCAAAAGTAGTCTGCTCGTGTTTCCTTCTGAATATTTTGCGTTTTTATTAGTTCATCGTCTCTTTTCTTTATCCTCATCATTCTCCATATTTCATTTTATGTTCCAAAGATATCGTGTTACATCTGTTTTGAAAAGTTCTGCCAGTGTTCCCTTTTTATTTTTCCAACTAAAGCATTCGGTTCTTTTCTGATTCGTTTATAGTGGTTACATGCCTGTGGTTTTTGTTGTGTTCTGTATTGTAAAAGGGTTTTCTTCTTTCTTCACATTTTGTCTTCACTTCCTCTCGAAACCATTAAGTTTTTTTTATGTGCTGATGTCAAAAAAGATATATATATATATATATATATATATATATATATATATATATATATATATGTATATATATATATATATATATATATATATATATATATATATATATATATATATATATGTATATATACTTCTTCAAGAAATTAACGCACCACTTTGACATATTAAAATATTTTATTAGCGTTAGTAAAAATTTCCATTGTAATGTTATATTTTGCAAGCCCCTTGTATATGCTATTCGTACACTCTATATTTATTGACTGTGTTTTATCGCTATAGTTTTTTTTGCAACAAAACAAAAATAAATATAAGGTTGAATGCTCGAATAAATGAACTTTGATCAAATAAAAGGCATATATTGAGCCCAGTTTAATTTAATCTTGCCCAAGTACTTTCGATCCTTAGATCATCTTCAGGGGCATTTCGTCAATTGCGGCCTATCCGACAAGAACAAAATGTCATAAACATATAATTGTTCATCACACTACACTACAAAAGGACAAACAAACACTTTAAAATTATTGAAGAAAAGCTACATTGCGTGCAGAAGCCGGAGACAGAATCTTCCGAGAAGTAAAGTAAAACAAAAATAAGTGAAAAATGTACTAATTCTATAAATATACTAATTTCCAAGTATTCACGAATTTTATTCAGCTACTGTTTAATTGTTGATTATTGTTAATTGTGTTTATTATGGAGCGTAATTTAATCCGAGATGAATGTGCCCAAGCAGTGATACTGTCGGAAGAAGGTTGGAGTTACCGAGGAATTGGTCGCCGGTTTAATGTGTCCCATACATCCGTCTCACGGGTGTTAGAAAGATTCCTCGGAATAGGGGATCATACTCGCAGACAAGGGCAAGGACGAAACCGGGTAACTACCCCTATTCAAGATCGATTTTTAAGAATTTCTGCTTTTCGACAATGTTTTGTAACACATCGAAGTCTACAAATTTAGCTTCGAGACGTGCATGTTATACAAATTAGTACCAAAACTGTTCGCCAGCGACTTAGGGAATACAACTTAACACCTAGGTTTGCCGCCCGAGGTCCTCTATTAACTGCAGAGCATCGAAGGGGGAGACTACGTTTTGCCAGAGAACACGGTAATTGGTTAGAGGCTGACTATGAACGAGTGCTATTTACTGATGAATCCCGATTTTGTTTGTACAATAACGACAAACGTGTTCGTGTGTTGCGACGACCCAACGAACGATATGCTCAGTGTAACCTCACACACCACATTTTTTGGTGGAGGATCCGTTATGGCGTGGGGTGATATTTCTTTGACCGCACGTACGGACCCAGCGGTCATACAAAATGGAACTGTTACAGCTGAAAAGTATATATTGGAGATCTTGGAGCAACATGTAGTACCATTCGCTTCTTATATCGGTGAAAATTTCTTACTAATGCAAGATAATGCCAGACCTCACACTGCACAGATCGTCAGAAATTATCTAGAAGAGGTAGAAATTAACACTATGGAATGGCCAGCACATAGTTCGGATTTAAATCCGATTGAAAATCTCTAGGATATCCTTGGTAGGCGATTAAGAGCGACACCCATCCAACTAAACAACTTACAGGAAGTGGGAGAGAGGCTGATCAAGATTTGGAGAGAACTAGACCAAAATGAAATACGGCCATTAATTTTAAGTATGGGCCAACGATGTGAGGCTGTTATACGTAGTAGAGTTGGAAACACTTGTTATTAAGACTTTTGTCATATTTTAGTTTACTTTTCTTATCATTATTTTTTTAGAATTTTCCGTTTTTTCTCCTCCTGTACTTCAACATTTTCTGATGATTAGACAAATTGTTATAATTACTAATACAATGTAGAATAAATCTGGTGAAATTTTATTTTTTATTGTTTGCCTGTATACAAATAAAATTGATTTATTGAAGTGGTGCGTTAATTTCTTGGAGAAGTGTATATATATATATATATATATATATATATATATATATATATAGTGTATATATGTATATAAGTGTATATATATATATATATAAATATATATATATATGATATATATATATATATATATATATATATATATATATATATATATATATATATATATATAGTGTATATATATAGTGTGCCATCTTGTTAGGCAGTTCGAACTTCATAACACTACAAAATATTTAAGCGATTACTTACTAGATGGTGCCACAAGATATGGATTTGAATGTTGCCCAAATCTGACGTTATCTGAAGCAACGTGAATTTTGCGTAAGTCCGCACATTCTTCACTGTGAACGTGGTTTAATAACGTGCATCCAGAATTATTGCATTTATACGTTTAAAAACAAGATTTTTTATTGAAACAGTAATTGGAATTAGCTGTCAAATAGTTCAGGTAAGTAAGTTTTGAAAAAAAAGTCCATACGGGTGTGTTTTTTTTGTTAAATTCTCTTAAAATTAGGCATGGGACTTAGGCATTTTTCATTTTTTATTTCAAATGGAGTTACGCCATTTTCATATAAAAATGATTTGTTGGTTTCATGCACGTCTTGTGATTTTAGAAATAAAAATAAAGGGACAACAGAACCAATTGTGAGTTTACTGACGCATTTTTGTTCTTCTTTATATTCCACCTCCAGATCATTCAATTTCAATATCATGCGATAAGTTATGCACAAAGCCAAAGGTCCTATGTTTTGGGCTGATTTCTACGTATCCAGTACTTGGGGAGGGGGGTTTATTTAAAACCCGTGCATTTAATTCACGAGTAAAATTTGAATAATACAGTGATGAGCGTCTAATAACCGGCAAAATAACGCAAAAGATGGAAAACATAAGAATCTGTTAAATAAAACGAGATGAAACTAGTCGAGGTGGGAAATTTAGCGATAAAAACTTTAAAATTTAATTAATTTAAAAATAAAATTAAAAATCTATTCATAGTTTTTCACCTTTAGACGTATCGAATGAGTTTGGCAACTGCCACTGTGACAGGAGAATTTTATAAAATGTGACAGTGACAGTTTGACTCCGATACGTCTAAAGGTGAGATACTATTAATATTATGTATATTTATAGGTTTCTATCGCTAAATTTTCCACCTCTACTAGATATTCGTCAAATACATAATATAAATCAGACTTAAATATATATATTTTTTTCAGAATGAATGAGAGTTCAAGAAGTTTTAGAATACTAAGCAAAGTGACACTTATAAGTGAAGATAAAGATGGTGCTTCCTCAAGCCAACATAAAAACAAGCTAACGGTTATTACTGATGTCAATAAACCCCTTGGAAAATCCGAGCCAAAAGTTGTTGTTTTAAGCGACGTTAGCAATTTTTCTTTAAATTCAGATTATTTATCTGATGCAATAAAAAGTTTAAAAGAAGAGTGTATCCAAGCCGAAAAAGCTCTTAATGTATCTAGAGAAGATTTACAAGAAAATATTGATCCCAACATAACGGGCAATGAAGATTTTGTCCAGGAAATCATATAACTAAATAACACTGATATTTTAGATGCCTTTATAGACATAGATTCTCTAAACAACGCGGATGTAACTATTGAAGAGACTAACTACAAAAACAATCTAAGACGGGATAATATTTTGAATAGCGATGAAGAGAAACTAGAAATAACTAACAGTACAAACTTTAGCGATGTTTCTAAAGGCAACGATGCAAATGAAATAAGAAACTCAACTGGTTTTGAAAACAATATCGATATAAATGCCATGAAAAAGGAAAATTCTGGGTTAAATGATGACTCATTAGAAAAAGAGAGTCAGCTTTTTTCTGCTTCTAGCTCAGAAGCAGAAAAAAATGTTGCTGCAAATAATGATATTAAAAAGCGCAAAAGGAAGAAAAACAGATTAAGCGACAGTCAAGACTGGGAGAACAATACCAACAAGAAGAAGAGACCAGAAGGGGCATCATATAAGGGAAGAAAGGATAATAAATTTGTGGTGCAGAAACATGAAAGGAAATTAAAAATTAGGTGTTCGTGTGAAGAAAGAACGTCGAAAAAAATCACTTTCAAATGTTATATTTTAAGCGAAGAAGGAAGACAGCAGATATTTCAAAAATTCTGGAGCTTTACATGGGAAGAAAAAAAGTATTTGTCAGTGAAAGAGCGATTGCCTCAAGTATCAAAAGAGCCAGAAACCGAAAATCTGAAGGGGAGAGTCGAAGAAAATGTTCTTTTTCTTACTTTCTAGACAAGAAAAAGAAAAGAGTAAGGGTGTGCAAAACCATGTTTTGCAACACGCTTGGTGTGTCTATGAGAACTATTACTCATTGGTTAAGTGGAAGCCTCAATTCACCAGAAACCAAAAAAAGTGATCGAGTAGAAACTACAAAAATAATGATTTCGACAATAAGAAGTAGTTAAAAAATGATGAGAAAAAAGAAACAGTAAGACATTTTTTTAACAGATTGTCAAAGCTAGAGTCTCATTATTGTCGGAAATCTTCTACTAAACTATATCTAGAGCCACGCTGGAAAACCAAAGCTGAATTGTATGACTTTTACAAAAATGTCTGGTTAACAGATAGAAAAACAGAACCGGCTGGATTGGCTCCATTTAAATATATTTTTGAGGAGTCAAATTTGTCTTTACTCAGTCCTAAAAAATACGAATGTGATATATGTGTAGGATATCGAACTCAAAACGTTTCAGAGTTAGTTTATCAAGAACACAGAATTAAAAAAGATGAGGCGCGTAATGAAAAAGAAAAAGACAAGTCACAAGTTTAGAGTTACTAAATCAAGTTTTTACTATGGATCTTCAATTTATTCTATTGTGCCCACAGTCAAACGTGTCTGCGCTCTATTATAAAACTAAATTGATTTTTCACAATTTTACTATTTTTGATCTTCATACAAGGGTTGGTTACTGTTTTTTATGGCACGCGGGAGAAGGAGAGTTAAAGGCGAACTGTTTTGCCTCGATTATTTGCACTTTTTAATGTGCCAAAGTCTTACCAAACATGGATCCAAACAACAAATTTATTATCCTTTACAGTGACGGTTGTGGTCCACAGAATCGCAATTCTACTTTATCGAATGGCCTTTTAAATTTTTCAATGAAAAATAATGTTTGTATTATTCAAAAATACTTAGAGAAAGGGCATACACAAATGGAATGCGATTCTATGCATTCGACAATTGAAAGGAAGATTTCGGGAAGGGTAATAAATGTACCAGCCGACTATGTTAATTTGATAAAAAATGCGAGAAAAAACCCAAGACCTTATGATGTACAATATTTAAACAATGCTTATTTTAAAGATTTTTCTAAAATCAACTTGGTCAAGTCAATTCGTCCTGGACGTAAAACTGGTGACGCTACTGTGCAAAATACTAGAGCATTAAAATACAATTCAGACGGATTCATAGAATATAAGAGTAAGCATTCTGATGAGTTTCAGATCCTTCTCGTCAGATTCAATAAGAATTGCTTAATTGTTCCCATGGAAAAACTGCCAAAACTTCACCAAGGTAAATTAAAAATTAAACGGGAGAAATTTGAACATCTTCAATCCCTAAAAAGTACCATGGAACCAGATTACCATCCTTTCTATGATAGTCTTGAACATGATTAAGCTTAATTTTTGTGCGTAATTTTTATTTTTAGTTAATAAAGATTTATAATGTCTAGCGTTTTGTTCTTTTTTTAGAGACTAATAAATTTTTTAAATAAAATAATAGTTTTCTTTTTAAATGAAATTTGCGTAAGTCCAAATATGTAACGAATTTTTGTGTGATTTTTGCCCAAGTCCATTAAATTATCCAAATAAAAAGTAAACGATGTTTCTTTTAACATTCCTGAAATTATTATTCAAAACTAACATGATTCCAAAAAAAACTATAAGTATTATAATTACTCTAAGATAAAAACTGTTTTTTTCACTTCCTATAAAATTTACATTTTGGTACTTAGGCAATTTTCATATGATGCCGACGATATATATATATATATATATATATATATATATATATATATATATATATATATATATATATATATATATATATCTTAAGTATTCAACTACTGAATTCAGAGGTTTAATCGGTTATTCAGGTTGGCAAATAAAAAAAGAAGTCAGCTACTTCATAAGTTTATCGAAGACGTTTCGCTTTATATTTCTAAAGCTTCGTCAGTTCTCTAAAATATAACAGATGACATAGAGTTTATAAGAAATACGGATGTTTAAAGTTCATAACTTACAACTATTAAATGTGGAAATAAAGCCTACAATCCATTTAAGACGACAAAAGGACTTCTACAAGGCTGTGCTACGTCCCCTACTCTGTTTAAAATATTCTTGGAAAAGACACTCAAACCATGGAGGAAAAAGTGCGAAGGAATGGACATACCAGTACGAGACGAATACCTATACACAGATAGACGAGGGAAGACAAATAAATGGAACAGATAAATTCAAGTATTTAGGAACCATAATATCGAACCAGGGAACAACAGAAGAAGATATAAACAACAGACTGAGACAAACAAGAAACTGTATAAGACAACTAAACTCAGTGTTGTGGGATAAGAACATTACGATAAAGACAAAAAAGAGAATATATAATACCCTGACAAGAAGTATCCTGACATATGGGTCCGAAAACTGGACAATAAACAAGAGAAATAGAGGTAGAATAAGAGCAGTAGAAATGGAGTTCCTGAGGAGAAGCTGTAGACTTACAAAAAGAGAAGAATTAAAAACGCAGATATTAAGCGGAGAATGGGAGTGCAATCAGACATAATCGACTATATAGAGGAGAAGAGACTATCCTGGTACGGCCACGTCAGAAGAGCGGACAGAGGACGCTGGATAAACAAAATCACAGAATGGAGCCCGATTGGAAGAAGAAAGAGAGGAAGACCCCGAAGGTCATTCAGAGATGAAATCGACGAGGCTATGGAAAAAAGAACCCTGCGAGATGGAGACTGGAATGACAGGGAAAATTGGAGAAAACGGTTGAGTGAAGGAAGACAGTGAAAACTGTGGAAATCCTTAGTAGTAGTAGTAGTAACTTACAACTCAATATGTAGTATATATTATCGATGTTATTGTATCTACTGTAAACTTTACTCATTATTTAAAACTTAACAAAAAAAAACAAAACAAAAAACACACAAACTCTGCAGAAAATAATGTTCATATTCGTAGATATGAAGATTTAAAAATTTTTAAACGAACATTTGGCTTCATTTAGATGGTTCTCCACTGAAGGCAAACAAAGCTCTGATGTATTGCAATCTATGCAAACAACGTGACGCGATACCAAAAATTTTTTAAGGGCCATATGTCACCAAATTCCAAGGTTTGAGACAATTATGAACTTCTACAGGGGTCATTGCATGATTAGTTGGACGGGTGGATTTGTATGGCGGAAATATTTGATTTAATATTTTTAATTTATGTTTTAATGAAACTTGGAAATGGGGATGATTGTGTTATTATTTTGAATGGGAAATAAGCCAAATTTTAACTGAAGAATAGGTGTTCTTTATATCGTAAGATGAGAGAGTGGTAAACCACATTTCAATAAAGGAGCGTTTTCGATGGTTATTTTGTTTCGCCAGTATTTTGGTATTTGTGAAGTCAATGTGATGTTTGGTGGAAATGGCGTGTTGTGCAAGGGCACAAGAGGGTTTGGAAAGTCTAATGTCGCTTTTGTGTGAAGTTATACACCCTAGAAGAGACCGACTGGTCTGGCCAATGTAGCAGGAGTTGCATTCTGAACAGGGGATCTAATAGACAACATTAGTGTGCTCTAACGAGCTTAGTAGAGTTTTAGACTTGGAGAATAACTTTCCAATGGTTTTAGTATTTTTTAGGGATATTTTGACGGGTACGGTTTTGAATAGTTTAGTAAGCTTGTTCGTAATTTGTGGGAAATAGGGAAGAGAAGCATATTTTGTGGCTGGTTTTGGGGTTAACGGGGAAATGTTCGTCTGTATGCTATTGGATATGGAGGCTAGTATTGCACCCTTAAAAAATTTTCGGTATCGCGTTACGTTGTTTGCATAGAGTGCAATAAATCAGAGCTTTGTTTGCCTTCAGTGGAGAACCATCTAAATGAAGCCAAATGTTCGTTTAAAAATTTTTAAATCTTCGTATCTACGAACATGAACATTATTTTCTGCAGAGTTTGTGTGTTTTTTGTTTTGTTTTTTTTTGTTAAGTTAGTTTTAAATAATGAGTAAAGTTTACAGTAGATATAATAACATCGATAATATACTACATATTGAGTTGTAAGTTATGAACTTTAAACATCCGTATTTCTTATAAACTCTATGTCATCTGTTATATTTTAGAGAACTGATGAAGCTTTAGAAATATAAAGCAAAACGTGTTAGATAAACTTATGAAGTAGTTGACTTCTTTTTTTATTTGCCAACCTGAATGACCGATTAAACCTCTGATTATAGTTGAATACTTTAGAAATATAAATTGACGGTCGTAGTCTTTACTAGATATATATATATATATATATATATATATATATATATATATATATATATATATACTTTTATGTTTAACATTATTTACATATATTTAGTTTTACAATATTAATGTTGATTTATTTAAACAGTTCATAGATTAAAAGCTGCCACTTTAAATTATTCAATATGAAATCAAAGTTTAATGTTTAATATTATTCGTAGTTTAATCAAAAATCAATTTCACTTAGAGTATGCTACATCAACCTTTCGATCGAGTTTAGATAGCCATTCAATATTCAAACCTAATCTAATATCGGTAAATGGACTAGATTCCATTCGAAGCTAAGTGGACAATTTATGACGTTACTGGATGTGTGCTTTCGTACTATATTGTGAGCCTCATTGTTGACATACCGGCTTTTCCAAAGGCCAAGTTAATAATGCATTAACCCCTGCCCCAGTTACTATTCTGGACCTATTAACTATTGTGTAAAGTGGCCGAGCGAAATTCGTTCATTTAGATCAAGCCAAGATATGATAGAAACCTGTAAGGAAAAGATGAATAAAGATGATAGAGCTTAAACTAAAGGACGGAGGTAGGGACGCGATAGTTTCCGGAAACAACTTCTTAAATATCCCCTGGGATAAAATGGATAGGCATCATCGCATTTATCGATTGAGTGCTATTTAATAAATATTGTATATATATATATATATATATATATATATATATATATATATATATATATATACAAAATTTGATATATAGGTTTACAATTTTCCACTTTTTATTCTGTGAATGAGTTTTACGACATTTTTAGGGATTCTTTAAACTATCTTTTTCGTGTATCGAAAAATTTTCACAACTCAAATGATTGTCGAGGAGTAAAAAACCAAATTAAAGAGACAATTTACCAATTCGGCGCTTTTATCACTTCTAACCCGTTATACCTAGATCGATTTTTTGTAATGTAAAATGGTTCATTTTCATCGACTGATTCACATCAATCCTCATGAACACTTCTAACGAAACAAAGGATACAGAACTGACATTTTTACTTTATTTATTCGTTTCGTTTTTACAGTAACGACATGTCCACTTTTTCCGAACATGCCTTACCGTGTGGTTTAAAATTCATTCTTTGTAAATCGTTATTAGTAATATTTTGAAAACGTAAAACGTACTGATGTTTATTTTAAACTGACATAGAGATGTTCGCGCACACACACACACACACACACCCACACACACACATAAAAAAAAGTAAATTATAACTACAGGGACATGAGATTACCAAAATATTGTATTATTACGCCTCGTGGAAACGATACCTCCCTAACTACCTAGCTACCTCCGATCACTCCCCAATTGCAAACATAAATTTACTTATTTACTTAGGTACTTTACTTGTTTTTTATCTCGGCTGACCTCAGAAATGAAAATGGAGCATCCTAGAGGCCTTTCTGCAGTGATGCAGCTTTCATAGGTGTGGCGTTATGTACCTTTTTCCTTCCTCTTTTGATGAGTCCTCTAGAATTGCCTCTTCTCTTAATGTGTTTCCGACTGTGAGCCAGTAACCTTCATTTTTGACCTTGGTCACTGGCTCTCCATACTAGGGTCTTGTGTGCAGGGCAATCGACTGCCGATTTGGCAAATAGTGTTTGTTCACCTCGCCAGCTGACTGCTCTGAAGGTCTGGCCACCAAGCCTGTGTCTAACGGTACACGGCCTTAATGCTCAGAAATCGCAATTGCAATTGCGGAGAAGAAAAAATCTAAAACAACTCAGGAAGATACAGATGTCCGTGACTTTCAACGGACATGTCTAATGCGCTATAAATTTTAGGTGACCAAATATTTATGCATTATTAACTATACGCGAGAAAAATAATTTAGGAACCCTTTGAGAATAACATAACTGCAATAATGATCAAGTTATTGTAATTATTGTAATTAATGTAATATTATGATATTTTGTGATTTTTTTAATCTGTTTTATGGACTGGATGCGTAACCGCTAAACAAAGATTAATTAAATAAATTAAGTGGCATTTGAGGTGTCATCGTATTCAAGAATCTTCAAAATCCAGTCGAATTATAAACTAAACCAATTAGTACTTAAAAAGCTAACTATAAACAAATATGTAAGACTGCTCTAAGCTTACTGTCAGCTTAAATGAGAAAACTTTAATTTCAGGGATAGACAGATCTAGAATGCTATATTATATTCTCTAGCCTGATGCTTTTTAAAAGGTCTAATAGGTTCGAGACTAAACTTTTCATGTAGTTTTGCCAGTATCTTTCCTTCGCCAAGAACCACACATTTGCCAGACCGTCGCACTGACACAAAATGTGCTCTGCTGTTTCTTTCGCTAAGTGGCAGAATCTGTTTAGGTCATCATAATATGCCAATCTCATCAGCTTCAACTAAATGGCATTAATGAGCCTCTACATCTGCTCAAGGAGATAGTAAGCCTATAATTAAAATATAACCCTAGGTATTTAGTTTCTTTGGCAAAAATTGAATCATTGTTGCTCTCAGCACCGGTGGGTTTAGACTATGTAATGTTGTATTTTTTGTAAAGTTATTGATTTAAGTTTTTTAAGCATTGCCCCTCAAAATCTAATGAACAAAATAAAACAGACTTGTGATCAGTATGGATTACAACTCAACGTTAAGAAAACTAAATATATGATAGTTAGCAAACAAAATTATATACAGGATGACGGTATAAAAGTTGGAGATGCCACACTGGACAGAGTAGAGAAACTCGTGTATCTCGGCAGTAATATCAATGAGAGCTGGGATTCAACCGCAGAAATTAATAGAAGAACCGCAGAATAGAACAAGAAAAAATTTGTAAAAATGAGAAACGTACTTCGCAGTCACGATCTTAGCATTGACCTTAGAGTTCCAATGACATCTTGCTACATCTTTCCTGTCCTGCTGTATGGAGTGGAAGCGTGGACTCTAACTGAGGCTATCCTTAGACGCTTGACAGCCTTTGAGATGTGGGTATACAGACGACTACTGAAAATAAGCTGGGTCGACAGAGTTAGAAATGAGGAAGTCCTTAGACGGCTGAACCAAACAACACAACTGCTCAATATAATAAAGAAACGCAAGCTGAAATACTTCGGTCACATTATGAGACACTCTGAAAAATATGATCTTTTACATCTGATCATTCAGGGAAAGATGCAAGGTAATCGTGGTCCTGGTAGAAAAATAACATCATGGCTGAAAAATCTAAGGCAATGGCATGGAAAATCAACTACATCGTTATTTAGAGCTGCTGTCAATAAAGTCACGATAGCGAATATGGTAGCCAACATGATATCCAACGATCGATAACGGTCATGGAACTAGAAGAAGAAGTAGCATTGACTGCTAGTCTCTCTTGTTTACACCAGTTATCAACCAGATTTAGGATTGGTTGCATCCTCCGAGAAACAACCTGGGCGACGATTGCAATATAGTCAGCGTATCCTAGACAGTAAAAGTCTAGGTAGGGTCTTGAACAGAATAGAGATGACAGAACTCCTCCTTGTGGACAGCCTCCATGTACTCTTACTCTAATGGTTGCTTTACCCAGAGTGTATACTACAATCCTATTCTCCAGTGATGCTCTTATTCATTTGCTTATTAGCGCACATGCGCCTCGTCTACTCATTGCTTTAACCAGAGTTGGTAGTAACATTATTAAATGCCCCTCCAATATCTAAAAAAGTGGCTATTGATATCTCTTTGTTCTTTATTGACTTTGAGTTAGGCCTATTTCTGGGATATTTTACACAAGAAAGATACTTATACTAACAGTCACTATGCAAGAAAAGACAAACGGAAAGCTTGGCATTGACGAGAAGAAACGCCTTCATTAAAAAAATCCAGATAATGGTTCGTTTAAAGTGATATTCAACACATTCAAGTGAATGTGCAAAAGCTAAGAGATGTGACAATTGCAGAACGGTACTCGGAAAACATCAACAACAGACTAAGGAATCAAAATGTAAATGAAGAATTTCAGTCAGATATAGACTCCTACTGTACCAAAATAAAGGAAGACAATGAAGCAGCAGCGAAAGATAAAATAGGAACAGAAATTTGTGCCATTGGTTTGACGATGAATTTAAGAATGCAACAAAAAAAAAACGAAGCCTACAGAAAGATGCTTATCCGACGAACTAGAACAACTGTAGAAAATTACCAGATAAAGAGAAGAGAAGAAAAGAGAATACACAAAAAAAAATGAAACCACCTAAATGAGGAACTTAAATATATAGAAAACCTTAACAAAGAGAAAAAATCCAGAGCATTCTATAAGAAAGGTAACATCAACAGAAAAGAATTCAAGGCATCCAGAAGACAATGCATAAGTCAGAATCACGACCTATTAACAACAAGGAAAGATGTATTGAATAGATGGATCAAATAATTTAACCAGGCAGTTAATATGGAGAAAAAGGTGGACTAACCTAGAAGACGAAGGAGATGAGGTAAGGGGAGCAGACGAGAGGGAAGAGGAACCACCAACGATTCTTGAAGTTAAAAATGCTGTTAAAAAACTAGCCAGAAACAAATCACATGGAATAGATATTCTCCCAACTGAACTATATAAAGAATTATGGCATTACAGTACAGCAGCTTATAAATGAAATATGGACACAGAAATCCCTCCCCAATAATTGGGATATTAGAACACTTTGCACCTAATAAGGAATACTCGAATACTCGAATACTCGAATACTTGAATACTCTAACCACAGAGGAATTACGCTTGTAAAAGCAGCGTATAAAATATTTTCCACAGTACTGTCACCATATGGCACCATATGCAGAACGAATAGTAGGAAACTACCAGGCTAGTTTTAGAGTTGGTAAATCGACAATTCATCAGATTGCAACCCTGAAACAAATTTTGGAAAAAACACTGGAATATGGCATCGATACTTATCACATATTTATAGACTACAAAGCAACCTACGATTCTGTAAATACAAGGGAAATGTTCAAAGAAATAAAAGAGCTAGGAGCACCAAATCAGTAAATTTAACAAAACTAACTCTTGAAAAAGTTGAATATAGAGTACGAATTCAGGGGGAACTGTCTGAACCATTTAAAACAAATAATGGGCTGCGCCAGGGAGACCCTCTCTCCTGTATACTGTTCATTCTGGCTCTGGAAAAAGTAATATATATGTCACAAATTACAACCACTGGTTCAATATATAATAAATCAGTGCAAATCCTGGCTTTTACTGATGATATCAATATTGTAGAGAGAACGAAAAACGCTGTACGAGAGGCGTATGTAGCATTAAAAGAATCAGCTCAAAAATGGGTTTAATAATAAACACCAACAAATCTAAGCATATGAAAAAAAGCACGCAACCACAAATTCTCCAACCACTCATTATAGAAAACGACGTCATTGAAGCACTGAACGAATTTGTATACCTGGGAGCGCTCCTTAACACTGAAAATAATACTACGGCAGAGATAAACCGCAGAATTTGCAGCACGGCCAACAAATGCTATTTTGTGTCCAATCTCCTCCTTAAATCCACAATTATATCTAGAAATACAAAAACAAAACTCTACAAAACAATAATACGCCCAGTCCTACAAATGGTTCAGAGACCTGGATAATAAAAACATGTTAGGATGTTTCGAAAGAAAAGTACTAAGGCAAATCTATGGAGCAGTGAATGGCGATCAAGTGTGGAGAAGACGATACAACTTCGAAGTTTATAGAATATAGCGGGAACCTAATATCGGAAAATATATTAAAATAGGACGTCTGAGGTGGATAGAACATGTAATGCGGATAGACCCATTGGTCAGAGAAGAAGAGAAAGACCCAGAACAAGGTTCCTTGATAACATCAATGACGACATGAGAAATATGGGAATACGTGCTTGGCGGAGAATGACGATGGATAGGGACTACGGGAGAGAAATTCTTGAAAAGAAGACCTACACAGGTTTGTAAAGCCAGAATGATCATGATGATATATTTCTTTGTAAGTATCTTTACTTGCAAAAAAATGTCGAGTTTTCTCGATGTCTAAATGTAAATTTTTTACGGCACAAATCTCTCACATCGTGTTCAAACTACATACTTACTGACCTATTTTTATTTGCACAATATCCGAAGTGGCAATCAAACCTGCCTCTTAAAGATATAATATTTACACAATTTAAACCGACACTTGCATAAATAAGATACTTAAGATAATTCATGCGTAAGTATTCTAGGTTCAGATTCCATTTTAGGGTTATAAAGAAACAATTTGAGTCATAAATCTGTACTTTTTGTCATTCTATTTTTATTAAAAGGTGTCTTAATAGTCGATGATATAAAACATTTTATGTTTTTGAATTTACAAACTATAAGCCATGAAAAAATCTTTTCAATATCTCCTAGCTTGAAATTTAATTGAAATGTAAAATTTACTTCTTTGAAGCTTGGAATCTAATTTTTCACGATTGCATACGAATGGCATTGATCGACACTTTTGCTACGCATATCTTCATAAATCTGCTTACATGCTAATACCTTTTAATATACAGTACCGGCAAAAAAAATTTTTACACAGTGAACAAAACACATAAATCAGGATAATTGTTATTTTAATTTTACAAATTAATACTTTGCCATGTAGGTGATGACAAGCTGGATTCTCTTGGGCTTGAATTGAGCGAGGTTCAAGAAATATTCTTCTTTCATGGTCACCCACAAACTCTTGAACTTCTCTTTCAACTGATTTATGCTGCTTGGTCGACACTTTTGAACTTTTTTTTATCATATTCTAGGCGTTCTCGATAGGATTAAGGTCAAGCAAGTTACATGACCATTCCAATACGTTGATATTGTGGTAATTTAAGAACTTTGACACTCTCTTCGCCTTATGAGCGGGGGCACCATAAATTTCCCACATGTTCAATAAATGTTATTCTAGAACAGTCACATAGTTCCTTGCTCTCATTGTTACATTCTTTGGCAAGAAATACAAACCTGCCCTTCCCTTATTTTCACTAAACGAACCCATACCATTTCACTTTCAGAATGTTTGACGGTTTTAATTGTAAACTTTTGACTGTATCTTGACGCGGTGTGTGGACGACGAACAAATTTGGAGCTTCCTCTTAATAACCTGAACGTACATTCCCAACTGAACATGACTTTTTTTCATTGTTTAGGTGTCCAATGCTGATAACTTTTACAAAAATCTAATTTTTTTCTTTAATGCTTTTCTAAGCAAGGGCTTCATTGCATCACGTCGACTAGATCTTTATGAAGCCGGTGACGAATCGTTCTTGTTGAAACGTTCTTAAAAAGATCAGGATGTTTATATTTGAGTTCTGTGGCAGTTGTGGAAGGGTTCAATATTACTTTAGGCTTGATGGTGGTCTCAGTCCTAGATGATGTTTTTTTTAGGAGCTCCAGAATCAGCTTTTCTTTCAGGAGCAGTCCCTGAAGACAACGACGCAGTTGACCGTCTTAATTAACAAATTGCCTCTCTTGAAACACCAGTATCACGTGCTATGGTAATTATAGAGTTTTTTTTCTCAAGTAACGTTAAAGCAGCAACTTTCTCCGGTTGTGTGAGTTTCTTTTGACCCATATTTTTCATTTCAATTTAGAATTTAACGATCTCAATCTTTACTGAGTAAATAAAAACAATTTTAACACTACTGACTACTCGCCAAAGCCAACTGTGTATAGTAAAAACACAATAAATAAACTAAAGAAACTAAGCGGTCAGTAAACTACAGACAGCCGCCGTCGCAAGTACGTTATCCCCTCTCTCCTCAAATGCTAAATAAGCGGAGACAGAACACATGCAATTTTTCTTCGACTTTAGTAATTTATTTAGCAATGTAAAGCAATGTAAATTTTGCCTTGGCAATGTATTTTTGCTGGCACTGTAAGTACCAGGTGATGGCTTGATAATCCAATTTCAATGTTTTCAATATCGCTCGATATTCTTATTTTGGAAATTTTATTGAGAAACTCTGTTTCCATTGTTTGTCATTTAACTTTACACTGACACTTCTAATAAGTTATTTTTCGTAGCTTGGTAATGTAATATTTTCTTTATTTGCTTGTTAGCATAGACCGCGGAAGAAAATATTTCTAGTATATAAAAATAGACGATACTAACGATATGAAACAAATAATACACCCTACTTTATATTTGGTAAAGATGAACAAGAATTCTTTAATATAAAGAATTACTGTTTTACGTTACCTAATAAAAAAACCCAACGTGTATAAATTAACTCATATTTTCAGCCAACAACAAAAACACAAAACAAGGGCCGGGAAAACTGTTAACAAAATAAGGCACAGACGGGCGACTGGTATCTTCTCCAGGGGCGGAACTCATCACAGCTCTAATCCCAAAACATTAATATTCATACAGTTGAATGAGGAGGGATAAACATCTACATTACTTAGAGATACGTCCTCGTTGCACAACCAACGTTTTCACCCGACACACATATAACTATGAGTTCGCTAAGCTCTGAATTACGTGAATTTATATTCCGAATTCGAGACACTACAGCCGTTGGGCAAAGGTCACTTTTAGTAGACTTAACTTATCCGCTTGTTTCATTCTAAAAATATAACTGTAATAATAATGGGTTTTTCAGTTCTATGAATTTATTTATTAAAATTTTAACAAATTTACGTTTCCTTAAAAATTTAAATAGCTGTATACAAAGAGCATTGCTGTAGTTTATAAAGAGTAGAATATAATACATCATAAAAAAGTAGTTAAGGTTGGGTAAGCAATAAGTTCAATTAAGCAGGAAAAATTGAACAGTCGATCTCAACGATGTATCGCCCGTTGACTGTATCTGTTGCCAGATAAAGATGTTAATAGTTTAATGTTAATGTTATCAACGTCTGTTTTTCCTTGCAATTTTTAGAAGGCTCAGATTAAGGCAGAAATCTGAATTGTGTTTCGAAACTATTTTACGGATTTATTATCAGATGTCGCTATTGCGTCCATTTCGAAGCCATTTTAGTGTTGCTTCTTAAAGACAGAAAATATTTATTTTTTACGTTGAGAAAGCCTACGAATAGATGTTCTGATGAGCCCTATTAGGGCGAAATACGTATAAACAGATACATAGACACTTTGTACGTGAAATCAAATCTTGACTGTCTTTTTCATCTCATTCTAGAAAAATAAAAATTTGATATCGTAACGATATGCATCGCCACGTCCTGTTAGCGCTCCGTACACAAGCACTCCGATCACAAGTTCCTCTTTCATCGATGCGCGCTAGAGGAGATGGAAGACCGATAACCTTATAACAGTGTACGCTACAAGAGAGAACTGGGTTCGGATAGAGTGCTGATCCAGTGGGAACTTCACCGTGCCTCTTGGTTGTGACTGGAAGCCAACCATCCAGAGTTCCATCAGAGTGTTGATCTGATAACAATTTTACTGGCCTTAGGGTATTGACTAAAGGCCAAGCGCTCCTTCTTCTTAGGGTGCCTGTCCGTTTCGAACGTTGGCGATCATTCTGGCTATGATGACTTTATTGGTTGCTAAACGGAATAGCTGTGTTGAGGTCTTTCTATACCATGCTCTCAGGTTAGCAAGCCAGGATATTCTTCTTCATCCTGGGGTCCTTTTTCCTTCAATTTTACTTGCAAAATGCATTGAAGTAGCTCGTATCTGCCTTGATTTCTCATTATATGTCCCAAGTACTACAGCTTACGTCTCTTCACGATGTTGACCAAATCCGCAGTTGTGTTCATTCTCCGCAGTACTTCTTCATTGGTGACTTTGTCTGGTCTGTCCGTGTTATCCTCAGGATCCTTCTATATAATCATAGCTCAAAAGTCTAAAGTTTTGATAGAGTTTCTGCCTTCAATGTCCACGTTTCTACTCCGTACAGAAGCACTGAGTACACATAACATTTAAAGAGCCTTATTTTTGTTTCTAGGGTGAGGTCATGGCTCTTGAACACAGAACTCATAGTGAAGAATGTACTTTTTGCCTTTTCGATACGACATTTAATCTCTTGGGTATTGTCCCACGACTCATTGAATATAGTTTCCAAGTTATTGTATTGTGAGACACGTTCAATTCTCATTTGGTTCACATATAGAGTTGCTCCAGTTATGCTTTCCTTGCTGATGGTCATTAGCTTGGTTTTGCTGGTGTTTATATCCAGTTTATATTTTCTACTTGTTTCCGCTATTGTGTTCATTAAGCTTTGCAGCCCTTCTATGGTATTGTAAAACACTATTGTATCATCTGCATACGGCAGATGAGATTTATTGAGCTTGACTCCATTTATTAAGATGCCTTCATCAATATCTTTTATACTCTTTAAAAATGTGTCCGAGTACAGATTGAATATCAGTGGTGAAATTATGCACCCCTGTCTCATTTCCCTTAAGATTTTGACCTGATCTGTATATTCTCCATATATTTGAAGTACCGCTGATTGATTTCAATACAGGTTAGCTATTATTTTCAAGTCTTTTCTATCAGTACCTGTCCTCTTCAGCACTTCCATCATTTGTTCGTGCCTGACTCTATCGAAAGCCTTATTGTAGTTAATCAGGCATGCAAAAACATTACAGCTGACATCTTTATGAAACAATACATGCACGCTAAATAAAGCTTTCCTCGTACCAACGACGTTCACAAATCCAAACTGATTGGGCGCAATTTGTTCCTCGCATTTCCGGTAAATTTTTTTGTGGATGACTTCACAGCTTCAGCAGATAGCTCATTAGGCTTATGGTCCTATAATCTTCACAAACTTTTGCCCAAAAAGCTCCTGGTTTTTTGGGCAATGGTACGAACTCCGATTTGAGCGACTCTACTAATATTTTTCCTGCCTTGTATATTTTATTAAATATTTTAGTTATTGAATAGCTTCAATAGTTCTGCAGGAATTTCATCAAGTCCCAAGTCCATCAAGCGCTTCTACTGCAGAGAAATAGGGAGATGCAGAAAAAGAACATAAGAAGCGAGAAGAGAGCCACATCCTTTGGGATGTGTCAGGATAAGCGGGATGCAACGGGGATGGGGCACAGTGGATGAAGTCGCTGATACCGAATCTGTGCTAGACTACTATCTGATACAAGTGCTTAGAGGACTCGGGCGTTTTCGTAGCTACTTGCACAGGTTCAAAAATGCCGAATCAAACAATTGTCTATATTGTGGGGCTTTAAATACTGTGTCATGTACGCTTTTAGAGTATGTCAGATGGGTAAGAGAACAGAATGATATAAAGATAGTGTTTGAGTCGGTGAGAGAGAAAGCAGAAAAGATGTTGATGAATGAGGGCTGGTAACTATAAACTCTATGAGAAAGGTACTTTCGCTAAAAGAGAGGGAAGAGCAAGAGCTAGATGCAGTTCTAACAGTTATCGAGGAGGTATATTTGGACAAGCAGAGGTAAGAAGAAGGGGACTTTCACAACAGAGGGGTAAAAGCAAATATGAATAAGAGAGTGAGAGAGACGGAAATGATGACAGGCAAGACAGAGCGACAGTGCAAATGGAATGAAATGAGTGTGGACTGAGGTGCAAACGGACGGCGACAAATAGCAAACAAAGATGCTGAAATAACGATAGTAGGAAGGTATATATGTATGCGTAGGAAGAAAAGCGAAGGAGAAAATCTGGTTGGGCAAAGGCGGACGTGGAGGTCGCATGAGTGCGAGAGACAAAAGCTGATGTATGATGACGAGCGACTGAGAATCGGACAAATGAAGGACATCGGGGAGAAGTTAGCTTATAACGGACAATCCCAACCCGATGCCCTAGTATAAGAGGAGTATGGTTTAGCTGGTCCCAGCTACATCAGGGTTACAGAGGGCAGGAAGCGCCGACCGAGGGCCAAGCTGCTCGATGTGGTTTTGAAAGGTTTTTTAGTTTTAGGAATTGAGTATTATCGGAAATGTTTACCTCCAGCGTCTGTTTGCAGTTTACCCTCCTAGTGATGAAAAAATAAACCGCTTCTGTTAGAGTGTTGATATAGTGGCAGTTTTGTTCCTGGTCTTGGAGTATCGATCTAAGACATACCTATTCTTTTTCGTTGATAAGTGTTGAATAGTCATTTTCTGCTCCTCGCTGTACCGAGTGTTGAGCGGCCCATCTCTATTCCTCGGATCTGTCCTTTCTTTTTTCGTCGCATGTGTATTAATACATCATAATTGTCGTTTTAATTTTATGATATTATTTTAATTTTATTTTTCGCACTTATTAAACGGTCGCTGAGTCGTGCGTTGATACCCTCTCCGTAGGATTGGCGTTTGATTCCTATTATCTTGAATATATTTTATTTTGTTATTTATTTGTCTTAAATGTATTTTTAAAACAAATTAATAAGACAATTAAATACGCTGAGAGATTATAAGAGAAGTGAAGACATTACAAGAAAATGTAACATACAGTGTACAAACGGCTGGACAAAGAAAAAAAAACTATAAAATAACCACATAAGCAGAATAGGGAGAGCCGTGTCGTTAAAGTAGCAAGAGATGTCACCAATTAGCAGAAGAAGTATCAGACGACCGCGCATAAGATGGAGTGACAACCTTTTATACAGGTATTAATCGGCCAATGAACACGCCGAATTGCTTATAAAAAGAAAGAAAAAGAAATTTATTTTTATGTATTTAAACCTGTGTTTTACTGAGTCTGCTGTCTAAAAGAGCTACCCGACACAATATGAACCCAACGGTATAAGAACACCACCTAGAACTTTTACCTCAAACAACTGTTAATTTGGTAATGGCAACTATTGCCAACTGTAAACGTTTTTAGGTAAAGATCATTATTAATTTTTATTTCGGTATTTTTAAAAATCATTTCCGGATTGGAAAAATTATATAGAAAATTATCAACACCTACAATACCCCTATAGTAAAACAAAAAGAAGACAGTTTTTAATAAATAAACCAAATCTAGAGTAATTTGAAATAGAACAAGTTTATTTGAAGATAATAAACAAAAATAAAACATTTATAACATTAGAATATGGAAATTATCTGAGAGACATTTTATAACATTGTCTTTGACTACTTAAAGTTACAACATTGATTTTACATATACATTTCCAACGAGCACTATATTGTGAAAATATATGTCGCATCTTCAAAGAAAACTTTACCCTGTTTTCTGTAAAATTTATCTTTGATTTTTGTAAAGTATCTCAGACAATAAATATTTTAAAATATCAGTTATATATTGAAAAACGGATATCTTGTTATATACGAATGTATCACGGTTTATAAAGAAAACATAAGAAAACTTTTATTTTATCATTTTAAGTATTTGAGATTTTTTAAATGTTTTAGTTTTACTACAGAAAACTCTAAAGTGTTTTGAAATAAACTCCGCCAAAAAAGTATCGCATCACCTATGAAACTACAAATTTTGTATGAAAAATAATTTAAAACATGTATTTTTTACTGTTGCTTATTTTATTTTTTAAGTACATAACAAGTATTAAAAGAAAAATGCAGAATGTACGAAAAACAAAGGTTTTATTTAATTTATTTCATAAACTAGAAGTAAGTGCACAAACAGCGTTGAATAAAAAAAAATAAAAATCAAAAGTAATGATATTTTAGTAAGACGTATTGCCTCCTCTAGCTCTTATAACATCTAGACAACGTTGTGGCATACTTCCAATTAATCTTCTTAGATAATCTTGATCGATATTATCCCATTCTGCGGTTAACAACCGTTGCAGGTCCTGATGTTCTATTGGATTTAAGTCCGGGCTGTGCGCTGGCTAATTCAAAACTTGTAAATTTACCACTTGAAGGTGACGTGTGGGCGTGCATTGTCATGCATTAAAACAAAATCATTACCAATAAATGGGGCGTAAGGAACAACATGCATCTCCAAAATTTCTCTAATGTACCTATCAGCAGTTAAGGATCCTCCATCTAGCTGTACCAATTCGGTTTGACCCCTAAGAGATATTCCGCCCCAGACATTATACATCCTCCTCCAAAGTTTGTTGCCGGTCGTAGGTTGCATTGAAAATACCGCTCGCCATCTCGTCTATAAACTGGTATTCTTCGATCCGAAGTGTATAAACAAAATCTTGACTCATCCGTAAAGAGTATGTTATACGGTGTTCCCTTGTAAGTCTCGGGGCAGTGGCAGCTACTCTGGCCATAATTCCAGACTGTCTTAAGATGTGCCTAACAGTTTCTGAAGACACACGTACATTTTGAGTCTCGGCTAAGTCGTGTTAAAGTTGACTTGCAGTCACATATCTTCGAAGCAAAGCCTGAAGGACTAAAAATCTATTGTCCACATGCGTAGTTGCTCTTGGCCGACCTTTTACAGTTCGTCTTTCATAAAGACCAGTCTCTCGGTACCTTGACTCGGTACTCGTGATACTGTCGACTGATTTACACCCACTAAATTTGCCACATATATCTGACTCCTTCCGTCTTCAATGAGGGAAATTATTCTAACCACTTGATCTCTCGTTAAATTTAAATTTATATTGTCACAACCTTCCATACTCAATATTTAATACGAAATTTTAAATTAAACGCAAACTGTATACCTACTTTTTACATGAGTAAAATAAAGACTGATAATATAAAAACCAGACAAAATAGCAATTAACATTTTTTTTTTCTTAAACAGTAAGCTGTATTTACAAATTTCTTTTTAATATTTATTCTAGCCTTAATATTCTTAAGGGTCAGAAAGAAATAATTTAAATTAACCAAATGCTGTCAGAAATATTTGTAATTTTATAAGTGATGCGATACTTCTTTGGCGGAGTATATTTAAAAACTATATGACTATGTTACATATACAAGTAATAAGAGTTGTGCTTATATAAGATTAAGCCAAAATTGCTTGCAATAATAATTACATATTAGCTGAAAATTTGACGTTTCGATTTCCACTCCGGAAATCGAATAGTTCGTTCTCAAAAAATATTATTTAAAAATTTTTGTTAAAGTGTATATCCGCCGAAAGGTTATCACTTCACAAAATTTGAAGTTGACGCATCTAGCCACGGTATTATAGGCCACAGTCATAGTTTTTCTGAAAAAGATATGAGGGTCGGTTTTTGCCCTAAGGAACTTTAAATTCTGATTATTCTAAGTACTCTGAATTGTTATTATGTGCAGTAAGCGTTTATGTGTGTATGATTCTTCGTGTCTTACCTATGTGTTTTGTGTGTTGCATATACATTGTGTATAAATCATCGAGCAAAAAGACAAAAGAGGAAATCTAATCGTTATGAAAAGGAGACCTACTACTACTATCGGTTCACAGCGTTCTCCGACGCCTTCCGACTCCTAACCGTCATTTTTCTCTATTTATCCATAGGCCTGGAGGGATTTCTCTTTCCTTTAGTTCTTTTTCATTTCCCTCTCTCCAGCTTCTTCTCGGGCTTCCTCTTTTTCTTCTTCCTTGTGGTGTTCACGTCAAAATCTGTTTCGGAATCCTGTCATCTGGCATTCTCTGTACATGGCCGTACCATATTAACTGTTTTGTTTTTATGTCATCAACTATTGTATGCTCGACTCCCATCATTTCTCGTATTCTCTCATTTGGTATACGATCTCTTCTTGATTTGCCTGCTGCTCTTCTACAGAAGTCCATTTCGGTTGCTAGTTGCTAAAAGGAGACCAAAATTCATAAAAGTGGCCTCTTAATATGGAGGACATATCAGGGAATGCAAAGGCGCCAAATTTAAAGTAGCTACAAAATATTTTTCAGAATTAGTCTTAGACGAGAAAGTTTTAATTAAATAATAACGATAATAGTCTAAAATGTGACAAAATTGTTAAAAAACTTCAATATAAATAAGCTTTCATGTGGCAGATGGGGCAAACAATAACATAACCCAACTTAATTTGATTTCTTAAATAAGGAAAGTGACTCTCTTTCCTTTTTTGATGTGGCCTCTCAAAATAGCACTTCCCGTCTAACAATACTTTTGCCCCCACTACCTTTACATTCCCTCTTCTGTCTTTTTGCTCGATCGTATGAATGAAGACGAGGTGTCTCTTACTCCGCTATTGTTAATACATTCTTACCGTTGACGTTTTCTTTCAGTACCTATTGGCAACCTGTAATGGTTTCGTCACGTAATAGATACAAAATCTTTTAATTGTGATTCATCTTTTTATAACTAGTAATTCTTTTTCTAAAAGTTAGGCAATTCCTATTACTTACCGTAATAGTCTTATTCACGACCTGCAGAGAGTACGAATGGAATAATCACATGCTCTGCCAGGAGTTAACAAGAGACGGACAAGATGGTGGGTGGTCTAGTTAAGTGAAATTATGGTTTTTTTAATAACACCGTTGATTTATTAAGAAACTCAGTTTAGGTTAAGAAAATACCATTTTTATTTTGTGGAATTAATGTGGAAAGAATTGTTTGTGCTTTTATTCGTCCCATAGCTAGACAGGTAAGTTACTTTTGAGATACTACCTAATATGGCTCGAATTGAGTAATATACCTCATTAAATTTAAAAAAAAAAACCACCCGACACCTTAGGATAAATAGGTTTAGGATTACATATATATATATATATATATATATATATATATATATATATATATATATATATATATATATATATATATATATATATGTATATATATATATATATATATATATATATATATATATAAATTTCAAAATATTTCTTAATAACATACTTCCGATCTTATTCAAAAACATGTCACTGATTTACTGATACACTAAAACAAATACTAAGGTATTTATTACCATTGTGGAGTAAGACTGCATTCAGACTAATCTTCAAAGCATCAATAAAAACTTTTCACTAGGCATTAAAAGTATTAACATCAGCAGAAATAGGAAGCGATCATAAATTGGTATTGTGCAAAATACGAATAAAAACTGATTTATGTGATAACAAAACAACAGAAAGATAAAACTGGAAAGGTTACAGGATGACTCTACAAGATACCTGTTTTAAAACGAATAACTGAAAAAAGCAGCTATTATACATATATCACAAAAAGTGATAAAGTGTAAGAAAGCTTAGCAAAAATTAAGCCTAATATCTTAGCCTCGGCCAAGGAAATTCTTGGTGAAAGAAATAAAAATAGGTCCTTCCATCTTCTGTATATTGGAGAAGTTCACATAAACATTATAAAAACTATTGCAAACATCTACCAATACAACAAAATATGGAAGTTCATTATTTTAATCATGGATGAAATCATCAAAAGTGTTAACAAAGAAAGATGGTACAGAATGTAAATTAAAGAAATAAAAATAGCCACAGATTGAACATAAGAGCAAATGAATTTAATAGGACAAGTCTCTCATCCCAGAGTTATCCCCTAGAATAATAGTAATCAGCCTATTAGATGTAAAAAAAATTGATGGCATCAGTATTAAACAAGTAATGGAAATAAAAAACCTTGAAATTACACTGTCCAGCTATAGAAACCTGGACAAAGAAGTGAAAGATCCAGTACAAAAAGCAAATAGACTGGCAGGATGCCTTAATAACACTATATGGCGAACAGACACATTAACACTGAGATGAAGTTTATAAAGCCTTTTTTGTAAAAATGATCTTTTTGTGATAATTTTTATAAAAATTTTATATATGTCTGAAACAAACTGATAGGATGGTAATTTTTGTAAATCTGTTCTATCTTTTTGCTTGTCTCATAAAATATTGAGTGCATTGTTCCATGGACAAGGAGTTTTTACTTGGTAGATTCATTCGGTGAAAAGCTTGGCCAAAGTCTCGATAATTTTATTTCCACCTAGTTTGATCGCTTCGATCACTACTCCGTCATCGCCATCGTTACTTACTTTTAATTTGTTAATTTTGTAATTTTTGATTAAAGTTCTTTGTTAAACGTTTTGGCTGATTTTTTATATTTTACTATGTTAATTAAAATTAGTTTACCTACATACCAATGACACAAATTAATAGTGAAAATAATTGTGGATCGCTCGTTATACTGTTAGTTTTAGTTCTCCCAAGCACATCGATGGCAATCAATAAAGAACGGTAAATTCTGTATGATAAAAAAGCAAAGATATTTCCAGAATTGAAACGCTCACATAAATTGCCGTGACACTTTTAATACAATCTGCAGAATGCAATATCGGACTTATTATTTTCTATTGAAAAACGTTGCAACTTACGCTGAACGCAACAACAAGAAATAAAGAAATATTCTTCAGTAACTACAAAATGTAAACGAACTTCAATGATCTCTTTGGAAATAGCGGCCATTGTTATTTCGCACAGCGGAAGGAGAATAAACGGAAAAAGAGGAACAATTATTACTGGAAATTTATGCATTCTCATTTTATAGAATCCAGATCCGTCAAAAAGGAATTGAATTCGATATTAAAATTCCCGCTATCTATAATGAAATCTTGATTGAGAAAGTGTATTGCTATTATAATAAAAAATACTGACGTTGCACAATCTTGGGGGTTATGAAGTCGTGCCTTTTCGGTTATCTGTAGGGATTTCAGCAAGACCCTGCAGCGACCTTTTCATAGATAACTAGTTTCGTTTTATTTTTTTTCTGAGAAAAAGGCAACGACAGAGTCCATAAAGGATATTACATATCATATTAAGAATTTTATTTGGTTCGTAAGGATTTCCTTCAAATTACTAAACGCATTGCTTTTTTAAACGAATTAAAATTTAGAGATAATAATTAGATTTTTATATTACTTAGTACTTTTTACATTAATCAATCAATCAAAATATTTATTTATGTACAGTTTTTCGTTTTACTTTTTATACTATTATTTTTATTGTTTCTAGAGGAAGATTCAAACGGTTATTCTCTCATTAAAAACTACCACCAAGACGTAGGAAATCAAATTGATTACATAATGATGAACAAGAGATTCGGTGATGGATGCCTATCAGTTAAAAGTTACTCCGGTGCTGACGTATCGTCAGATCATGCTGTAGCCTCTTGTAGCAAAAATTTTGAATAAGAAGACGTCAAAAAAACAACTAAAAAATTAATGCAAACCTAGAATCCACACCGAAATCAATTGATGGTGATGTAGAACAACAGTGGCAATTCTTTTAAAATGCAATTATCGAACCAAGTCGCAGAGAACTCACAACAACCAGATGCAAGAAAGGAAATTGGATGATAGAAGAAATCTTGGAAATGATGGAGGACAGAAGAAGGCAAAAGAATATCAACATAACTCAGTATCAACAGCTGCATAATCAAATAAGAAGAAAAATAAGAGAACCTAAAGAGACTTATTTCACTGGAAAATGTTAAGGAATTGAAGACTTACAAAACAAATATGATAACTTCAATCTCCATGAGAAAGTTAAAGAATTAGCTGGGGTAGCAAAACAAAAAACCTCGAGCATACTAATGGACAAACAAGGAAATATTTTTGTAGAGACAGAACAAAAATTAGGAAGATGAAAAGAATATATAGAGGAATTATTCCATTACCAGAGACAGGATACATAAAAAGATAATCAGAGTATAGACGAGGGACCCGAAATAACAAAGTTAGAGTTACGCATGCAGTAAAGTCCATGAAAAAGAATAAAGCTGCTGGTCCAGATGAAATACGAAGTGAATTGCTAAAACTGGTCAAAGAAAAAAACATAGATCTTTTAGTCCAACTACTGAACACAATCTATTCCACAGGAATCATTCCACGTGAAATGCTGACATAAACATTTATGTGTCTACCAAAGAAATTCAATGCCAAAGCATATGGTGATTATCAAACGATCATTCTATTGTCATGTACCTTAAAAACCCTGCTAAAAATTATCCATAATAGAATACACGGTAAGCTGGAGATGGATATTAGTGATTCCCAGTTTAGATTTCGGAATGAAGTGGGCACAAGAGAGGCACTATTTTCTTTTTATGTGCTGACACAAAGATGTTTGAATCTTAATCGAGATCTTTATGTATGCTTTATAGACTACAACAAGGCATTCGATAAGGTAAAACATGACCGACTTATAGAAGTACTCAAAAACAAGAATCTGGATGTGAGGGATGTAACATTGATATCAAATTTATACTACAGCCAACGATCAAATGTGAAAAATGGAAGAGAAGTGTCAGAATAAGTGGAGATAAGAAGAGGAGTCAGGCAAGGTTGCATACTGTCGCCGTTATTTTTTAATGCTTATTCTGAAGAAATTATAAAAGATGCTTTGGTAAACGAGACAGTCGGCATAAAAATGAAGGGATGTTTAAGTAACAACATTAGGTATGCCGACGATACAGTCATAATAGCCGACAACTTGGAAGACTCAGAAAGAATAATGAACAAAATATTAAGATATAGTGAAGAATACGGACTCTCTCTTAACATCAAAAAAACCAAATTCATGAAAATTAGCAAGAACAATACAAGTGAAATATTAACGGTAGGCGGCTAGCAGATTGAGAGAGTAAAAAGATATACTTACTCATAAACGAGAATCACAGAAAATAACGATTATCCTGTAGAAAGAAGAGTCAGAATTGAAAGAGCACGTGCCAACTTCGTGAAAATGAAAAAGATTTTATGCAGCAAAAATCTGACATTGGCCCTCAGAATAAGGTTGGACATTAAACCGGAATACAATAAATCGACTTAAAGCGTTTGAAACGTGGACATTTAGAAGTATGTTAAGGATTCCAAGGGTAGATAGAGTCATGAGTACAAAAGGGTTAAAGAGAATAGGCAGAGAGAGGGAAATGGAAAATACAATAAAAGAAAGGAAATTGCAGTATCTCGGACATGTGATGAGAGGAGAAAGATACAACATCTTGAGACTCATAATTCAAGGAAAAGTAGAGGGTAGGAGACGCGTAGGAAGAAGACGCGTTTCCTGGTTGAAGAGCCTGAGAGAGTGATTTGGTTGCAGCTCAAGGCAATTGATCAGAGCAGCTGCCTCGAAGGTCAGAATAGCCATGATGATTGTCAACCGTCGTCACGGAGATAGCACTTAAAGAAAAAGAACAAAAAATGTGATATGAGAAGACTAGAAGATAAGAAAACAAAGGAGACAGTCGCACGAATTCTTTCAGAAAAGCTAAGTAACATGGAGCAATTATATGATCCAGAAGAATCACTCCAGAATATATGAGAAACCTTTAACAAGATCAGAGAAAAACGTCTAATATAAAATAAAAAGAAAAGGAAAAGGTAAATGAATGACAATATACTACAACTTATGAGGAAAATCAAACAATAACAAAAGAATGTACAAAAATATTTAGAGACAAATAAGAACTGAACTACAAAAGGCCAAAGAAAATTGGTTAAAAACACAGTGTGAAGAGATAGAGTTGTTGGCACAAAAACACGAAACCTACCTACCATATTTTTAAAAACATACATCAAAGGATATATAGACTATGCGAAGTAAACTTCAGCTGTACAAAGTTTGGTTTTTGGAACGCAGTGGGTACGAGAGAGGCTCTCTTTAACATTCAAGTGCTATTACAACGATGTAGAGATGTGACTTGCGATATTTAGGCCTGCTTTATTGACTACCACAAGCATTTGATACAGTAAAACACGACAAGCTGATAGAGATATTAACACATATTGGAATAAACAACTGTAATCTAAGAGCTATTAGCAATCTTTACTGGAATCAAACATCATCTATCCGTACAGAGGCAGGAGAATCCCATGATATCAAAATCAAACGTAGGGTCTGACAGGGATGAATACTATTACCCTTGCTGTTTAACATATACACTGAGGCAATAATTCAAGAAGCAGTATTGGCCCATTGCCTAGCGGAAAACAATCGAGCTTTAAAAGCTAAGCGAGTTCCCAATGCAGAAGGTGAGTAGATCAAATAGTTACTCTTGTAGAGTTTTTTAAGCGAAATAAAACAAAGAAGAAGTGCCGTAAGTAACGGTACGTAGTAAAAACTTTTGAAGAGGTTTAGAAAAATTGTATCTCCAGAGAACTCGTTTATAGTTCCAAAATTCCTTATTTACTTAACTGAAACAACGAAAATATCGAAAATTAAGTAAAAAACGAGATGCCCTGTGAGGACCAGTATCAAAAGCGTCGATTAGAGACACACCTCGAATGTCATATAGATTGGCGTCGAAGCTAATTTGAAAATTGTGTGAGAGTTATAAGAAATATAAGATTTAAAATCGGATTCAGAAACCCACATCATATGTTGAGAAGTAATAAAATCTTCCATGAATGCAACATATGTCTCTTTGTGATTCGAGATTTACCTGAAGCGATTCTATAGCATACAAAACGAAGATATGCATAAGAATAACAAATAAATAGCAAAAATAAACGAGTGAAAAAGGCAAATAATGGATTGGGTTGTAAAAACGGTGGTAAGCAGAAAATCGGCCTGTTAACTTTCGGAAACGGTAACAATATGTTTTAAAGCAACTAAGTTAGATATGCCATTGAATAAGATCACATTATAGTACAGTAAAAGAAAAATATTGAATGTAAAATATGAAAATAAACACCTCATACCTTCCCAAATAGCGAAAGATATGGGTTGCTGCAACTAATTAACTAATTCTACAAGGAAACGTAGTAAAAAACAGGGACCAGGAAGGCGAAGGATTTTCTGACTAAAGATTCTAAATACGTGGTTCAACACAACAATCATAAATCTTTTCAGAGCAGCAGTGTGCAAAACACAGATTACGATGATGGTCGCCAATATCTGAAACTACAAGAAAAATATCCCCTCATTGCTTTCCTTGCCACTAAGGCAATAATTGTATTTACACTCCAATGTTTTATTTGGCGTACATCTATAAAACAAATCTGTTTCGTCGGCGTTGTAGTTGTAGTCCGTTAAGTTGTTTTCCAGTCCTCGCAACACATATTTAAGTCTTTTTAACCTAGTTGCTTAGCAAAAGTTGCTTAGAGCGTTCTTCTGGAAAAATTCAACTCATTGGAAAAATTTCTGAAATCATTTTAAAAGTCCTTTTTTGAGATCAGGGAACTCAGCATATTTCGACTAAAATTTGTTGACGGGGCTACCTTGGGTCGTATGAGCTAAAATTATATTTCTTTTTTCCAGTATGGTGGAAAGCCTGGTCTTTGCAATATCGAACTCTTCTGCAAGTTGAGATTTTGTTTTATTCCCGTTTTTTACAGCGTTTATTAACTCAAATTATTCTCTTATTGTTCCTGACCGATGTTTTTATGATGACTTTAACCACAAGGGTTAAAATTCGGCAAATTCCGATGTTTCGGGTTACAGAGGTAAATGGATGTACCAGTTTCCGAATTCCGTTTGAGTTATCGAAGTATGTATTAGAATCACAAGGTTAAATTCTCCTTAATAGAATAGGATTGAAATAGGACCAGAGTAAAAGTAGGAGTTATTGATAATTTCTTGTTATCGACGTTCGAGTTATAGATAGTCGACTGTGTATTAACTTTATAACATTTTATTGACAAAACTCCGTCGTTTATCTTGCAATGTTTTAACATAAAAAAAACTAACGACAAGTCTTCATTATTCCCAGTAAAAAAAATGGTAAAATTCTAATAAATCTCCGTCAAAGGAAACAAGCAACAAGACTAAAAAGATAATATAATGACTTAGGTTAATGGATTAATTTTAAAAATAAAAGAATAAAACAGGCTAATCTGCTTTCAGTCTTTCAGGTCCGACTGTGATATTTATATCAGTAGAAAACGAGGTTGAACAGACTGCCACCTCGATAACTTCCTAAAAAATTTGGTTAGTATGCAAATTTAAGTGAAAATGGTTAACAAGGGATAAGAAAAGGTCGTTTAAGAATTTACCCTGAGTTTGAAAAAAAGTAAGATACAGCAATAAAACATCCAAAAGATAGTCTTTTTTCATGTTTTTAAATTTAACTCAAATACATAAATACGTAAGTAAAACTGGACTTTTAATTTTTCTATTAAAACATTTCTTTAAAGGACAGGTAGAAACAACGAATACAGACATGCGTATGTAAAATAAGGTAGGTACATTAAGTTTTCTTGTTAAAGAAACTTGATTAAATAGTACATAAAAATGTAAGCTTAATTTGTTTTAATACAGTATCCAAATTTTTTATGAAAATTAAAACTCGTGTTAGTTTTCAAGTCTGACAATGTGTGAATCTAGAAAATTTATGGATTGATTCTGTTCTGTTTTTATTGGAAATTTAGTATTACTATGGAGTGAATTACTGTAAAATAAAAATTGGTCAAGTTGACGAAAACCAGTTTTTTACATCGCAATAACCGGTTTTATCGGTTGTTTTTTTGTCCCGGTAATAACCGGTCTTTTTTTTTTAAAGTAAAAACAGGTTATTAGGTTTTTACGGTGATTAGGATTAGGTTAGGTATTATTTTGGATCCCAATCATAATTATTATTCTCAAGTAATTATTCCAATCAAAACCATAATTCAAATTTTATTTTATTTTATAAATACACAAGCAAACTGAAAGTGCAAACTCACGTCAGCCAGAAACAATTTTTTTTTTATATTTCGTTGAAAAGGTATTTGTAATTATAATATTTACATAAGAAGTGATCTGGTACATCACCTATTTTTCACACTTGACTCTTAACATTGAAAGTGGGTGAATGGCTTTTTCTGATTACCAAAAGTAATGTTCTGACTATGAATATCGAATTAGGTATCCATGACGAATACGAATCTTCAAGGATTTCCCTACGTTTTCAAAACGATACACCCATACATAAAGTATTAAATGAGTTAAAATGTACCTATTATACAAATATACAAACGTGTTAAAAGTAATACATGATAAATTTTTTTTGATGGTAGTAAAAATTAATGATGAATTGCATTATCCAATTTATTTTTAAGTAAAATATTTATGTTGTTATTATTTTTTTTAATCCCATTGAAAAGAATCTGGGAAATTTTTTATAAGTAGAAATGGTTGGGGTAACAGGAAACAGGGAAACAGGAGAGAATCTCTCTCTTGTTGTCCACTAGAATGTAGCTTCGACTATTTTTTAAATAATTTTAAACTGTTTGTCCTTGTTTAGTGTAGTTGTATGTACAATTTTATGTTTAGTTTTATGTTTACGACATTCTGCGATTTTTGGATAGCCCAAATTTGAAGAAATTCCCCTGAAGATGCTCTAGGAGGCGAAAGTACTTGGGCAAGATTTAATTAATAAAACTGTGCTCAATATCTGCCTTTCATTTTATCAAAGTTCATTTATTTGAGCATTTAATCGTATATCAATTTACATCCAATTTTGGCTCGGAAGTTAGGACGTACCTTACCGAAATCGGAAAACTCTCTCCTTCCAGCTCCTTCCAGAATGAAGAAGCCAAAGTGAGTTTACAGTCAAACCCTCTTTGGTCTTCACACGATCTGGAGTTGGTGACCAGTGATTCCAGTTCAAGTTCTCAGGACATACGGATTCAAAGTTCTTTTCCAAATGAACTGACTCTATATCTGCAGCAGCCTTTGCTGCCGAGATTAAGTAATCCGTTTTCATTCTGGGAGCAGAACAGAACCTGTATGCCAGGATTGGCTTTTATAGCTAAAAAATACATGTCGTTGGTCGGAAGTTCGGTGGCATCAGAGAGACTGGTGTCATCATTGAATTATATTGTGTCAGATGAGAGAAGCCGCTTAACCGATCAACATATATATGAACGAGTTTTTCTCAATAGGCTTTATGAAAAATACTGGCCAACACAATGCTAAATCCATTTCATATAATATAACATATTTGTAACTTTCTAACCTATACTTTTTTACTTAAAATATTACTTCATTCTACTTATATTATACTTTTATTGTATATTATTGCAATATGTATATATTTATCTTACGCTATATTATATTTAATAATAATCAATAAATATATAATAATAATAAAGTAATAAATAAATATAATAATTAATAGAATAAACTGGTTTTATTAAAAATTGTGTTTTATTTATATTGATATTGATGTTGTTTCGATAGTACCTTCTAATTTTGATCATATTGATATCGAGTCGAATGAAGTATCGCAAACTAAAGTGCATTGTAAATGTAACTTTGTAACCTATTGGATTAAAAAAACTGAAAACCGGTTTTACCCAATATAAAAAATTTTTGAATACGGGATGTTTTAAAATCTTTATCTCTAGATGATCCATAAAAATATCTGATAGTAATGGACTTAGAGGATAAAAGATGGATAAAATACCTTGTGAATGCCATCATGTTTGTAAATATCTAAAATGAAATATAAAATACCTTGTGAATGCAATTATTTTTATTTAGGTGAAACATCAAGACCATTCAATGTTAGAATAAGTAAACATGAATCTGGCATTAAAAATAGATATTTTGATAGATATTAAATCTGTAAACGCGCATGGGAAAATGAACGACCCTACGTTTGGACCAAGGTATCGATTTAAGTATATTAACCCTTGAGTAGTCGTATGGGGCCTGTGAGACCAGCGACAATTTATTACAAATGACTCACTGCTTATTTTATGTCGGAGTGCTCTGCGTTCGTTAGTACCTTTCCATCCACATGTTGAATAACAGTGAACAACGGGGTTTGCATTACCCGACTATTTGACTCTACCCGACTATTCGAGTAACTTTTGTGAGTTCGACAAGTAAATTAATTTACTTATTTTTCGTGAAGTACCTATAACCTACATAGAGTAAGTATTTTAATTCCTATGGTTATATATAAATAAAGTAATGTTCCAGTCTTTAATTTTTTCTCTTGTATTTCAGATTTCAGTGAAGAATCCTTATTTGAAAGAAATTCAAAGATTACAACAGCTCTATAATGAAGTAGAAGAAGAAAATATTGATTTGGAAAGCGAGCCAAAATGAAGAGAGTGGCCACAACACAGATACAGAAGAAGAATGGTTAAAAGAATTGGAAACAGAATTAAAGGAAGGATTGAGGGAAGAACCTGCAACTTTAAAATATTTTGAAACAAATACCGAAAACCAGTGGCCCTTTTATTATTTAAAAGATGGGGTATCCTTGGGAAAACATGCGGCTACAAAAAATGTTTGGACAAAAAGTTCATACAATTTAATTTCACACTTACCAAGTTCAAAAGGAAATGCTCGTCAAGCAATTACTTCTTTAGAGTGTTGGAAATGTTTTATTGATGAAAATATTTGCAAAACCATTGAATAGAACACAAACATATTTATTTATAAACTGAGAAACAATTATTCAGATCCGAATGAAGCTAGACCTACAGATATTGTGAAAATAACGGCGTTAATTGGTCTATTCACCTACCTATATTCAGGTCTATACCCTACCCTACCTGAAAACCCCAGGTAGGGAAGACCCTACCTGGAGGTTTCAAAGCAAGCTCACAAAATTAGAAAGGAATTTTGGGCTACTAATGGACTAGGCGAAGAGGTGTTTTGAGCTACTATGGCTCATAGGCGATTTGTATTCTTGCTACATTGCTTGCGTTTTAATGACGTAACTACTAAAGAAGCAAGACGCATACAAACATAGACCAATAAGAAACGTTTTTGACCAATTTAATCAGAAATGAAAACTTAATTACGTTCCTGGATCTTACTTAACATAAGACGAGATGCTTTTTACATTCTGTGGACGTTCCGGATTTCGCATATACATCCAACATAAGCCAGCCAAATATGGCATAAAAGTATTTTCCTTAGTGGAAGTCAAATGTTTTTACATAGTAAATAAGAAAGTATATGTTGGAGCTCAGCCTGCAGGGCCATATCGCGTTAGTACTAAAACCATCGATTTAATGGAAAGAATACGAGAGCATGTGTTTCGATCGTCTAGAAATATAACCACGAATAATTGGTTTACAAGTTACGAAGTTGTAAAACGCATGCTGGAGCAGCACAAAATTACAATTGATGGAACAATTCTAAAAAATAAAAGGAGGATACCGAAGAAACTTCTTGATTCCAGCAGACCACAGTAAACGTATATGTTTGCATTTTCCAAATCCAGTACTTTGGTCTAGTATATCCCAAAATATAGTACATCTTTTTACTATGACACTCGATTGATGAAGATTCTGGAGACGCCTGTAAGCCAAATATTATTACTTTTTATAACATTACGAAATCGGGCGTTAAATTAGTTGATCAGAAATGTGCGGCTTATTACATAGGCAGAAACACCGAAGATGGCGAATAGTCATTTTTAATAATTTACTTAACATTGTAGGCATAAACTCTCACGTCATACATAAATGTAATGCAAATGAAAACCACCTAATTTCAGAACGGAGATTGTTTCTGAAATCAATTGGCTTAACCTTGACAAGAGAGAACATGCTAACCAGAGCAAGAGACCCTCATTTACAAATGGAAATCAGAAATATCACCCAAAAATTAAGCGAAGTACATGCAGATCCAGCGCCTCTGCGTCCAAATACACGAGGTCCTTGCGCCTGTTGTCCAAATCGTAACACACGATATTTTGTGTCAAACGTCAAAAATAGCTATGCTTAGAGCATGTTAAACCGATTTGCGAAGACTGTAATGAAAATTCTCACAGACCTCACAGACCCCACCTGACTGTTCATGTAATTTTCATTTACCCGATTACTTAAAGGTTAAGATAAGAAGTGTATATGTATGTGAAATAAAATAGGACCGATCATCAATCGCTGAGAAATGCCACTTATCATTTTCTTATAGGGCTATAATAAAGATGATTCATACTTATACTTAAAGCAATGAATAATAACAATTAAATGAAAGAAGGGGAGAACATTTTTAATGAAGCAAAATTTTTTTTTGTAATCAAAGTTCTGTAATAGATCGTTTGTGGCAGGGTAAAGATTTCACCCTAAAAAGAGTAAGTCTTGAGTTTTAAAAAATATTTGCATATAGTTTGTATCTGTATCCTTTTTAAATAATCAGAATTTCGAAGTTTTAAAACCTTTTGCATGTTCCACGAGTAAAACTAGGTACATTTAAAAATATGGAAAACTAAGCCGGAAATCAACAAAAATTTTATTGGCCGAAATTTAGTTAAGATATTTTTTATAGTACTAGCCAGAATTGTAGCATTTCGATTTCCCTTCGTATTTATTAAAACACCGAAAAATATTCTCAATCTTTTCTCAATCAATCAATCAATTCTCAAGCGTCGCTAAGATGGATAATGTAAACATTTTTGGTTTGTTTATAAAGCACAGTTTAGTATTTCGTGTTTAATTGTGATGCCGCCTATTAGAGGTTTTGAACATCAAATAAACAGGAATTTTTCCGTTTATGCTTTGTCTGTACTGGGTTGAGCAAATGATGGCACTCTACGATATATCGTCATAGCGTTTATTACATTGTTTAGTCCGGATTTTCTTTAAATTCGTTATTGCTTTTTCGTTATTCGTTTTTTTGTTGTCATCAGAAAATAGTGAAATGCAGTTAGTAGGAGATTGAGATTTGGAAGAGATAGCTTCAAGCTAACTTTTCAAGATAGCTTTTCAAGGCTGACAATTTTTCAAACAAACGTTTCGGTTTGTTTGCTTACCCTATCTCCAGGCCAGTAATTGCTCAGTCCTCACTTTTAACCTCCTATAAGTGATACCCAATCTGATAGACAAATAAAATCCTACACAATATAAAAGAAATTCCAAAAAAACCTATGCAGAAACTTATATATTAGAAGAAAAAATTCCAAATGAAGATACCGACCAAGAATGAACACAAATAGAGAAGATACTAAGGGAGCTTCAGAAAAGTCAATGGGAATGCTAAATTGGAATCAGAAATCACTTTTACTCTATTTATTTCAATTTTTTCAATCTAAGTCTGAACTAATTGATCGACGGGCGGACAAACATAATCTAAAGGATTAAAATTAATTTTATTTTTGTATTATTATTTCAGATGTAATAGTCAAGTTAAAAAAATGTCAAATACGGACGTATTTGCGGTAAACATCGACTGTCGTTAGGTATAACGATTTTTTACTGTTTTTTTTTTTGTAAAGCGGTTGCAATAAAAACAGGATTTCTACAAATGGTTTATCGTTCAGCCGTCCTACAAAAAGTAGTGATATTTTTACAAATAAACCAAGTTTTTAAAATGTTTTTACCTTCCATACAATGGTAGCCGTAAATTTATACAATAAAAATCGATGGCTAAAATAAAAATTAATGGAATTTCTATCGTCAGTTAACCCTCCAAAAATATTAAAATGCTATTAATACGAAAAGTAGTTATTGGTGCAACTGAATGTGTATATCAAATTTGCATTTTAATTGAAAAAGCGTGTAAATGTTTGAATACCTCGATCAAATAAATGTGTATTGGTTCATTACATTATAGTTTAAAACTATTGAGTAAAATGAAACTTAGTGTGAAAAATTAATTTAGTATTCATTGGTTTCATTTATATTCGGCTATTTTATAACAGCATCAACAATAACATATTAAATTAATATAATTTACAAAAAAAATAATTATGTCGTAGGTTTTTGACTTTTAAATTTACAAAAAACTAAAAAAAGACTGTTATTGTCATGTTACCACTTATACAATCTCAGTTTGAAATGACCGCCTCCTTATCACATTTCAAGCTATAGAAAGCTTTTTTACATTTCGTTTACTGGTTTTTTTTCTTTAGTATAATTTAATACAGTGTGTAAAAGCCAAATGGAATAAATTCATTATTTAGGTTACTGTACATATTTATAAAAAATCCCGAAACACGTCAAATTTAAATTATAACTTGATATTCTTTAACGTGAAAATGCAACCCCTACCTTCAACCCCCTTAGAATGACAGGTACAACCCCCAATTTTTAAAATAGGAAGTATAGGCTTGTGGTATATCGTTTGAAAGGTCTTTTCATTCTCCATTCAAAAATGTTGTCGCTTTCAAGTTTATTAAGAATAATTAAGATAAAATAAATTAAAATCATGTGGTTACCGAAATTCGCTAAAATATACTCAAAACTTATTTCCCGTTTAGGTCTTGATAATGAGAAAGTGAACAAAAACCATAGCAATGTGGTTTTTAGATGGTAACCATTAAAAAACTTTAAAGAATTTCCGTGGCAACGTTATTTTAACACGCATTAGTAAATTGTTTTATTTAAGTTGTCAGTATTTTAATTTAAGTAAAAAGTTCGTTCAATTCAATTCTGAAAAATGGTTAGATTAACGGAAATGCATAAAATAATAGTTTTACAAATGATTGGTTACGGAGATAACACCCGAACACAACAGGAAGTAACTCGCCTATTTCATGAGAAATTTTCTAATTTACTGCCTATATTCCAAGGAACAATAAGTAAAATAGAGAAGCCGTTTCGCGAGTTTGGTCATGTATGGCAGATAAAAAAAGCAGCTGCCAATGCACTGAGTGATGAACTCAAATTAGATGTGTTGCTTGAGTTTCAGGAAAATCCACATACATCGAGTAGACAGGCATCCACTACATTCAATGCTAGCCATATATCGATAGTAAACGTATTAAAAGAAAATAAATTGTATCCCTATAAGATGATACCTACTCAGGAGCTCATGGGAGACGATTTTGTTAGGAGACCTTTTCTTGTAAGCAAATGGTGGACATGTTGGATAACAATATTATCCAATTAGAAGACGTTATGTTTTCTGAGGAATGTACTTTTTCACTTAACGGTCATGCTAATCGGCAAAATTGGCGCTACTGGGCCACGGAAAATCCTCACTGGATGAGAGAAGAACACACTCAATACCCTCAAAAGGTTAATGTTTGGGCAGCGATTGTAGGAAACAATATCATTGGTCCCTTTTTCATTGAGGGCAACTTGAATGGACACAATTATTTGGCACTACTTCAAAATGATGTCATTCCAACGTTGGCAAATTTATATCCTGATCCAGGAAACCCTCAAGTTCCAGCAAATACGATATGGTTTCAGCAGGATGGAGCACCACCACATTACCAACTTAATGTCCGGCAGTACCTCGATACAATATTTCCCAATCGGTGGATAGGGAGGCGAGGATCGATTGAATGGCCAGCGCGATCACCTGATCTTAAATTATTAGATTTCTTTTTATGGGGATATGTGAAGAGCCATGTGTACAAAACTAAACCTTCTGATTTAAATGACTTAAAAGAACGAATAACGCTTGCGATTAGGTCGATCACGCCTGTTATGTTAAATAATGTTAGAAGACAGTTTTATTTGAGATTAGGATGTTGCCAAGACGTTCGCGGTGAACATTTTGAACATCTACTTCATTAACATTCATAGTTCTTTTTCGTGTTCTACATTTTATTACGTTTTGCATTACATTTTAGTTTTTGATTGTATTGTAGCGAATTTCGGTAACCACATGATTTTAATTTATTTTATCTGAATTAATCTTAATAAACTTGAAAGCGACAACATTTTTGAATGGAGAATGAAAAGACCTTTCAAACGATATATCACAAGCCTATACTTCCTATTTTAAAAATTGGGGGTTGTACCTGTCATTCTAAGGGGGTTGAAGGTAGGGGTTGCATTTTCACGTTAAAGAATGTCAAGTTATAATTTAAATTTGACGTGTTTCGGGATTTTTTATAAATATGTACAGTAACCTAAATAATGAATTTATTCCATTTGGCTTTTACACACTGTATACTTTGCTCGTGCTCTTAATTTTTAATATATAATTAAATTGTTGGCTATTTTTTTTTAAGCTTGTTAAGTTATTTATTTATTTATTTAGCGTATTGCATACAATACGAACACTAATTAAAAACAACAGAATACGTTAAACGGATAATTGCATCGAACATCTAATATATCAGAAGCAGAACAGCTGTTCAGCTTAAGGGCCCTTCAGGTAGGTCAAAATAAACAATTTCGCGGAACTTGAGCATCGAGGTCACGTACCGACAAACGTGGGCTTGATGGCCAGACCCTTCGAACGCTCAGCCGACGAGGAGACCAAAACTTATTTTGCCAATTCAGCGGGTGAATGACCGAGCACACACAATCCCCTAATTCGGGAGGGGAGTCACCGACTTAGGTCGGTCCGGAACACACATTTTGGAACACAAGTCCAAAGTCATGTAAAAATTCATGGAGAGAAAATCTCTTGTAGCTACCCGTTAAATCAGGTGGCTAAACTACATAAAGTAAAACAGGGGATGCCCCAATACCAAGGGCATCCGAAGTAACTTTCAGTACCAACCGTCTTCATTCGTTATGTCCTGCGATGGGGAAGGGTGGTTGGTTATAGCTTGGGGGTAAGATAGGTACCACTCCATTACAGAGTATGACCGGTTTGATCTTCGAACATGTGGGCTCCACTGATCCATTAGAACACAAATGTCACTGTGCATCTAATATATCAACATAATCTAAAACATTTTCGGTCGCATAAAAGAACTCATTAAAAACTCCTTGGTGGGCTTTCTCCAACAATATGATAAACGGTCTACCGTTGTACACCATAGTCATACTCAAAAGGAAAAGCTTTTTTCCATCTATATAAGCTGTCAGTACATCTAACACCGATGGCTGCATCAGATAATCTCTTAGTCTTAATCTATAGTTATTTTGAAGTAAAAACTACATACAACATTGAAGAGAAAGAAAGGAATAGTGGTTGAAAGGTATGAAGGTCAAATTATATATTAGTTGTCAACGCCGAATTTACCAATTAAAGTGATCCGAGTATAATTCAGTAAAGTTCTCTTTATCATTATCGTCTAAGTAAACACTATCATCCACGTTAATTTAACCGTCATCATCATCCAGCCCCATTTTCACATCTTTTGTTGGATATAGGCCTCCTCCAAACGTCTCCAGTTCTCTCTATCTCTAGCTGCTGCAATCCAGTTTGTTTCTATTCTCCTTAGGTCGTCGGTCCATCGGGTGGGTGGTCTGCCTCGACTTCGCTTGTCAGCTCTTGGTCTCCACTCCCATAATCTCTTCGTCTATCTTCCGTCTTCCATTCTAGCAACATGTCCAGCTCACCTCCACTTTTGTTAATTGATTCGCAGTATAACATCGTCTACGCCAGTTCGTCTGCGTATCTCCTCATTTCTCACGCGATCTTTTAAGGTCAGGCCCAGCATTGATCTCTCCATTCGCCTTTGTGTTACCCTCAGTTTTTCGGCAGTAGCTTTCGTTAAAGTTAGGGTCTCTGCTCCGTAGGTCAAGACTGGTAAGATGCATTGGTTAAATGTTAAAATGTTAAAATGTCTCTCATCCTTCCATATGCCGCCCATCCGAACGTGACTCGCAGGTTTGGTTTGCTCGAGCTCTATTTAGCTCGCAGGTTTGGTTGTCTCTGGTTATTCTGATTTCATGACCCCAGTATGTGTATTTATCGATTAATTCTACCTTATTGTTATTGATCTGTATCTCTTCGCTGGGAACCATATTGGTCATCATTTTGGTTTTCTCGAAATTTATCTCCAGCCGTCACTATAATAATTCTCGAAATTTAACCGTCACTATAATATTATTCCAATCACAGCATCAAAATATTTTCCGCCCGTTATCAACTAAGTGAACCGAACTTCTCTAGCCATAATTACTAAACGAATAAGCAAACGTAGTACGAATTGTCTAAACACAGAACTTTCAATACTCAGATAAAATTAGGGGAAGCGCCGGACAGGAAAGAAAAAGTAGGCGAGTGAGTGATTTACACTAGAAAAACATCTGTTTTTCGATAACCCACACGGAAATCGGGGAAGCACCTTACTAGAGGAGAGTACGTTACAAGCCACTTCAATCGTTTTAGCATTAAGAAAATAATAAAATAAACAACAGAAATGGAAAAGACATGCCAAAATGGTATACAATAATTGGGGTCCCTGGGGTATATGAATGGTATTACGTGTGAATTTATAATTTATTAGCAAAATTATGCAAGCCACAAAAAATGTGCTCCAGCTAAACATAGAAAACAACAAATTATTAGGAAAAGTCATTTTTTTTTTAATTTTAAGTAAAATAATTGCAAAACACTTTTAAGTTACGCATGGGGTCTCCAGTGACCCCGTGATATTATGAGGGCTAAAAGTAAACACTAGGGATGGCGGTTTTTGACAAAACACCGGTTTTCGGTTATACCGGTTTTTTTTGCTTTCGGTTTAACCTGGCGGTTATAACCGACCAAAAAAACCGGTTTTTGCAAAAACCGGTTTTCGGTTTTTTTAATCCAATAGGTTACAAGTTTGCTTCTGTATTTATAAAATAAAATAAAATTTGAATTATAGTTTTGTTTGGAATAATTACTTGAGAATAATAATTATGATTGGGATCCAAAATAATAAATAACCTAATCCTAATCACCCCTAAAAACCTAATAACCGGTTTTTACTTTAAAAATACAAAACCGGTTATAACCGGGACAAAAAAAACAACCGATAAAACTGGTTATTGCAAAGTAAAAAAACCGGTTTTCGGTTAAAACCGGTAGGTTTTTCCCATCCCTAGTAAACACGCAGCGATTTTGACGAGGTGTTAAACAACTACAGCTTTACTTCACAGTGATTTCCAGAATTTTTTTCCGTTTTCGTCTGATACTCAGTGGGCATTATTACCATCCATAACTTCAGATATTTTTGATGTTTTTATAATAATACTTAACATGACAGTTAATTGTACATTAGCATGTAATACAGAATATTATAGTATAATAAAAACTAAGTTGAAGAAAATTTTTTTAATCTTATATACTAAAAGGCTAAGCCCTTTTCTTGTGCGCAATACTCCTCCTAAACGGTGATAGATAGGAGAATAATTGTTTCGAATAATCAAACAGATTGTTGAGGAGATTCCCCCTAAGGTTTAAAATTTAAAAAATTCGAACCGGTTTAAAAATGGCGGCCATAAAATGAATTTTTCCTATAGTAAAGTATAGGAATTCAATATTATACACAATGCAACAACGCGTCAATTATCGAATGCTGGAATGCACCAACAAGTGTTTCCACTTAAGGAATAACGATAATGACCACTCAAAATTCGGGATCCTCCTGTCTCCGATTTTAATTTATGGGGTCTGTTTTACACTATCTGATGAGTTGGTATTTTTTTATTTTTATGTTTAGTTAGAAAGTATTCTGTTTCCAACAAGTGCAGCGTGTGTGAGGTGTTGTGATTGATATTTAGAGATTTAGACTACGTTTTGAGTTTAATACTTGAAGAATTAAATAATGAGGTAAGCATTACTTTTTTTAAAATTTATTAGTTAGAAATATATTATTAATTTTGTTGGGAATAAGCCACAATTTTACTTTAAATTAGGTTTATTTTAAATAAATAAATAAAAAATAAACTTATTATAAAGTAAAATTGTGGCGTATTCTCAAAAAAGTGGAACAGTAGGCGGTAGTGTAGACTAGCGCGGAGCATCATACTGTTTTCTGTATTTTTTAAATTTAAATAATATTTAAATATAAATTTAGTTAGTTAGTTAGTTAGAGTTCTCAAACCGACTTCTTTTTCTTAAACGTGGCATTTACAATCTAAAATATGCAAAAAAAATGTTACTTCCGGTTTTACTTTCGTTTTTTATTTAAGAGGGGCGGAGTCTAACAATCATATTGTTTCCGTTTCCTAATGTAAATCTTCCTGAAAATCCTAAAAAACTACTGTATCGACTTTCAATTTAAAAAAATTGGCGTCTATACAGTTTATTTTTAGGATTTTTGGAACATTTACACCAGGCGACGGAAACGTTGGATCGTTAGACTCCGCCCCTCTTAAATATCAGCAAAACTTACATCAAAACTCGATGTCGAGTTGGTCCGCTAGTAAATATTAAAATTGTTAATACAAAAATTTTGCATGATTCTTCGAAGGTAGAATAGGGATACTTCATACATCTCCCGAAGAAATAAAAGAACTCATAAAGCAGACCAATGCCAAAAAAAGCCCCTGGTCCAGACAACATCACAAACAGGGAGCTGAAAAACCTACCCACAAAAGCTATTGTCTATATTACCAACATCATAAACAATATGCTAAAACTAAGATATTTTCCAGACAGATGGAAGGAAGCTCACATAATAATGATTGCAAAACCAGGGAAAAATGGCACATTTCCTTAAAACTACAGACCAATCAGCTTACTATCATCAATAAGCAAGATTGCGGAAAGAGTAATTCTAAAAAGACTGAATGAAGAATCTCAAGCATTACACACCATTCCAGAAGCTCAATTCGGTTTCAGAAGTGAACATTCCTGTGAATAACAAGCACTAAGACTCACAGAATTTATAACCAAAGGATTCAACGAAAAAGCATACACAGCAACCGCATTTCTGGACGTCAGTAAAGCATTTGACAGAGTCTGGCACAAAGGACTCATCTATAAAATGAACTCATTGGGATACAGCGAGGCGATGACATGTCTCCTTGCGTCATACCTTGCTAACAGAAGGTTCCGAATTCGTATAGGGGCAACCCTGTCTGAAGTCGGAGCCCTGGAAGCGGGTGTGCCTCAGGGTGCTGTGTTATCACCATACCTGTACACCATCTATACGGCCGACACGCCAACAGAACCCGGATCTCTGTTAAGTCTTTACGCAGACGATACAGCAATAGCGGTTAGCTGGAGAAACCCGGATCATGCAGCTAATCATCTGCAAAGAGCACTAAATAGATTTCAACGATGGTGCATAAAATGGAAAATAGCCTTAAACCCAGACAAAACTCAGGCTGTAATGTTTAGTCATAGAAAAAGTGTACCAAACCGAGAAATTACGATAGACAACACCCCAGTTGAATGGACCAACCAGGCAAGATACCTAGGAGTGTTACTCGACAAGAAGCTAACATTCACAGAACATATCAACCAACAGGTATATAAAGCCAAAGCGCTGAAAAGCCAGCTCTCAACGCTCATAGGAAGAAAAAGCAAACTTAGATTTAAAACCAAAATCAGGGTTGCAAACAGCATCATCATGCCGGTCCTAACGTATGCCTCGGCAGCTTGGGGACATACCTGCAAGTCAAATAGAATGAAGATTCAGAGATCTCAGAACCAAATCATCCGAGACGCATTAAAAATACCAAAGTACGTACCTCTAAGATACGTATTTAGAGATTCAGGACAAACCAGGATACTAAGGACGCTAGACGAAAGAGCATACGATATATTCAACGGACTTACAAACCACCCTAGTAGGATGCTAAGAGAGCTGACGAACTACAACGAAAACATCAGGACGGTACACAGAAGACCAAAGCAGCAAATTGCAAGATATAGGGAGAACCCAAACGAATAACAAAGGATGCAATGGTGGAATGGTGCAATTGGAATTAAGTCCAATATACACCGGGGTGAGTGAGAGCAGTATACACTTGGGAATGCTCACCCCAACACACGCACACAAATAGGATTAAGGAATAAAAAAAGGAAAGAATTGGGACCCAGGCATATTATAGTTCCGAAGCTCCAAGGAAGTCCACAAAAAAACAAAAAAACAAAAAAAAAAAAAAAATAAAAACAAAAAAAAAAACAAAAAACAAAAAAAAAATATATAAAACGGTCTCTCTATTTGAATCACTCGGATTCATCCTTTACTTAAACATTTGTCACTAAATTCTCGTAAATTCACGTATCATTGACCAAATATGGAGGGCCCATCAGGCTCCACATATACCGTTACAACGGACTAGGCCCCTAAGGCGGATCAGATGAATACTGATATTCTCGCGAAATCCGAGCACTGAGATCTTGTGCGGCATACAAGGGCTCAGTGGCCGGACCCTACTCAGATGCTCGGCCGGCGAGGAGAACAAAATTTATTTTGCCAAATCGGCGGCCGAGTGACCGAGCACACACTCTTTTCCGAACATAGAGTCGTCAGCCACGGCTGGGGGCTCTATGGTCGGAACACACGCTTTTTTCTTTTTGTTTTAGGGACTCAAGTCCCGAAGTCATGATAGAGTAACTTCAATAGAGTCAGTAATGTAAATAGGGAGAAAAGCCTAGATGTGGCTACCCCTACAGTTAGGTGGCATAACCACAGTAATCAAAAACAGAGGGTGTTCCATTACCCAGGACACCTTCAGTAACTTTCAATCACTCAGATCATAAGCCTCCTCACGTAAGTCACACGATGAGGAGGGGTGGAAGAAAAACCTGGGGGTCAGATAGGTACCACTTCGACTAGCGAAGTGAGACCGGTTTGATCTTCGGACATGTGGATCCCATTCTTAGATTGGTATACACATGTTCCTAGGGGCAGGGTTGATCACTGCGTGTGCGTGTGTGTGTGTTTGCATGATTCTATTGCACGGCAACCAACCAACTCTTTATATGTCACATACGTTTAAATTATTACGCATTACATTACCTATTCTAATAATATACTGAACAGTAACAGAATTTTCATTTAAAAGATAAAACACCCTTCCGCAAAGTAACTCTTAAGTTTTAAATTGTGATATTAAAACTAATATTAACTTTTTCTAAATTTATTCTAGCAAAAAACTTTATTATATTTTAAAAGTACTTTATAACTTCACCATCGTTTAAAAAGAAATAAAAATGACGAAAAAGTCTGAATCCAACTTTAAAGCGAATATTACCGTTCAATTGAGTTCATGAAAAATCAGAGGACCTAACTGGTAGCAACCGTAAGTTGAAAAATAACGAGATGTAAATTGATTCTGGCATTGGGATTGCTGAACTTTGGCTAAGACGAATCATCCGAATTGTAGTTAGGTTAACCTTCTTTTCTCCGAAATGAGAAAGAGAAGGAGTCGTATATAAAGGAGATATTCTTAATTTGGACCGTTTGAAATGGAAATGGAAACGACCGCGTGTTTTGTTTTTATTTAGTTGGATAAAAGAAAAGCGGTTTAAGATAACTAACTAAAGAAAACTATCAGTTGGAAAAAGACATTATTTTCCTTACTGTAAAAGCAATTTTTATATGTGGTGAATGGTTAAAAGAATTTTATGTGGTATTTATATTTATTTTACATATCTATAATATACTGTTTACAGGTTTCGTATTATCAAGTGATGGTTACTATTTTTTTTTTTTGTTTAATTAGACAAATTTATAAAAAATCTAGGACGTAAAAACACGCATAAGTATAACGATGCGTAGATAATAAATCTATTTATACAGTATGATGCAAATAAAAAAAACTTAAGAAAAAAAACGATGGAACTAGTTAATTTTGTCACGGGTAGCTCTGCCTTTCACTCGCCTATGTGTTCCGCTCCAAAACATACACTGGAGATAGATCCACAAAACTGTTATCGAGAAAATAATATAAAATAATATAAATATAAATAATAATATAAGCGAAAGCTGGAAGTGTTCGAACAAAGTCCTAAGGAAGATATTTGAACCTGCTAATGAAAAAACCGAGTATCGATATTCAGGTATTGCTTGTCAAATTTAACGTGATACTTGGCTGATTTGAAATTAGGCTCCACCCACCATGCGCATTCGACCACAACATAATTCGTTCTTATTATTTCTTGGCCCTTCGAAGTGCAAGGTACTTGTACAGTCTACGACAAAGTTTTTTTTTTTATTCTACTTATGTTTAAAGTTACTGTGTGTTGAAGAAATATCGTATTATAATAGATTTGACTTTTTAAATAATTATTGTTAAGTATTTTAAATTATAAACATGGATTTTTATTCAAAATTAGAAGGCAAAGTCTTGTCTGGACAAACGAGGTAGGTAATAGCAAATGTAATTATTTTTATGCAGAGAGAAGAGATGCAAAATCCGCATGTTAAAAGAAGGCGAAGAATAACAGAAAAATCCTAATGGAAAAACCCGATATACAACGGCTCCGCAGGAAGTTTCTCAGAAACATTAAATAATATAGGAAAGAAAATCGGCCCATAATTTACATGGATGAAACTTATATTCATTTCTCTCATACCCATGACAGATACTGGGGAGACAATACCACCGAAGGTTTGCAAAAGCCAGTGTCCAAAGGGCAAAGGCTGATTATTTTTCACGCCGGCGGCCAAATGGGGTTCATAAAAAACGCATGTTTGGCATTTAAATCTGGTACGAAGTCTGGAGATTATCATAGCGAAATGAACTATAATAATTATAAAAAATGGATTCATGAAAAACTTATTCCTAATATACCAGCCCGTAGTGTATTGGTTATAGACAATGCATCATACCACAATGTCCAAGTGCAAAAATGTCCCACTATGGGGTGTAGAAAATACGAAATGAAGGAACGGTTAACACAAAAGAACATTTCCTTTTCAGACGAAAGGATAAAAGCAGAATTATATAATCTGATAAATATTCACAAACCTTGAAATAGATCAAATTATGAACAATGCAGGTCACTCTGTCTTAAGACTACCTCCCTACCACCCGGACTTAAATCCAATTGAGTTAGTGTGGGCTGCTCTAAAACAATATGTGCCACTCGAAGGGAGTGTGGCCGCTTTGATCTTCAGACATGTGGGTACCACTATTCCATCAGAACACACATATCAGTGTAGGAGCTGGGTTGTACGCTTGTGTGTGTGTGTGTTTTCTTTCCCAATTTTTGTCCCCAGTTTTTATTGGGAATAAGCCACAATTTTAGTTTAAAATAAGTTTATTTTGAAGTTTCGCGTTCCACTTTGGAAATCGTTAACTCAAAATATGAAATACGACGGGCGGTGTGTACAAAGGGCAGGGACGTAACCAACGCGAGCTTGTGACTCGCGCTTACTGGGAATTCCTCGTTTATGGGGAACAATTGCAAGCCCCAATCCCTAGCACGAAGGAGGTTCAGCGGGTTACCCGGGCCGCTCGGCCAGGGAGGACACGCTGATTCATTCAGTGTAGCGCGCGTGCGGCCCAGAACATCTAAGGGCATCACAGACCTGTTATTGCTCAATCTCGTGCGGCTAGAAGCCACCTGTCCCTCTAAGAAGAATTGTGTGTACGCCTACAGTAAAAACCGCGTGCAGCAAGAGCAGGAAACTCCGCCGACGGGCCTTTGGGATGTCGAAATACGCCTAGTTAGCAGGCTAGAGTCTCGTTCATTATCGGAATTAACCAGACAAATCGCTCCACCAACTAAGAACGGCCATGCACCACCACCCAAAGAATCAAGAAAGAGCTCTCAATCTGTCAATCCTTCCGGTGTCCGGGCCTGGTGAGGTTTCCCGTGTTATTCCCCAATAAATTAAACAAATTTTGTTTTTGTTACTTGGTAAAAAATTCTTCTAATAATTTTATTTTATCTGACTTATTCATATTGACAACTCAGTCACTATTTGAGATATATTTTATACGATATATTTCTACAAAATCTCCTTACAAAAATAAAATGTTCGGGAAGGTAATAAAGTTATACAGTTTAGTACCTAAATACCGGATGTTGGCAGCCATCCCAACGGGGCTGATATTATTCTATTGTAAAGAAATAAACAACAAATTAAAATATTTATGACTTACTAAAATTTAGAACTACTGTTCTTTTATTCTTATACAGTTTACTGTAAGGCAAATGTAAAGCTTTCATCTCTGCCAATATTCCTCTTATAAAATTACAGAACGAGACATTAATAGAATTGTTCGAAAAAACTGCCGCTTAAACATGACTGAATGGTCAATATTAACGAGTCACATAAAATATAATTATTAGATGAATTTTTTTACCAAGTAACAAAAACAAAATATTTCGTATTTTGAGAAAAATTTCCGAAGAAAAAATTAAAACGTCAAAATAACACACAATATAGACATATCATAGAAGTTCCATTAATAAATAAGGTCACTCTCTGTAAACTTGTAGTATGGAGTGTACCAACGAGGCGAAGAGACCGACCGCATTATGTATCTCTTTTCCTCCGAATGCGTTCTCACTTAATTTTCTACGCAAGTGGACAAATTTGTCAAGTATCACCTTAAATTTGACAAGCTGTACAACCATAAACTCTACCAACTGTTCAGAGAGGCACTGATCTCAGAATTCAGTAATCTTCAGAGACTTCGATAAGCTGGTCATGTAGTAAGGATGGAGATCATAAAATTGCCAAAAAGAGCCCTAAGTAATAAAATGCAGGACGCAAGACCAAAAGAAAGGCCACGGAAAAGGTGGGAGGATGAAGTGGCAGCGGAAGAGCAAAATTTGCTAGACGTGAGAACCTGGAGAGAGAAGATCGGGGCGGGACCGGCAAAGTTGTAGGCATAGTTTGGAGAAGGTCAAGGCACGATTTGGGCTTGTTCGCTATTAGAGAGAGACAGCTCTGATAAACAGCAAGCTCAGTAAAAACAGGTTTAATTTAATTAATAATATATTCGACAATAAATAACAAAATAAAATTAGATCCTAGGTAATATGTACAATAAAAAATTAAATGCCAATCTTGGCGAAGGTATTAACTGCGCTATGACCTATGTTGGCACATGAGAAAAATAATAACGGTTAATATTTTAAAAAATAAAACAAAAATACGATGCGTTTGTACACACATGCGCGCTAAAAAAATAATTTGAACTAGATATGGACGGATCGATCAACACTTGATTCGGAAAGAGCGGAAAGTGACTAATCAACACTTAGTCACAAAACGCTTCCGTCTTAGATCAAAACTCTAAGACTGGGTACTGCAGCTGCCACTAGATCAACACTCTAGCAAAAGTGGTTGGTCTTCGATCAAAACCTTAGGACCAATAGGGTTGTTCCCTGACCAGAACTCTAATAGGGCTCCCAAAATAAATGGCTCAATAAAGCTGACTTATGGTCGTATGCTCACCGGCTGTGTCCCCTTACATAATTTGGTGAGAAAGGGAGAGAAAGGACATTTCAGAGAAATAGGGAGATCAAAGAGATAAGGGGAGAACGTCACAAGCGAGGAGAGAGACACATCGATTGGGATGTGGCAGAATGAGTGAGATGCAACAGGGGATGTGGCACAGTTCACCAAGTCACTAATACCAAATATTTGGAGCTGGCTGGACTGCAGGCACAGGCGCATAGACTACTATCTGACGCAAGTGCTCACAAGACACGGGAGCTTCCGTAGCTACTTTTACAGGTTCAAAAAGGTCGAATGAGTCAATTGTCTATATTGTGGGGCTTCGGACACTGTGTCGCATACCCTTTTAGGGTGTGTCAGATAGGTAAGAGAAACGAATGAGCTAAAGAGAGTGCTTAAGCCGGTGAGAGAGAGGGTAGAGAAGATCGTGATGGATAAGCGCTGGTGCAACAAATTTCACAACTATGTGTGAAAGGTTCACTAGAAGAGGAGGTGAGGGAGCTACATGCAGTTCTAGCAGCTATTGAGAGGGCAGAACTGGACCCACAGAAGTAGGAAGAAAGAAAGGTTAACAACACAGGGATAAAGGCAAGTATGAATAAGAAAGTATGAAAGATAGAAATGGCGGATGCACAAGAGGGCGATGGTATAAGTAAAATGAGGTGAGGGTTGACTAAGGTGCAGGCGCATAAGTGCGAGAAACAAAAGATGTGTGATGCCGAGCTACTGAAAATCGGGAAAAAGTTATGTTATAACAGACAATCCTAACCCGATTCCCTAGTATGAGGAGGTAGCGGTTTAGCTGGTCCCGGTCACATCGGAGTTACGAAGGACAGGGAGGTCCGACCCAGGACCAAGCTGGTCGATATGATTCTGTAGAGGCTATTAGTTTTAGGAAATTAGCACTCTCGGAAATGTTTACCTGCGGCGTCTCTTTCCAGATTCGTCACCGAGTGATGAGAGAAAAAAGTGGAATTTAGCGGTGGGTGTACGTGCGTATAGAGAGGATGTAAGCTGACGTCGATAGCTGGCGATGCACATTGTAACAATTTCTAATTTGATTAAGGTATGCTAACAAAATGTAGGTCATAAAGGATAAATTATTTGATTATTGCTTGATTATTGATCAACTATTAAGATTAATTACTATGGTTAATTTTCTTGAATGTTTATGTTTCATGTCAGTACAAACAGTGTCCTCACTTGGTATTGTTATGTTGATATCTTTATCAATGATAGAAGTGTGACATGCATACTTTATTGGTGATGTCAATTCAATTTACTAGTAGTAGCACCCCGGCATGTTTACATTTTTTTAAATTACCATTTTGGTTGTGTAGGAATTTAAGTTAGTCTTGAACATGACGTGTTTTAAGGATGTGGTAGCTACACATTTGTGAGAAACAACCTATTAGCGTACATTTCCTTGGTAGATCTTTAAAGATTTTGCTTGGGTAATTTTGCTGGTAGAATAAACAACTCTCTTTTACCTAATTTTAAAGAACGTGGCCATATAATGCTACCTAAAGTTAAAACAAAAAAAACAATATCAGTGATTTTGAAGTTTTGTTTTCCTCCGTGTTAGAAAGTAGTCTGTCCTCATACATAACTTTTTATATACTTCCGTTCTTTGCACTTTTTACATAAAAACTGACTTATATTTAATTTGTTAAGCATGGTTTGTTGGAATTTCAGTCCAAAAGCACAAAAGACTATCACGAGGAGATGACAGCTGATGTTTTCGAAGAGTATTTTGAGCAGATGATTGAACACATACCACCAAATTCAATTATAGTATTAGATAATGCACCTTATCATTCACGACTAGTAAAAAATTTTGAGTAAAATCCTTTATAAAAAGTTATATAAAAAAAAATTTTTTTTATATACCTTTTTATAAAGGATTTTATTCAAAATTTTTTAATATATGGTATACAGCCAAATACAGGAACTTTGTTTCCTTGTGGACTAGTAAAAAGACTTCCAACCACTGCGTGGAAGAAACAGGATATTCTTGACTGGCTGCTGAATAATTATCTGCCTTACGAAGATGGAATGGTACAAGCAGAACTTTTAAAAATTGAAGAACTTAGTTCAAGAAACACGTAGTTGACAAAATGGCGGAAAGGCGAAACATCACAGTCCTTAGACTTCCACCCTACCACTGCGAAACAAATGAAAAGTTATGTGGCTAGAAAAAATACGTCATATAAAATACAAGCTGTACATGAATTGTTATACGAGTCTTTACAACATATTACAGAACAAAACTGGAAAGATGCAGTAAGACATGTAATAGAAGAAGAACAAAAAATGTGGGATCTTGATAACATAATTGAGGCGACCGTAGAGACACAACCGCTAATTATTAACCCTCAAGACGACACGGATTCTGAAGTTTGAATTTGAATTTATTTTGAATTTGAATAGTTTTCTAATCGTAATTATATAAGTTAAGTAATAGTAGTTATAATCGTAAGGTATTAAACGGGAAAGGCTCAAAATGTCGCCTAAATAAAGGATAAACAACAGTTTTATCCTTGTCTTATAAGCTATAAGGGGTACAAAAATTTTAAAATAGCGTTATTTTAAAGCGACTTATTCAAACATTTTGGCTATGTGCTAAAAATGAAAAAAAAAAAACTAAATAGAGAAGATGGTACTGCTTAATTCAGTACACATGAATACACACATGTATTCTTGTGTACTGAATAAATGTATATTTTCAGTATCTACATAAATACATGATAGTATTTTCTACCCTATGAATCATTTCCTATTTGTTTCAAGAACATCATAATCAATTTTGACAATAAAGAAAACGGGTTTCACTATTTTTCCTTACTCTTTTATTATTATTTTTCCTGTACTATTAAAAGCGGAATAACTAATTTATTCCTTTAATTATCCATACACTCTGTAGGAAATTATACACAAAAATGGTGTATTCAAATTTCAATTTACCCTTTGCGAACCTCTAATAGATTAAATAATGATATGTTGAAATAAAAGAGCATTTCGTCAAATTTCGGTAACTAACAGCAACGGACGGTCAACGTGGAATCACGTAATTCATCAGTAAAGATAATTTGCGTTATCCGCTAAAATAATTGGAGAAATGGTACGAGGAGAACGAGCTCGTATTTCCGGACGCGCTCTATCGAAATTGGGGTAACACGGGATATGGAGACATGTTATGACGGAGCTGTCCTCCCGTTTTGATACAATCTCCGATTTAACTACTCGAGCCTCGGCCTACTTTTGCTCGTAGCGTTTCAATCTTCTGGAATATAGAATCGTTATGCATACATATGTGTTACTTCGCTACCTGTTTGCCGCATTGCTTTATGATCTAATAATCGTTAAATTATAAATTTAAAATATTAAGAGGCGAATTAGCCTCAAGAATTAAAAGTTTTACTATAATGAAAATATTTGATTGTTATCAAATATAGAAAAAAAAAATTCTACCTATATCCCATTAAAAATCTTAAAATTATTCATCTATTTGACGTTCTTATTCCCTTTCCGCACGCCGTTTCTAAATTATATTTTCACTAGCTGACCCGACGAAGTTGGTAGCTCTTAGAATTAATTAATTTTAATAATAAATAAAAATTAAAAGACAACCAACCAAAGGATGCTCAAAATTAATATGTACGAAAAATTCTAAATCATATTAATGCTTTCCAATAAACAATATTTTTGGTCTTTTTATGATGCGTAAATTTACAACAACGACGGTTTACAGATGTTTGAAAACGCGACGTATGATTGGCCATGCGCGAAACATGGAAACTTCAATTTGATTTCAACTTTCAACGATTTGCCTAGCGATTTGTTTATCATTACTACATAATCCAAATACACGGGAAGGTATATATGCTTAAAATCAAATGGTAAGTCCGTTCGGATCATTGGTATATTTGGTATCAAGACGTCCTCTCTTTGTATTTTCCATTGAGGATCGTTGCCTCAATGGCATTATTCAATAGCTTTTTCATAGTCAATCTTTTTCTACTTAGTAAGATTTGATCATTTTGAGCTGTGTATTTGATTGGTCTGACATTATTATATTTATTGTGACAGACAAATAATAAAATAAACAAACAACAAACAATTGATTACATATGTTAATTCATAAATTATAATAATTATTAAGATCTAAATTTTGATATTACATATTTTGAATTCCTTCTTTTTTTAAAGAGTATTTAAATAATAGTTTTTACATCAAATAGGGTTATTATTATTTTTATTATTATTAAGGAATAAAACACAAGACTTAACAATATTAAAGACAGAATTATAACCAAATTAAAAGATAACTGGGCAATATCAGAGGCAGCAAAACATTTTAACTTAGAACCACAGTTTTTCTATTAATAAAAAATGGAGGAAACAAGAAACTCTTCAAAGAAAGCGAGAGTCTAGAAGACCAAAACTATACTAAGTTTAGGTATGTAAAAATAAAAGTAATATTTTGTAATATCTTCATCAGCATTGATAAGAGCTTGTAGTCTTCAGTCCATCTGCGTGAAAGGAACTATGAAATTGTCTTCTTTTGAGAGCTCTTTTTTGAGGTATAAAATTACGCCGATACAACCATTTATAATATCCCCCACACATTTTCGATTGGGTTTAAATCTGGACTGTAGTTGGCCATAGTAAGGTTTCGATGTTGTTATTCTGGAGCCACTGGTTTATTATATTTGTAGTGTGAACAGGACAATTATCAAGATAAAATTATTTTCTGGATACAAATGTTCTACACTGGTAAACATAATGTTTTCTAGAATATTCAGATAATTCTGCCCAACAAACCTGCCATCAATACGTCATACCATTCCCATTTCTCTAGATGAAATCCATCACCATACATTGGCGCTAAAATGATCAGCTCCTCGATATCTATCAACATATAGAGGATTGTATATATTATTATCTAGTCTATACACCGCAATTTTGCCCTTTTTGGAAGATTGAAAAATTTTCTCGTCTGTAAATATTACCCTGTCCCAAAAATCTTGATTTTGTAGCTCATGGTTTAAAGCAAATATAAGACTTTATTGCTTCTGTTGTGGAGTAAGAGCTTGTTTTTTTGCTGCAGTTCGGTACCTAAGACGCGATGCTTTAATTCTGCGCCAAGTTGTTGTCTTTCTTCCTGGAAACTGTGACATAATTCTTGCAGTTTTTGCATCTTCAAAATGATTCTCTTCTAATCTCACCAAAAGCGTACGATCTTCATAAGCGGTAGATATTTTTGGTCTAGAGGAAAGCAAGGTAATGACCTTGCTTTCTTTCGAGAGTTTCTTGTTCTCTCCATCTTTTATTAATATTAAAGACTGTTGTTCTGTTTACGTAAAAACGGTTCGCTACGGCAGATAGTAACAAACCATCTTCTAATTTCGTGCTATATAACAATTCTTGCTTTTAGTTCTTTGCTAGCATGTGGAGCCATTTTTTGAGGTTGATCAGAATAAGGCACTTTCAATGAATTTGGGAGTCTGGACACTTTCAATGAATTAAAAAACTCTGTGGAATAGTTGACATTGTGTTCACCATGACTGTTTATTGGGCACTAATAAAAATTTTAAAACTTATTTGGTTTCACATATGACATCACAGTACAATTTCCGTTATAATTTTAAAAATAGAAGTAACTGACTTCAACACACAAAGCGTTGACTCTGCCTGAGTTAGAAGAAACTGTGCGTACTTGTGAGGCTGGCGAGAGTGATGAAAATGTTTCTTTAAGTAATACAGAATCTGATTGTTTGAGTGAGGATAAAGATAAAGAGCTTACTAAAAATAAACATTCTAATACCATTTTAGGAGAAGCAGATGTTAGTTAAGAGGATAGTGAAGAATCACAACGATCAAAGAAGAAAAATAATGTATAAAAAAAATAGTTTAATGTGGTATAATACTCCGATTTTTTTAAATAACATTAGCACAGTTTAAAAAAATGTGTTGTTTCGTCTACTAGGTTCTAAGTCTTACGCTTCAAATACTCCAGAAGAGATTTTGGTTTAAAAACTCTTTTTTGGTGACTCAATTGTAGACTATGTATATAACTCCAACACAAATCAAGAAATCTCTAAACAGTCTTCTAAATTTATTTAAACTCTAAGTTTGTCAGCTATTACAGGCAAAGAAGAGATTTTAGCATTATTCGGTCTTTTATACAGTGTTTAAAAACTAGTTACCTCAGATTATGTAACTCAGATTTATGGTCAAAACAATTTGGAATGCCCATTTTAAAAGCAACAATGTTTCAAAAACGCTTTGAATTTTTGATTAATTGTCATCGTTTTGATGTCAAAACAATTAGAAACGAAAGTAAACGTGATGATAAATTTGCACCTATAAAATTTATTTGGAATGAATTTATTGAAAATTGTTAAACCATTTACACTCCTATACAATGTATATGTGACAAATTATGAAAAGTTACTCCGTCTTATGTAAAGGTACAAATCCGAAGATTTCTATTGACGAAACCAAAATTCAGATTTTTGCTTTAATCTGTGTCTTCTAAAAATTGCAAGGCAAAACAGACTATGCTAAAAGATGTAAGAGAGATGTGGAGAAGCTAAAAGTTGCATTCCACAACATATCTTCCCATCTAAGCAAAAATCCTTGGCGAATTGGTTTCTACTACTCATAATATCGAAAAAATTAAATTTTATATAAACCGGAGAAATATGGAATTAAAATCGTTATGTGTAAGACATAAGGACATTTCTTGCAATAATCATCTCAGTTTAGATCTCAGACAAACAATGGGTAAGTGCTACATCTGGTCTGTATTTTTGTATAAAGCAGAAATATGGACACTAAAAGTATCAAGTATGAACAGAAGTTTCATTTTTATATAATAAATTTCAGTTTCAGAATATATATTTGTTTTAATTGCAAAAAATATAGAGCCGTTGAAAAAAACTCAATGTTTTCATTTCATTTCATCAAACGATGGTTGTCATTGCAGTCAAACTGTAAATAATACATGCCGATTGAATGCGTGACAATGTTTACAGATTTTTATTTAAAATAGGTATAATGAAACAAATATTATGTTTTTTTTTTTAATAAAAATCACAAAGATTTAGTTTTTTTTTAATAATGTATGAGACATACTTTAAAAATGTATTTTTATAGCAAGAATTTCGTGAAAATTCTTTGGTTGGTTTATCCAAAAGATGCGCTCGTTTGGTAACGCTTTCACCGGGATCCGGGATATAGAAGTTTTGATATAATTTTCAGAAAATTTTAGTATGTGTGTCACGCGAGAAGGGGGGATACGCAGTCCGCTCTATTTGCATAATGACTTACAGGCTCTCGAAAATCCATGGAATTTGCGAAACGTTTATTCAAATGATCCGGTAGTCTCTCCGGATTCTGTCTTACGGAAGTTTTAACCCGAAGTCGACAGCGTCAGATCTGATCCGAATTTTCTATTACCTATTTTTTAATAATATATTAAGTCCTATCTATCGGTAATCTGCGAACAAACGTAACTGCTTATCAGCGATTATTTAAACTCTTTATAATGATCTTTCCAAAAATATTTTGTTTTACTTATTTTATTTTTATTTAGAAACAACAAGTAGAAAATTAACAAACAACAATATTATCATATTATCAAAATTTTAAGTTACGCAAATACCTAAACTATAATAACTGTAAACACATTTCACAGGATGTCATAAATGAGTAATAAATAAAATCAGAGATTATGGAGACAAAATTATATTTTCTAAACCTTAGTTCTTATCTTAATTACCAAATGAAAGATGATTTTCTGGTAAATGAATTGATAAGTAAAAACATAGTAAACAGTTGTAAAAAACATTAATACAAAACCCCCTAAAACCATTTTGGTTTTTATGTTCAGTACACTTTTTTGTGCTAAGGTAAGTTAGGTTTATATAGTCAAATAAATGACAAAAAAATTAATATTAGTAAGCAATGAAATAAACAATGCATGTAAAACGAAGCACAAAATAAGTTAAACTTCTTTCTTAAGTGAGATCTCCATTACGTAAGTTGGCAACATCATAAACATTCTACTTTTCAAAGCAGCTGGCCATAGAGTTGTTTTAATTTACAACCTATTAGATTGTTTGGTCAAGACATTAGTCGTCTTTTTACGACATTCTTTTTGTCGTCTATTTTATCTAGGATTATTTTATAACCAGTTCAAAGGTTTCAAGAAATGTAATATTATAATTTCGAGTAAATATTCAAAATAATGTTGCTCGCGCATCTATCCATTGGGCGCGGAAGCATCTAACCTACTCCAAGTATCAAACTGTAGTCCTTATGGTTTCGACCTTGACCGCCTCTAAATTGGAGCCTTCGTAAACTCTTCGCCATTCATCTCTCTCTCTCTCTCTCTTTCTCTCTCTCTCTCTTACTTTCTCTCTTTCTCTCACACACTTTGTACGTCCAACAAACAAGACAAAAATTTTGTTTGAGTGATCTCTTGACGAGGTAAGCCAAAAAATTCGTTTTCTTTTATATATTTTCAAATAAATATTTTGTTTAGACCATTACCGGGAGCCCTAATAGTTGCTGGAACTAAGTTCATTGACCAGAGATTATCTAAATAGCAATGGATTTATGGTATGTGTTCTGAAACCTACAATATCCCGTTTGATTAACCACCAAATCCTATATATTTTTATAATGGATATTGTTTTCCTGCTGCCGATAGATTCAACGTTTATGCCAGCCTGACGACCTAGACGGTGAAAAATTATATCCTTCCAACACGTCACATCAACATTTGGATAATATAGGTTGTACCCATTTTATATTTTTTTTATTGAACAGTGAAGATTATCTATAAACTAAATAACAGTGAAGTAATTTATTATTGATTTTTCAATTACAATAAATATCTACATTCTACCTAATATACAAATATATTTTTGACGTGACAACGTCTTAAATTAGGTTGTGGCTCGGAGTCATTCATGAAAAAGTGTAACGCCCGCTCACGTCTGTTACAGTGTGTCGCCGAACGAGAGAGAGGCCCGCCGGACTGGCGAATGCCTTGCGTCTCTCTCCCACTCAAACATGATCGGTCCGCTGCGCGCACAGCACTAGAGAATTAGGCGCGTTGAATCGGTGCGTGCTTCCGTGCTTGTGTCTCTGTCTGTCTCGAGCGTTCTTGGCGTTCAAGACACATTACAGCAGAAACACTTCCTTTCATTTCATATTTCTCCTATCATCGTCCTATCCTCAACAAAATCACTCAAATAGAAATTAGTTAAGTTTAAGTTTACATGTACAATGTTTTAGTAAACAAAATATATTTCTATAGTTAAAATTTGTGCAATTCTTATTTTCATTCAATTCCTTGTTCCCATTGTGCAATTTAATAATATTCATATCAATAAATATTCTACCGAGAAAAAGACGTTGTCACGTAAAATCTTCGCCCGTAAAACCGACTTTACAGGCAACCGATTTTTTTTTTATGTGAACGAATTTCGAAATTTGGGATAGAGTTTAATTTTATTTTCATATATTTCTCATTCATAATCTAATGCCAAGAAACAAACACAGACTTGTTTATTTCTTTCCTGGGATGACGTAACTTTTTAACGTAGGATCTTTTAATAACGTTTGGTTCTTTATAAAATATTAAAAGGTTAGTTTTGTTTTCAATTTTTCATTTTATTTCTTTGTCTGAGCTCATTTTATTAGGAAAATTAACCATTAAGGAATGACGCCCAATTCATTTAAGTTTTAAAGATAATATAAACGGCTTCAAAATAATTTTTGAAATTCCCCATTCAAACTCTCCGACATGAGCAGAATCAGCAGGTCTAGATTGTTTGTGTTTTCAAGTAAATAGTTTGCTAACGTTACAATTTATCTGAAGGCACTATGTTCTAGTTTATAATATATTGTAGTGTAGATATTGTAGCCTTCTTTAAAATTTTTAACATATTTGTTTAAATAACACTTCTTTGTTTCAAGAATAAAATATTATTTGTATTTATAATATCATGTTGTTTATTTTACAAACATCGTGTATTCGCTGTCCTCCATCAGTAGATTGTCTAACGGACAACTTCTATCTAATGTGAAATATCAAACAAATGGTACACCCCAAGGCTCAGTAATCAGCCTGACGCTTTTCCTTATAGCTATCAATGATATAATTAAATCAATGAACAAACCCATTTAAGCGAGATTGTACGCGGATGATCTTATAATATTCTTAAACGGAAACAATATACAGAGTATGGCCAAATTATTACAAGATCAACTCGATAAATTTATAGCATGGTCTAAAAGGAGTGGTTTTCAATTTGCTTGATCTAAAATTCCCTGCATCATATTCTCAAAGAGACCAAAACAGATAAATGAAATACCTACTTTGAAACTTGAGGGTCAGACACTAGAATATGTAAATACAATTAAATATCTAGGTCTAATATTTGATCAAGCTCTAACCTGGAAGGACCACATCAAATATATATCAGCTATTATGCCAAACAAGAATAAACCTCTTAAAATGTCTTTCTCGTACGAACTGGGGAGCAAACAAAAAGTTTTAGACACCATTCAAAATAACGCTATCCCTATCTTAAGTTTTCAAGCCGAATTCGGTGAACTACCATAAGATTTAAGAAGACAGGAATTAATGCTCTCATATGCATCGAAGCGGTACTCTTTACAATATCACCAAACCATTCGCTGCTCGAATATCCAGCACGCAAAAACCCACATTCCCTTTTACGAAAGATGCAGAAGAATCATAAATGAATTAAACATTAAAGTCCCCGAAATCTATCCTAGCAAGATGACAACTTCTCCTCCTTGGCTAATGTCTTCTCCGTACATAAATTTGGATCTATTATCAGAAAATAAGAAAGAAAGCAATCGTCATCTAATTAAATCTCAAACCTTAATTTCTCAATTTTCTTCCTTCAAACATTTATTCACAGATGGATCTAAAACAGAACGTTGTGTAGTATCTGCCTTTGTAACAAAGGATGAAATAAAGAAATAAAAACTAGCGGAGACTAATACTATTTTAACAAGACAACTTTTTGCAATATATAAAGCCATATGACATGTTACAAAATGTCCTAAAACTAACTTCTTAATAATTACTGACTCACTAGGTTCTCTAGAAATCATCTCAAAAATCTATTCTTCCCATACTGTGGCCAAACTCATTAGACAAGTATTGCATATGCATAACCCAAACCTTAGAGAACACAACTATTGAATTCTATCCAAAAACTCCAGCGACAGATCTCAAATCATATTTCCACAGCAAAATAGTTAACATATAGAATAGCAGATGGTGTAAAAAACAGGCAAAATTACTTGAGATAAAACCAGTATTTCAACCATGGTCTGATAGTTCCACCAATCGTTTTTCTCAGGTTATAATCACACGACTGCGGCTTGGTTATAGTCGTCTTTCGCATGGACATCTGATGACAAGGGATCCACAACCGGAGTGTTATGCTTGCAGGACCCCGCTAACAATAAAACACCTTCTAGTGGAGTACCCATTACACAGTGGGGAAAGATGTAAATTCGGAATCCCGGAGAATTTGAGAGAACTATTCTTAAAGTGCGGTGCCAAAGTGATTATGCAATCTCTAAAAGCAATAAACTATTTATACAAAGTTTAATTGTTACACTGTTCAATTATTGTTAACACTTTTTCTTTTTCAATAATAGCCTTACAGCCTGATGCGAGTTTGTAAATGAAACAAAAGAAAATCTAAATACGGTGTAGTGTCGCAGTTAGGACCAGCGACATATTATCACAAGTTATTATAAATTTTTATAAACTATTACAAAGTTGTTTTAATTATATTTTTATAACTAGGTGAAACCACACAATTTTTTTATTAAGGGCAATCAAATTAAAAAAAATGGTATATCTTTATATATACCAAATTTTGTCAAAGCATCGTGTAAAACATTGGAAAACAAAGTTTTGCATAAGCATCGGGGTTTTAAAAAGTACCAAAAGCAAAAAAAAAAGATACGCACCGTTCGCGTCATAAAAAACTGGTACAACTCTTATAACCAAAAACTGTGTTTTTTAGGTTGTGTACGTTGGTCTTGTCACATGTGTCATTCTAATTTCTAGGGCACTGTTGCCAGTTCAACGAAAATATATGAAACCAGCTAAAAGCAGGGCTGTCCGACAGACCGCCAGTTTTGAGTATACTAAAAATTAAAACATTATCGAACATTCTCTATCAGTCAGTCACATTTATTTAAACATGAATCCTAAAAAATTCTCGTATTACTATTGTAATTTTCCATAATCTCAATTAAGTACCCACACATTGATTTGTGTTTTATTATAATTTATGAAAATATTTCAATTCAAAAATAATGATAGATAATCAATCTAGACATAACTTTAAATTATTTTAATAAAACACTTCAGTGATCAGTGAGATATTGGATTGTAAATGTCACGTTTTGAAAAGCGTTTTTTCGTCCCGGATATTTTATAGCTTACAATACGTAGGATAAAGTATAATGTTAGTTTTTCACATTTATTGTTTTTGTAATAAATAATAATTTAATTTTGGTAGTTTGCCTGTTACTAAACTTATTGACACAAAATACAACTCGTATTCGGTAGGTAATTGAAGTATAAAATTACAGTATATGCATTCCAATGTTCCCTGTGCCAATACCCTAGCTAAACTCTATCTTTAAATTTATTAGATACGGTTTTTTGTTGTTAATGATAAAAATAATACCTATCTAAAAACTTTGTGCATTTTTGAACGTTATTTTTTATATATTTAGATTTTGTAATTTCGTTATCTGTAATGGCAACAACGAATTGATTCATGGACCATTGTGTCCAGTCTGAACACAGGTTTACATTGAGAAAAAAAAGTGTACCAGTTTTATATGACGGGAAGTGTACATAAATTAAAAAATATTTATATATTATACTAGAGAAACATCCATTTTTTAATTATTCAAAAGAAATTATTACAGACATATTTTTATCTCTCTCTCTCTTGTCGTTTCCTCATTGCTGAGGATCGTGATTTCCTACAATGCGGGCTGTCAATTCTCTCCATCTCTTGCGATTTTGGGTTGCTCTCATGGACTCGGAAATCGTCTCTCCAGTGGCTTTCTGTACTTGATCTGACCATCGGATAGGTGAGCGTCCTCTGCCTCTACGTCCTTCTACGTTTCCGCATACAATTAATCTTTCTAAGTTGTCATTGTCTCTTCTCGCAATGTGGCCAAAAAACTTTAAAACATTTGCAAGACACTGAGAGGAGAGTCTGGTCTGAATGTTTAGCTCTTCGAGAATCGACTGATTGGATCTGTGCTCCGTCCACGAGACGCGTAGCATTCGTCTCCAGCACCACATTTCGAATGTGTCAATCCTTTTCCCAATATTCTTATACCAATTTTAAATTTGGTGATGAATTATTTAACTAATTCAAAACTAATATTGTTTTTTATATTATATAAAAATAAACTATTTTTGCTGGGCAAATTAAGAATTTAATTATAAATAAAGTGTCTAACTAATAATGTTATTTCCGTCTTTCTTATTAGTTTTTCATAGCCTCACGCAGCAACCGTATATTTTGATCAAGATATAACAGGAAAAAAAAGCGCGTGATAACCATTATAAAATATCCCGTGTTGCTAAAATAATAAAGTTATTGACAGTTTTTTGATTTATTAGACAAAAGTAAATCAATATCCAGTGCTAATATATCAGAGCAGGGATTTTTATATGGGGGCGCTGAAAACGGAAACTGATAGACCAGGGAGTTAAGGTACCAAAAGCAGTTCAAAAGATTAAATTTTATCGAGCATACCCTTGTTTCTTGTATAAAAATATGTTTATTTATTTTAAACCCCAATTTAATATCTTTGCATTTTCTCTATAATTTTCTTCGGTAACTCAATTTTTTTAACGATCTTTTACACTCTCCTGGCAAACCAAAACCGGAGATTCTTCAGATACTTTTAAGACAATTTAACCCAATTTATATAGTCCAAAAATGCTTCCTAAGGAAGCTGAAGATCTTTAAAGATGACTTCTTGTCAATCGATAAATTTTTTTAAATACCTCCAGAACGTTTCTATTTAGAATAACGAAAATTGGTAAAATATTTATCTTCCAGAAGTAAATCCATTCTATTAATTGCCAATTTCTAGTACCAGTCATAAGCATCCGTTTTGTGTAGGTCAAAATGGTTATTTTAATGCATATCTTTTTTGTTTTTACCATTTAAGCATTCCTGATACTAGATTGTTAGATTTTCAGGTATTCTAGTAACAAAAAATACTTTATTTTAAGTCGGTGGGACACACGTTTTTGAGAAAAATCGATTTGAAAATTTTTCGTTTTATCGTCATGAAAATTAAATTTTTTTTTGGCATGGAACTATAAACATTGAAGTTTTTCTTTTGGTTTTTACTTTGCAGCATTTAAACACAACAATTTCAATTCAACAAAAATAGATTTTACTAATGAAGAATACCTAATATCATCATCATCTGTCACATTACAGCTCGTTATGAGCCAAATCCTTCTTCAGATCAATCTTCCATTCGCCCCTGTCTCTGGCAACTCTACTCCATGCTTTAACTCCTATGGATTTTAGATCATTCTCTATGTTATCTTAATACCTAAGTTTTGGTCTTCCTCTGGCTCGTCTTCCCACTGGTCTTCTTCGGTCAAAAATTTTTCTGATCGTTACATCTTCATCTCCTCCTAGCCATCGAAGGCGTGCTAATTTAATACATTTTACAACGTCAGGTTCCACAAAACTTCTATATACCTAAAAGTTGTAGCGCCTACGCCTAAACCCCGTTCTTGGATTCCTCCATATATTTTCCTTAGATTTTTCTCTAGAAACGTTTAAGCCATTCTTGGTCGTTCTGTGTAAGTGACCACGTTTCAGACCAGTATGTTAACACTGACCTTATTAGTGTTTTATATATTTTTTTTTTTTTTTTTTTTGGACTGAGGTGGAAAGATTCGTAATCGACTAGGGAAGGTGTCCCTACTACTGTTGGATTCAACCAAAGGACCAGAGACATACGCCGACGGCACGATGTCAAAAACTATATGACAGAGGGCCCCCTTCGGACATCCCTGCCAGGTCGCCTACCAACTAAAGCCACCCCCTCTTCGACCCGTGGTATCCCTGGACGAGTTCATTAGCGAACGAAACATGGGGATACCACGCGCAGACTGGGTTAAAGGTGCCCTTAGGGCTATTTATTTTAGTTACAGCACTTACCTAAAAGCAGTAAGCGTGTAGGAAAGGAGACCTAGTTTCCAAGCGGATAAACTTGTGAGCTTAAAAAAGGGGGGTTGCCGTAGAGGGTAATATTTGGTACATTTTTGTACAGAAAAGAAAATATATATAGTTTTATATATAGTAACTTTAATTTTTCTGGGTAGTTTTGAGGCCATATGTTTTCTCAAACCATAATACACTTATTGGCAAGCACTATTCTTCTTTAAATTTCTTCGCTGACATTGTTGTCTTTGGTAAGCAGCGAGCCCAGGTAGACAAAGGTGTCCACACCTTCCAGTTCCAGATCATCAATTAATAGTCTATGTATCTGGTTGCCTGATCTAGTACAATACATATACTTGATTTTCTGTGCGTTTATTTTTAATCCCATTCTCAGTGCAGACGCCCTTAGTGATCGAAATGCTTTGATCAGAGATTCTGTGAACCTAGCAATATTGTCTATGTCATCTACATATCCGACCAATTGTACAGATTTATTAAAGATGGTGCCATTCGTATTAATATGGCACTCTCGAATTACTTTTTCTAGTGCAAGGTTAAATAAGAGACACGACAGTCCATCTCCCTGTCTCAGTCCATTTTTACAATGGAAGTGTCTTCAAAAGTCGTTTTGGATTCTGACTACACTCTCTACGCCTGTGAGTGTAAGTTCCGTTAGTTGAACAAGATCAATGACAAAAACCATATTTTGTCAAAACTGATTTTTATTAACAAAGCTACTTTGTATTTGTTCAATTTTCGAATATTACCTTATGATTTTATAAATAAATAATTTTTTAGTTGAAATTGTGTTTCTTATTTACATTTTATGTTTGTCTTTAAATATATGCCTAATCTATAAGTGATCTCCAAAAATCTGTCCCCTTCTCTATAACATAGGTGTGCATCGAATTTTTTCACCTGCGTGTATAAATAAAGTCTTCTTGGTGTTATTTTGTCACCTAAACCAGTAGCTACGTGGTAATGAACATGGCTCGAAGCTATTTTTTACTTTGAACACTGCAATGATATAAAATGAGTAATTCTCAATGAGTCAAAATTTGATATTTATATTTTCGAAACCATTCTAGAATTATGGTCAATTAATTAAAAAAAAATGAAATATATTTTTGTCAATAATGAAGGTTTTTCGTATTTATTTAATGAATCTAAAGTTTTGAATGAGACATTTCCCGAGGAATTACAAATTGGGCCAGATTTATTATGGTAGAATTAAACGGACATTTATTCAACAAATTAGGATGGCGATCTTGCTACCAGTTATAGAGTAGCAAGTAATGTAATTACTTTTACTACTAATGAATTAAGAACACAAGCAGTTTAAACAATACGTAGTTTAATAATTAAATGTTACCACAACTAAGTTAATATCTAGCCAAAGTTTTAGCGCAAGTTCTTTTATTGAAACCGCCAATCACTGTCCACATTACACTAGCGACACACTACACGCGCACTAATACAGATTAAAATGTTAATAATAATTATCACTTCAACTAAGGATGTTTTCTTCAATATTAGAATACTTGATTAGGAATGATCGTTCAGCTTTTAACTATAAGCTATAACGGTAACAATAAATAATATGCGAGAGTTCAAACTCTAAACAAAAAGCGTCCAGCTCAGCTGGGATACAATTTTATACTGATTACTTAAAATTCTGATTTTCAATGCCTGACTATTAACAAGGGATTTGCGGGGGACGGGGGACAACTTCATTATTTCTATACAGAGGTAGGTAAAACCCACCTTTTGAATTCTTTTAAACAGAGAAATTTTGGGAATTGTTCGGAGAAAGTTAATCTGTGGGTAAAAATATCTTTTGAATACATTTTCGGCTTTCATGAGAATTTGCTGGAGAATTTACCTAGGTATAATTTAAGACGTGTAAGTTAGTTGCTACCAGTGGCGTAGCATCACTTGGATACATTTTTTACAGAAATTTATTTATATTATACTCCCTGAAATATGTTTCAATTACGTCTGTCGATGTAGAATGTTCATGTTTAATGTTCAAATTAATTTTATCTGTTCGAAGACATAGTTATCGACATAAGACCGAAAATATTAAAAAGCATTTAGTTGTAGCTATTAATGATACAATTTAAAGTGGTTACAATGTTTAATTATTAATTAATAATTATGCAGTTATTAATTTATTGTTTTTTATCGATAAATTGATTGATTTATTAATTTTATGCTGTGTAAATATATCTGTGTTAATTTATTAATAAGTTTATTTACTTTGTATAAAAATAATAAGTTATTTGTCTGTATTGCCAATATCTTGCCTATATTTTTAATAACTCCAATTGCCTTGGAGCCAATGACTCCATTGAGTACAACAATCTGCCCATTGGGCATTAACCCAGATACTCCTAAAACCTTTTATCTCAAATTACCTTATTTGGTTTTCTTGATAAATGACGATATGGTCTAATCTATCATACCTTGACTCAAAATGTGTAAGTTGACTTTTTTTGACGGTCCGCGTTTAGCAATAATCCTGACGCTATGCATCTTCTGAATGCTAGGTGAATGCATTGTTCTCTGCCATATCAAGACAATGCGAAAATAAACAACTAAAGTACCATTTCTTGCTTCTGATACCTATTCTGTATAAGTTTATGTTTTGGTCTGCACGGTCTACTCCTCCCATATTTTCATTATATTATTTTATCATAAATAGCTGTGGGATGAGTATACTTTTCTTTTCTTCCTGCGAATATCTTTTCACCTGTAATTAGGTCCACAACTTCATCATCAATGAAAAGGTAAAATAACCGTAAAGGCCTGAGAAAAGTTTTTGGTTCACTTACAGGCTTTCAGTCGGAAAAATTAGGATCAATATTTTTTTTTCCAGGAATACTCTCTTTTTTTCTTCGGTTTAGGTTGTGGAGCACTTACACCAAAGCGAGACACATGCACAGACAACAGGAAGTTATCGTCACTATCAGAATCTTCAATTGTAGTATCTTCTGGACCCGAAGTAATAATATAATTCTGCCTTTCATTCTCAAACTTTGCACTAGCAAAAACAACTTCAGCTTGTACTCCTAATCCACTACCTGGAAGGTTATTTAGGTCAATGTGGTTTTTATTCCGGAATTCCGGAGGGAAGACAATAATACCATCAGGTAATGAAGATGGATCATCTAAGTGTTCAATGTCATCTAATAACTCATTGAAAGTCAAGAGTTTCGTCCAATAACTAAAAAGTTACAAAATGTTATGACTGAGTAGCATGTTATCCTACCGTATGTTACAACATACAGTCGTTATTCAGCATTATTTTTCCCAGAAAAAAGAATAAATATTGATAACAGTAATAACTATAGTAAAATATAATCCAAAACGAAAGTAAATGTTAAAACTTTCTGAAAAAATAATACCATAGTATCCTCAAAATACTTACTTCCTTTTATCCATTTTGTATATACCACGTGCGCTAATATTTATTGCAAATTTTCGACACCTTACTTAGCTAAACATCGACTGCAGATAAATGCAAACAACTACTGATGCATATTTAAAAAGCAGGCTACGTTGTGACATCTAGTGAATAATAGTAAAAGTCGAATTATACACGAATTTGTAATGCGTATGTTTTAACGGACACTAGGAGTATCTGGGTTAAGTATTTAGTATGGTAAAAATTGCAGACATGTAGAGAGTTACTCCAGTGAGTAACCTCTTTACAATTCTAAAATTAAAATTTTATTAGTTTGAATAAACTTATTATGTTCAGTTGGACAAGTCGGACGGCAATTGCCGTTTTAGTCTACGCACTTCAAAGACGTTCCGCACATTAGTTAGTCGAGCAAACTCGTTAGGATGCATTAGCACTCGTTCAAAGTATTTAGCACTAAAACGTTGTATGGCTTGTTTCACGGATTCTAGGGGGATGTCGTATTGAATCACCTCGTTGGATACATAGTATGGCGCATTGACTATGGTACGCAGCACATTGTTTTGGAATCTCTGTAAGATGTTTGTATTGGAGACGCTAGCAGTGCCCCATAGCTAATTCTCATAAGTCCATATGGGCTTGAGGATTGACTTGTAGAGTAAAATTTTGTTACCCAAAGATAGTTTTGAATTGCCTCCAATGATCCAATACATATTTCTTAATTTAAGTCCAAGTTGTTTTCGTTTGTTAAAAATATGTGTTTTCCAAGTTAGACGGCGATCCAAGTGCATGCCAAGATATTTAGCGTCCTCGGATTGAGGAATTAGACAATTATCAATATATACAGGGGGGCGTGTTTCTCTACGTAGCGTGAATGTAACATGTCTTGACTTAGTTCCATTAGATTTGATGCGCCATAATTTCATCCATTGCTGAATTCTATTTGGGTTTGATTGAAGATTTCTTGATGCTGTTAATGGATCTGTGTGGGATGCCAGGATAGCAGTGTCATCTGCATACGTTGCAATAGTAGTTGTACTAGATGTTGTAATGTCCGCTGTGTATAAAAGATATATAATTGGGCCGAGAACGCTGCCTTGTGGGATGCCTGAGTGAATAGGATATATCTTAGTGTGCTCGGTACCGTGCTTCACCAGGAAGTGTCTATTTTCTATGTAGGATTTTAAGAGCTGGAAGTAAGGATGGGGTAGGAGCTTCTTTAATTTTATTTGTAGTTAGTCCTATGTGCCATACTTTGTCAAAAGCCTGAGATATGTCAAGGAAAGCAGCAGAACAGTATCTTTTGACGTTAAATCCTTGTTTTTTTGGTTGAATAGCCTATGCACTTGTTCTATGGTTCCGTGTTTGTCTCGGAAACCAAATTGATGTTCTGGAATTATTTTATGTTCGTCTATTATTGTTTTTAACCTTTTTAGGTATATTTTTTCAAAGACTTTGCTAATCAAAGGCAAAAGGATTATAGACCGGTATGAAGAATCTTGCCTATATGTTAATATTTGTGTATTTTTAATAAAAATTTTTTCCTATATAGGCCCCTATTTTTTCAATATTCTATATCTGAGCTGTTTATTATTAATAACTGTACATTTATTTGTTTTGACAATACTTTAAATATTAAATGGTTTTATACTCTCATTCAGTCAAAAGTAAATATTTTTATAAAAGTAAAGATTAATCCCAGTATATAAGAAACATTTAAATATAATTTTACTTACGGTTTGTATGAAAATCATTAGGTTGGCTCGAATAGTGGTTGAGTTTTCCTACAACAAAAATATGTGTAAACATTTCTCTTAAATTCTAACACAATATTTTTATGTTGTAATATACAATAGTAAATAACTTACTGGGATAGTCAAAATAACCAGAAAAAAAGCCACGGACATTTTTATTGTAACTTTATATAACTATTAAAAAAATCTTTTTAAAATTGATATAGAAGAGTTCAATATTCACTCCGAAATATCGACAAATTATTTATCATAGTCTTCTCCCGAAACAATATTCTTATGAACTTTTTCTCAATTCAGGAAATGTGTCGACGTTTGAACTTGAGTTAAAATTCCTAATACACAATTTTACTTATTAAGATTGCTGATTGATTATTTTTAACAGCCACCGTAACACAATTAGCTGATGTAATATGCTCTTTTGTAAAATGAGATAACAAAATATTATCCCCTTTTGACGTCACGAATGTCTCCTATTAACTAGCATATTTTATAAAAATTAACTACAATTATATATTACCCCTTAAATAATTATTTAATTTTCTATAAGATATAAAAGATATTCTCCCATCCTTAAGACATGTTTTCTGTAACGAGTACCACGTATAAATACGTTCAAATTTTGAATACGCAGATTGAAAATACGAAAGAAACCGTTTAAATTTTCAATAAATAGCACAATACAAAAATCTCAGTAAAGATAATTTAGTTAGGTAAGATGTAGCTGGCAACAAAAGGATTTCCTAGGAAACGAGAAGACATTTTAAATAGTGTTCAAACTGTGCAGCGAATAAGTGAAGCAGTAAGTGGTGCCAGCGCTTGTGTTTAGAAGCAGACATTAAAAAATGGTTCAAAGATATAAAAAGTCATTTTGTTTCCAAAAATTTAATCATTAACCTTCCGCCGGTAACGTGAATTCTTCTAACATAGTTGGTAACGTTGGTCTACGACACCGACATTTTTAAAAATGAATATCTTAGGTTGTGATTTTCTGTTAATATTTTGATGTGACTAAATATTTAATATAACTATATTTAAATAACAATATAGTAAAAAATGATCAATATTTATTTATTTTCGAGAAAATAATGCACATTAAAAAAATTATATTCTTTTAGGTACTAACATAATTGACAAACCATTTACAAAAACATGTCAAGTTTTTGAATAAAAAATATCAACAAACATAAAGACAAGGGCTAAAATGTCACAAAAAAAAAATTATTCAGCAGATGTCCAACATAAACTGAAACTATTGTCCATTTGCTTTCTGATTTTCTTTTACACTGCACACAACGCATAGTCCGCTTAAATGTTCCAAACACATAATATTTGCCACACTGCCTACAAAGAAACCGAGTTTTGCGGTTTTTCTTACTACTGCAGAACGTACATCTTTCATACACATTATTCTGGATAGGTTGATTTCTTGTCTGCATACCACAAATTTCCACTAACCTCATACGAATTGTCCTTGGAATATTTTGTTCTAGGGCTCGTCTGCGAATATGTTCGTCAATAAGTTGAAAACCTAAGTCTTCCAAAAACTTTCGTCTTGAAATGCGTGTGTCTGTATTCGATTTGTATATAATGTAGGAATTTATCCCAGCGACATTCAAACAACTGTAAAAAATGACCATTGGCCAGCGACGGGTTGCTCTAGCGCAATTGTATGCCGCGCTGAGTTTGTCCACGACATCCACGCCTCATATAGTCTTATTATGTTCTATGATTATTTCTGGTTTACCTGTTGAATTATCAATGTTGTCGTCGTAATGCATAGTAGATATCACTAAAACATTTTTACCTTTTCGGGGTACATACGATACAAGGGTACACTTCTCTTGAAATGCGAACATACTGGTTTTTTCTGGCCCTTGTTGTGTTAGCACTAGAGGAATTTGAGGTTTATTTTTTCGTAACGTTCCTATAACAGTTAAAAGATGTTCACGTTGAAGTAATCGCGCGAGCTGAACATCATCATATAACGGGGGTCCTACGGCGATTGCCGCTTTCCGCATTCCAGCCTCCATCTTTTCCTATCTCTCCAATCTCCCTCTTCTAAGCCTCTAGATTGCATTGTTTTTGTAATTTCTCCTCTCCAGGAATTTGGTGGTCTTCCCCTTTTCCTTCTTTCTGGCGGAACATACATTAAGGCTTTCTTTGGCCACCGCTCCTCCTCCATTCTCATCACGTGACCATACCATTGTAATTGCCTTCCTTGTATTCTATCTGAAAGAGTATCTCTAATTCCTGTACGGTTTCGTATTTCCTTATTCCTGATTATTTCCATTCTCGATACTCGACATGACCTTCTAAGATAATCCATTTCCACAATGTCTACTTTATCTCGTTCATTCTTTGTCATCGTCCAACATTCGGCACCATATGTGGTAACTGGTTCTACAATTGCTCTGTATACGCGAAGTTTGGTATGCATCTTTATTTTATTAGACCACAGTAATGAATTCAGTATTCGGATGCATTTTTTTCCTTGGGTTATTCGGTTTTGTACATCTATCTTAACTCTGCCATCTGCTGATATGATACTTCCTAGATATTTATACTGGTCGCAGCCTTTTATGACTGCGTTTTCAAGCCTCAGTTCTGTGGTATTTCATTCAATTTTTAAATATTCTGTTTTGCTTATGTTTACAGTAAGCCCCCATTTGGCATATTCCTTAAATAATTTTCGATTCATATAATTTATATCTTCCTTATCGGTTGCAACCACCACCTGATCATCTGCAAACAACAATGTATACAGAGTTTCTTGTCCCACTTCGATGCCCATAAATCTACATTTATTTCTTCAATTCCTCAATACTTCTTGAACGTATATTTTAAAGAGTGTCGGTGACAAACAGCATCCTTGCTTTAGGCCTTTAGTGACTTTAAATTCATTTGAGGTTCTGGTTCCAATTTTTACACAACTAACTGCATTTTCGTACAATTTATATATCGCTCGGATATACGTCGAATCCAATCCGGACCTTTCGAGGACCTCAAACATTTTCTTTAACGGGACACTATCATATGCTTTCTCAAGGTCTATAAATACCAAATGGGTCTCTACTTCTTTCGACTCGCTTTTCAATTATTTGTCGTAGGATAAATATATTATCAAGGCAGGATCTCCCGGTACGAAAGTCGCTTTGTTGTTCAATATCTTGTATCTGTCTTTCAATCCTCTTCTTTAATCGTCTCCACACATATATTTATTGAAAAGGTCTACTATTAATTCTAAAAGTGCAGTCGGCCCATATTTAACCAGCTCTATGGGAATGTCTCCAGGCCCTGCGGCTTTTCCGTTTTTAACCTCATTTAAGGTTTCCGTCAATTCAGATAATGTTATTATAGGGATTTCCTGTCTTTCGTCTCTGTTGTCTATTAATTTCCTTATCTTCTTCCATCTGTACTCTACTCTATCCTCTTTTATCAGTTTCGTATAATATTCTTCCCATTCACTTAACTTTATGAGAGAAATGTTGTCTTCATTTTTCTCATTTTTTCTAAACTGCTTTAATGTTTTCCAAGCTTGTGCCACTTTTGTTCCACCCATAAATCTGTCCAGTTTATCACACTTAGCCTCCCAGTTTATATTTTTCGCCTTATCCACGTCTTTTTTAACTTCTCTATTCCATTTAGCGTATATTTCTCTGTCTTGAGGATCTTTGGATTGAAGCCATATGTGATATGTTTGTTTTTTCTTGAGAACTTTCTCTTCTAGTTCCGTTGACAACCATTCAGGTTTTCCTTTTTTCCGATTTTCAACTTTTCCCAGTGCTTCATTTGCCGCTTCATGAATATATTTTTTAATTACCTCATACAGACTTTCAGGGTCTAAGTCCTTTGCTTCTATATTTTTTATTTTCTGAGCTATTCTAATTTTATATAAGAACTTTGTCGAATCTTGTTTAAAGCTTTTCAAGTTATATTTTATGTTTTCTATGGTTGTTCCTATGTCTGTTACTTCATCATTTTTGTGACTTGATTGTTCTCTCTTAAATGTCACCATTACTTTTGCAATAATCATATGGTGGTCACTTCCACATTCTGACCCTCTAAACACCTTCACGTCCTTCGTTTTTAGTTTAGAATCTTTACGCTGAATGAAATACTAGTCAATTATTGATTTTAAATTCCTGGTAGGCTGCGTCCATGTAAATTTGTGTATATTCTTATGGTGCAAGAAACCATTTAATATTTTCAAAGAATGTGCCTCGCAAAAATCTATTAATCTTTGACCATTGTCGTTCAGAATGTCTTCTTCATATCTCCCTATTATTTCACTGTTGGAGCTCTTTCCAGTTCTTGCATTAAGATTACCTAAGATCCAAATTTCTTTCTTCTTATTAATTGTGGCTAGAACAGTTGTTAACTTGTTAAAGTATTCTTCCTTGCTGTCAACCCTTGAGTCATCCGTCGGTGCATATGTTCCAAGCTGAACGCTTGTAAAAAAATTATTCATGGTAACGTTCCTTCCCGTTTCCCAAATCGGTTCACACAGACGAGGTACAAGTGAAATCTTCTTCTTAAAGTGTCTATCCGTTCCGGATGTTGGCGATCATCACGACTATCTTTACTTTATTTATTGCAGCGCGGAACAGTTCAGTGGTAGTCGTGTTATACCACTTTCGTAAATTTTGAAGCCAGGAAATGCGTCTTCTTCCCGGTCCTCTCTTACCATTTACTTTCCCTTGGAGAATCAGCTGGAGAAGGCCGTAACGTTCTTGATTTCTCATTACATGTCCTAGATATTCCAACTTTTTAGTTTTGACAGTCATGAGAATTTCACATTCTTTCCCCATTCTACGCAGGAACTCCACATTAGTAACTGTCAACCCAGGATATACGTAAGATGCGCCTATAACACCACATTTCGAAAGCTTCGAGCCGATTCATAGATGCAACAGTCAGTGTCCATGCTTCCATTCCGTAGAGCAGAACTGTAAATATGTAGCAGTTCAATAGACGGCATTTTGTTTTTAATGATATGTCTCGACTGTTGAAAATGGTTCTCATTCTAAGGAATGCTGCTTTTGCTTTTATTATTCGCTGTTTAATTTCTGTTAAGTGGTCCCATTGGCTATTTAAATTGGTGCCTAGATATGTATATTGCTCGACTCTTTCGATATTCTGTTGGTTGATTGTAAGATGAGCGTTTAGTATTGGTTTTTTACTAATTGTCATAAATTCGGTGTGACAAACACATCAAATATGTCACAAGTGACATATTTGATGTATTATCAAAATATTTTCCTGCTGGCTGTCTACCAACATATACTTCCATTTTGGACGTATAATACATCTCAGCGTCTGCTAAAACATATATTTTTGTACCGTGTAACGATTTGGTTTATTCCGTATGTAAACCCTGAATAAACATTTTCCGCGAAAGGCTTCGAACTTTTCATCTATCGTAGTATATGCTAAAATATTGTAATGATTCGGTAGATTAGAATTAAAAGCTTCAAAAATCTCACATATCGCGGTCAATACATCCAATTCTTGCCTTTGTATTCTAATACTTTTGTCATCGAACAGAATGTGTCTTTAAATGAATTGGAACCTCTTTAGCGACATCGTAAGGCGATAAATCTCCATAGACATTCCATCTGTTCTAAATAAATCATCAGCATTCTGATTATTGCGTTTGTTAGGGCTAGATATGTACAACAGCACAAACAGAGCTTTTAATTATGTAAGATCAATTGGCCTAGCAGTTCTGTTATTATCTGTGGCATAGCGTTTCAATGCTATGAACTTATTGGTGTATTCTACTATTTTTTCTAGAATATCTGTAGTGAAAAAACATTCGCAAATCTCTTTTTTTACCAATTTTCGCCTAATATCATCTTTTGGTCCTGCCAAATTGGGTAGAACATTTTCAGTACGAGTTCTAACGTTACGATTAAATTCATGATGTTTCCTCCACCTTGTTTCATCTTTCTCAAACAAACATGGTATGCGTGGTATTACTTCTACTGGTACATGATTTTCGACATATTCTTTATCACAGAAATCATCATAAGTATATTTTTTGATGATACTACAGTAAACTACTTAGCGGAAGAAACGCAACGATATGCACAATTTGTAAAGCAAACTGACTTATGCATTACATCTGGAGAAATACGTTGTTTTGTAGGTACTCTCCTGCTATCGGGGTACAATCCATTACCATCGAAGATAATGTATTGGAATACCCATAATGATGTAAAGAACACTTTAGTTTTTAATTTCTAGATTTCTGCAAATTCAACGTTTTTTGCATTTCGCAAATAATACAAAGCCTAATGTTAGTGACAAAGTATGGAAAATTCAGCCATTGATTAACAGAATAAAAACAAAATGTCTTGAAAATTTTGTTCCAACAAAATGAGTCTATGATAAAGTATTATGGTTGTCATCAATGTAAACAATTTATACGAAATAAACAAAGCTGCTTTGGTTATAAAATGTGGTCGTTAAATACTTCTAATGGAAATCTGGTAAACTATGACATATACCAGGGAAGAAATCCACGTTCAAATGAACAATATGGTAAACATTTTGGCAAGTGTTCATCCCCTTTGGTGAGAATGCTTGAAGAAATAAATCAGCCAGATTTACACTACAACTTACACGTTGACAACCTATTCTCAGGACTTAATTTATTTAGTTAACTACGATTTTTGGGGTACGGCACAATTGAAATAAATCAGCCAGATTTACACTACAACTTACACGTTGAAAACCTATTCTCAGGACTTAATTTATTTAGTTAACTACGATTTTTGGGGTACGGCATAATTGATATAATAAGGGAAAACAAAATTCCACCTAGCTGTCCCTTGTAATAAAAGGAGTTTTCTAAAAGAAATCGTGGCCATTCACAACATGCAATAGAAAAAAACAGCGGTGTGTTACTGGTGCGATGGAAAAATAACTTTGTTGTTACAATGGCATCTACGAGTTGTGGTGGTTATACTAGCAAATTTTTTTTAATGGTGTTTGTCAGAATCTTGGCTATCTCCTGATTGACAATAATAATCTTTTGACTAAAAATGAGACTGGCGATTTTAATGTTATTTTTTTTACTCTGTGTTTGTCCAATTTTTTCAAAATTTAGATTGGGCTATTATTTTTATTTTTAGAGGATATGTATTGCCTCCACGAAGTTTTTCTACTTAATTTAATAGGGTGTCTAGATTTGGTGCAAGAAGGTTCTCCTCACATTTGTTTCTGCTGTAATTTTTTTTTAGCAGTGTTTGCGAATTGGGTGACGTCCATATAAATGTTGCCAGTTAGAGTGAGTTTAGGTAGGAAATCGGCAGTTTCACTTATATAATTAGACAATTACAATTTTTTAAGCTCTATAACCTTTTTGTTTTATTAAACACGTTTTTGCTGAAAGCCAAAAAATGTTTATTATCTAATGATTATGTGTTTAATATATAAGATATATTATTAAATAAGAAATAATAGCAGTATTTTCCGTATCTAATTAAAATTAATTTAAGTCTGCTTCGAAAGAGCGTCTCCCATCGGAATTAATTTTATTATACAGCTACAATTAGAGTACAAATAAATTCATTTAATTCATGATTCCACAAGTTTTAGGGAGCTCCTAAGAAATTGTGTATCATTAAAGTCTTGATTACTAACCAACGTGAATGGCATAAAACTTTGTCAAAGATCTTTGTGAACAGAATATTTTATGAGTCTCGTTCTGTTTAAATAGATTTGACGAAAGTTTGTGAATAAATTTCTAACATTTTGATTCGTAAATACCCTTCAGGCGAAATAAATAAAATGCGCATACCGCTAATTTTATCGGGAGTTTAATATTTTCGTGGGGCGGTAAATAGCTTTACGTCATGCTCCGAGTTACGAACTTTGTATTCATGTTCGCTGTACGTACAACATTATTTTTTTAAGCTAAAAATCATAACACAGGGTTGTTTTACTTAAAAGCAAAAGTTAATTTTGGTATTAGTTAGAAAAGCATTACACGTTTGTAGATGATATTTTGGTGCTTAGTTTCACTCGACACATCGAGACAAGTACTGTTTTTGTTTCAGGTCGCAAATTCCTATTTTAAACTATAATTAAAGTTTGGCAAGCATAGATTTTACACTGGCTTTGTGTTTGCAAAGTGTACTTAGCCTTAAATAACAAAAGCACAAAGATACACTGTAAATATACACTTATAAGGGGCGTATATTTATCGTTATAAAAAATAAATGTTTTTTAACCCTCAGTTAGGCACGTGCTCGAGAATTATTGTAGACCACTTTTCAAACACTTTCTTTTCTCCTACATGCTCGCGCATCTCAGTAGCTTTTGCTGACGGGCATATTATTATAACTATTATGGTGTTATTTGTGTTCGGCACTTCAATATTATTAAATTAAATAATTTAAAAAATTAATTAAAGACAAAAAAAAGCTTATCAAATATGGCTATCCACGAAAGACTCAGAAGACCGTAGAATTTACAGCCGACTCAACAGGGAAGGAAAGAAGGAAGTCACTAAAAGAAAAAACGAAATATCGGAAGAGAAATGCGAAGAGATGGACCGATGCCTAGGAGGAACCAAAGTGACACAAGCTTGGAAATTCATAAAAAGTATTAGAAAAGAAAGAAAAGATGAGGGAAATATAAACCTGATTCAAAATAAAGTGGGAAAAATATTACGAAACGCTATTAACAGAAAGTAGGCACGAATTTATGGAAAGACCTGACCATATCTCAATGACAGAAAACTCAGAGGTGCATAAGATAAACAAAGAAGAACTGAAAAAAGAATTGAAACAAATGAAAAATGGAAAAACACCGTGGGCCTGGAGACATTCCCATCGAGTTGGTGAAACATGGACCGGACGCTCTTTTGGAAAGCTCAGTGAATATGTTTAATAAATGCTTAATTTAAGGACAAACGATTCCAGACGATTGGAATGTGGCCCACATTAGTCCAATTTATAAAAAGGGAGACAGAAAAGAATGCGGAAATTATAGAGGCATTAGCGTAACTACCTCACTGGGAAGGTTATATGGTCATATATTGAAAAGAAGAATAGAAGAGAAGTATAAACAAATGGAAGAACAAAGCGGCTTCAGAGCAGGAAGATCGTGCTGGGACAACACATTTACCCTTCAACAAGTAATTGAAAAACGAACAGCTCGAAACCTCCCTACGCATCTGGTATTTATAGATCTGGAGAAGGCTTATGATACAGTTCCTTCAAAACTCTTATTTAGTGTCTTGACGGAAACGGGCCTTAGTAAAACATATCTAAAAGCAATACTGAACATCTATAAATGTCCTAAAAGCACTGTAAAAACAGGAAATACGTTCTTAAGGGTATTTACAGTAACGAAAGGCTTGAGACAAGGATGTTGTCTTTCCCCCACCCTATTCAAAATATATATCCAAGAATCACTGCACCAGTGGAGACAAAAATGTGCGGGAATGGGGTTGAAGCTTAACAACCATTATCTGACAACGCTGTTCTTTGCAGATGATCAAGTACTAATTGCAAGCTGTGAAGAAGATGCAGATTATATGCTTAGAAAGCCCAAAGATGAATACGAAAAATGGGGGATGAGTATGAATATGTCTAAAACAGAATATATGCGAATAGGCAGTGAAGACGAATAACCGGATTTGGAAATTAGACAAACGAAAAGGTGTTACGAATACAAATATTTGGGAATTATTATCTGCAGTAAAGGAACAATGGCGAGATATAGACTATAGAGTGCAACAAGGCAGGAAGAGTATTCAAATTCTGAATTCGATACTTTGGTCCAACAAAGCTACTATGAGAACTAAAATGACTATCTACAAAGTAATTGTAGATCCCATTCTTACATATGGAGCAGAATGTTGGCAAATGACAGTAAAAGGAAAGAAAAAAGTTGACACGGTTGAAATGGACTACCTGAGAAGAGCTTGCCGTATATCAAGAGTAGAACGTATACCTAATTCTGAAATTAGAAGAAAAACAGATAGAGTACATACAACTTCTGAAAGAATAGAAACTAGACAGTTAATATGGTATGGACACGTACAGAGGATGGACGATAACAGATGGCCAAAAAAAGCTACGGAATACAATCCAAGTAATAGAAGGAAACGAGGAAGACCAGCCAAGTCTTGGATACAAGGTGTTGGATACAGATATTTGATTCTGTTGTTTTTAAAAGTTAAAGTAACTTTTATTTATTCTCATTTGGTACATTTGTGGATACTGTGATATATTCTAGACAATAATAGGTCGATAATAAAAGAAGACGGGTGGAACGAACCGACGGTCCGGAAGTTTGGTTTCGATGGTTTGTAAATGACTAATTAACTAAATGGAAGAAGATCAAATCCAATTTGCAAGTTTGTGTATATTCTGATAGTATCATCAAACTTATGTACGATACAAAAATTAACGCACGCACTGTTGAAACTGAAATTGATTGCCTAAAGTTCTTTTTGGATGAAACAGTTATTAGAGTAATAACTGTCTCGGCAACTATTTTTATTAAAAAGATCCGGAGCAATTATTAAAGAAACCAACATTGCAGAAAAACTATTGAAACTAAAATTAGTGCTAGAATTGGAATGTTGGTCTTAATTGGTACGTTTAGAAGTTCTAGAAAAAAATTACGTAAAATGTAGGATATTTACCAAGGAAATTAGGAAAATGCACCGAAAACAGTTTACCGAAAACATTTCACCGAAAACGTTTTACCGAAACACACAATAAATTAGTTTTGATAAGTAAAAATAATTTTTTTATATAAAATAGAATTTATTTTAAAATATCAATATCACAAATAACAGGAAACTACTGACACAATATATAGGTCGAAGTTTATATATTTATCATTTAGAGTCCCTTATATAATCCTCTAAACATTTCAAGATATTAATAAAACTTGAAACTGTTTTTTCCGGTTCATATTGACTGTGACTACTGAAATAATCATGACTGGATTGTACATTGAAATTGAAAAGGGAAAACCAAAGTTATTGGTAAATGGATATGTATATTTTAAAAACAAAGTTTTACAAGATAAAATGTATTGGTGTTGCTGGGAGCATCAAATCCTAAAATGTAAATCTCGAGTTATAACAATCGATGAAGAAGCGGTTAGGTTTCGTTATTCAAACAAGATATTCCTACTGCTGCTAGCAATTCTCGTGATTCACCACACTATATTATATCTTAAAAATCAAGTGAAATCAGTGAGGTCGCGAAGGTAGCTTTACCATGTATATTATCTTTAAATAGAAGTATCCGAAATAATTGTGCAAAAGTGAACGATTGTCCAGCCATTCCAAGTAAAAGAGAAGACATAGTTGTACCAATTAAATATAAATAGCAACAGGTGATGCATTTCTTGTCCCGGTCAAGAAGACGACCGTACTTAAATTTTTGCAACACATTTCGTTAGTGTAGATGTTGTTATTGATGAGAGTAATAACAAACAAGTTAACGTCGAAGCTCGATAGCTATCAACCGGTAGAACAGGCAGGATTCCGAAAAGGTTACAGTACAGCGGATCATCTTCTTACAGTCAGAACTCTAATAGAGAAAGCCAATGAATATCACTTGAACTTATATATTCGCTTTGTTGATTATGAAAAGGCATTCGACTCCATAGAACTTTGGGCGAAATAGAGAGAGCTATGAACAACTGCAGGATAAACTCCCGATACAGAATGCTCATACACAATATTTACAAGAAAGCTACAATCAAATTACAAATTGACGAGAAAACCAGAGCTATACCAATCAACAAAGGAGTTCGCCAGGGAGATGTTATCTCACCAAAGCTATTCACACTTGGACTTGAAGACGTGTTCAAAGACATTAACTGGGCAGATAAGGGAGTAAATGTTAATGGAAGAAAACTGAGTCATTTAAGATACGCTGATGACACTGTAATATTCGCTACAAGTTTTAAAGAACTATAGACCATGATGACGCAACTACGCAACTATTTCAAGCTTCTGAAAAAGTAGGTCTTAAGATAAACTTGGAAAAAACAAAAATAATGACAAATACACCGAACATTCTAGAAATAACATTGAACGACATAAATTTAGAAACAGTAAGCGAATACATCTACCTAATGTACAGATAATGAAAGTTAACAAAGAAAATCAAACTGCCGAAATTACCAGAAGAATAAGGTTGGCGTGGGCAGGATTTGGAAAACTGAGTTGGATCTTGAAAAGCACTAAAATAGAACAGTATTTGAAAACCAGAATTTACGATCAGTGTATCCTCCCTATACTTACGTATGGTTCACAGACGTGGACACTCACCAAGTCCAGTATGGATAAAATAGTAAAAGCATAAGGAGCGATGGAAAGATCAATGCTCGAGGTGAAACTTATAGACAAAAAAACAAACAAATGGATTAGAAGCAAAACGAAAGTAAAAGACGCAGGAGAACATGCTGCTAAATTAAAATGGAGCTTCGCAGGACACAATGCCCGACTGAAGGATAAGAGATGGAACCACGAAATGCAACAGTGGAAGCCATGGTTAGGAAAGAGAAGCAGAGGAAGACCACAAATGAGATGGGCTGATGACATTAAGAAGATCGGAGGACACAACTGGAAGCAAGTGGCGCAAAATAGAAGACACTGGATTGATTTGGGGGAGGCGTATGTTTAAAGTTGGATTACTTAAGGCTGAAGAAGAAGAAGAAGATGTTGTTGCTCAGAAACTGAAAGGAAACTTATTCGCGAGCACTAGATCAGTTAAAGAAGTTAATTTCTCATGTTTTAGCAGTGCTAACAATTAGAACTGACTTCGAGAAGGCCTTTTTGAATGCAGTGGCAACTATATTTCCGACTTTTCGACATTAAGGTAACTTTTTTTTAACCGGTCTGCAATAAGGACTATGTCGTCTGCAAACAGTAAATTGTTCAGAAACTCCCCAGTTATGTTAACTTTAATACTTTCTTATTATTGTTTCTCGTGGCACTTTGTAATAAAACGGTAAATAGTTTAGGAGAAATATTGTCTCCTTGCCTAATTCCTCAGTCAAGGGAAATGTGTTTGTGTCGTCATAGTACATTCTAACTGCAGCTGTTGCGCTATTAAATATATATTGCGAAGAAGAGCTTTGTACCAATGATCAATACTGCACTTTGTAAGATCTCTCAATATAAAGCTATGCTGGACTGAATCATATGCTATCTTAAAGTCTGCCACTAATAATAATATCAATGGCTTGTTTTATTCTATAACTTTTCTTATCAAGAATTTTATTACCTGTAGGTGGTCATTCGTTACAAAGCCACTCTTAAATCTGGTTTGCTCTAGGGGTTGGTGAAAATCTAGCTTAGGTCGTAGTCTGTTAGTAATTATTCTCGTAAAGAGCTTATATAAATGAGATAATAAGGTGATAGGTCTCTAGTTTCCAATTTCTATTACATCTCATATTTTATGCAATATTATCATAATGCCACTATTCCATTTTTTTTGGTGTAATTCCTTCAAAGAAAAGAGGCAGTCATTATAACGAGTTTTTAAAGCTTTTATGTGCATTCTTCACCAAGTTTTATTATTTTACTTACAATGCCTTTTTTTCAGGAGTTTTGCTGTTCTTCATACCTTTTAACGCTGATTTAATTTCTTCTTCGATTATATCTGAAAGATCCTCTGATCCTTGATTTTGTATTGCTGGGATTTCTACCTCTGGAATGTGAGCATCTTGACTATATAATGTTTTTGTAGTATACTGCGATGATTTTCAGGATTTTCTATTGTTTATATATGGCATAAATATTCGGTGTTAGCTCCTTTTTTAATGCTAAAGTTCCTTATGTCATTCCTAACGGCTATAAGAATTTGGGTTTCTTGTATCTTCTGTGAGTTTTTCATTTTTCCTTGTTTGCTTGGCTTGGCACTTCTTTGCCTTCTTTAGGGCATCCACCAACATTTCGTAAAGTTGTTCAATATTTGTCTCATCTGGCACGTCTCTATTTTTTTGTGGTACGCCCTTGTGTTAGTAATCGTAGTGATATTGTTTACTGTAACAGTAAAGTTGAGTTATCGTAGTAGCCAAGCACGTTAATTCTAAATAGAAAATATAATTTAGACTTTAGTTTTAGTTGTGAAACATTTTCACTGTATTAACTTTCACATCACTTTCACTATCACATTATGATTCAAATATATGGAATAAATTCATTATTTCAGAAACAGACGACTTTAAAAAAAAATCTTAAAACACGTCAATTTTAATTTTTGAATGACCATCAACTGACATTATAAACAAACCGAGGTTACGCGACAGCTCATTTGAAAGGTCTCCTTATCGTCTTTACATTGATGTAATTACTTGAATATTTATTTCTACAGGGTTCACCAAAACATGAACCAAAAAAACCAAAAATTATGAACTTTGTTAAGTAACATAGAATTACAATAAATATTTATTTACTAAACTAAAATACACTAAGGGACACTACTGTAATTAAAACAAAATGGTGTTTTTTGCAGGTTCCGAAAAAACAATACATTGATAATAAACAATACTACATTATAATTTGAAATTAATTAGTGTAGTAAGTATTCAAGTAATTTTTCAAAAATATTTAAATTAAGATTGTCATTGACTCGTCTTTGTTTGTCAATGATCTGTGAATCTATCTAATAATAGACGTCAAATTTTTACTCTTCGAGTTTTTTGCCGACATTAATAACAGCCGACTCCATAACGATTGGTTATGGAGGTAGAGAGAGGACTAGAGCAGAATTTATTTAATGTTAAATACCCCAATAGCGAACCAATTACCCAATCAACAGTAAGTTAAATTTAAAAAAAAAATTAGAAAAACGGGCCCTGTTAAAGATCTTCCCAGAAGTGGCGGAAAATCAATATCCGAAGCCAAGAAACTGGACGTTGTACTGGCGTTTCAAGAAAATTACCATACCAGTTCTAGGCAGGTCGCACTAGATAAGAATGTCTATGTCTAGTACATCTTATATAGGAACTATCAAAAGATGACATATAGAAGAATCGACTACTGCGAAACCGTTATGGAAAAATGTAAAAGAGATCAGGGTTTCATATACAAGGTAATTTTTTTTGATAAAACGTCTTTTATGCTGAACTGTCACGTAAATCAACAGACATATAGATACTAGGCAAGTCAAAGTCCACATTGGATGAAAGAGTATAGGACACAATATCCCGAGAAGGTCAATGTTTTGGGCCAGCATTATAAACAATCAAATTGTAGGGCCATATTTTTTAAAGAAAACTTAACTGCTTCTCGTTATCTAGAATTTCTTCAGGATTATCTGTTGACACAGCTGAATCTGCTATTACCAAATAGAAATGATTTGTGGTACCAACATGATGGGGCTCCTCCACACTACGGCGTTGAGGGACGAAATTACCTTAAAATGTTTTCCCAGGTAGGTGGATAGGTAGAAGGGGGCCCATCGAATGGCCACCAAGGTCTCCAGATTTGACTCCGTTAGACTTTTTTTGTGAGGATATTTAAGCAGAGTGTATCAAAATCGACCGAATAATGTAGAAGGGTTGAAGGAGCGCATCAGAACGGAAATTGCACAAATAGCACCTGAAGTCATCGAAAACGCGAGGAAAGAATTTATTGCCCATCTTTCACATTATATTATTGCTGAAGGTCGTCAATGTGAACATTTGTTGTAATTTAATTGTATTAAGGTAAACATTTATTGTAAGCTAATTGTATTAATAAACCAACAGTTTTGGTTAAACCTGTAGAAATAAATATTTAAATTATTATATCGTTGCAAAGGCGATAAGGAGACCTGTCAAATGAATTATTGCACCTCGGTTTGTATTTAAAAAAATCGTGGACATTACGTCATTACATTATAATGTCCAACACATATAGTTGATGGTCATTCAAAAATTAAAATTGACGTGTTTTAAGATTTTTTTTTCAAAGTCGTCTGTTTCTGAAATAATGAATTTATTCCATACATTTGCATCATCCATCTATCCATCCAATGGCGCTACAGCCCAAATCGGGCCTTGGCCTCCTTCAACAGGCTTCTCCAACCATCTCTAGTTACCGCTGTTCTTTTCCATGAACGCGTTCCCAGGCAGTTCCTGGCATCCTCATCGACTTCATCTTCCCATCTCTTTTTAGGTCTTCCAACAGGTCTTTTTCCCTGCATTCTTGCATTTAATAATTTTCTGGGGATTCTATTCTCATGCATGCGGACCACGTGCCCTGCCCATCGTAGTCTCTGCAGTTTAGTATGTTGTGCTAGAGTTGGTTCGCTATATTGCTCGTATATTTCTCTATTGTACCTAATTCGCCAGTTGTTGTTTTCACTTATTGGGCCCAGGATCCTACGTAATATTTTTCTTTCAAACACATCTAATGCATTGGCAGATTTCTGTGTCACCACCCATGTTTCGCAACCATAACTTACTATGGGCCTGATTATTGTTTTATAGACCCGGAGTTTTGTTTTCCGGTGTACGTCTCGCGATTTGAATATGTGGCCCATCGCGAAATAGGCTTTATTTGCCAGCACAAGCCTTCTATTTATTTCCGGTTCTTCTTCATTGCTTGCGACCAGATCCATTCCTAGGTATGTGAATCTATTTACATGTTCTATATCCTCAATAAAGTGTTGTTGCACCGGTCTATTTGATCTGGTTTGTATGAGTAGTTTTGTTTTATTTGTATTTATTGCTAGCCCTACTGCTTCTGCACTCTGTTTCAACTCAACGTAGGTTTCTTCCGCTGCATTCATTGTTCTGCTCATTATGTTTATGTCATCTGCGTATGCTGCTAATTGGGTAGACTTGTTTGTAAGTATGTTATTTCCGCTCACCGTCAACCGTCTAATTACATATTCCAGAACAAGATTAAAGAGCGTTGGAGCCAGTCCGTCGCCTTGTTTCAGTCCTTGCGTTATCGTAAACGCATCAGTGATCTGTCCCTGAATACATACCTGTGCTTCTGTTTCTGTCATTGTCATTTGCACTAGTCGTATTAATTTTGATGGTATGCCAAATTCTTTCAGTATATTAGGTAGAATTGTTCTATCTATTGAATCATAAGCTTGTTTAAAATCTACAAAGAGATTGTAAACGTCCATGTCATATTCCCATGCTTTGGCTAGTATTTGTTTAACTGTAAATAGTTGGTCAATGGTAGATCTATTTTGCCTAAACCCTGCTTGATATTCCCCGATGATTTTTTCCGTGAGAGGTTGTAGTCTTCGATTAATGATGTTTGTGAGTATTTTGTATCCCGAACAAAGTAAAGAGATGCCTCTATAATTCTGACACAACAGTTTGTCTCCTTTTTTATGAATAGGGCAGATTATACTTTTCTTCCATTGTTGGGGAATTTCTTCTTCTATCCATATCTCTCGTATTAGCTGGTACATCTGTTGTGTCAAATTCCTTCCTCCTTGCTTGAGTAGTTCTGCCGGTATTTTATCTATTCCCGGTGCTTTATGGCTTTTTTGTATGTGGATTGCCGTTTGGACCTCCTCTAGCGTTGGGGGTCTAGTTAATTCATTTTCTTCTCCATCTTTCCCCAGTTCTTGTTGTTGTACCTCCTGTCGTGCCTGCTGCTGCCACTGTTGTTGTAATGGTAGTTGTGTCCCTTTGTTTAGTAATTCCTTAAAATATGTCATCCAGGTTCTCTTAATTTCGTCCATATCGCTAATGATTTCACCTTTCTTATTTTTGCAGAGGCTAGTCCTCGGTTTGTATCCTTGTCTTAGATGTTTGATAAATTGGTATGCGCTACGTGTTTCGTTTTCCTTAAACTCTCTCTCTATGTTTAGTATCCGTTGGTTTTCATACTTTCTCTTTTTCTGCCTGCACAGTTTTTCTGCTCTTCGTCTTTTGTTCTCATGTTCTGTTTTTCTCTCTCTAGTACGTCTGAGTATGTACATTTGCATCATACTGTATAATATATGTACATGTTTCAACACACTATTAATTTCGGATGTCTAGATACAACTAATCTACAACTTTTCATCTACTAATTTTCATTATTAATATTTTAACTATTTATCTTTAGACATTTAGAATTTAAAAATTACATAAAAAATATTTCAATCAGAAAAAAGAAGAAAATGAAAACTGCTATTCATTTGGTCTAATTGTTTATTAAACCAATTTTCCTAAATAACATAAGCATTATTTTAAAAATTATCTATTAGCTATAATATTCTAAAATAATATGCCAATTTACATGTAATAAACAAACTGCTCGTAAATGTATTAGCGAAACTCCTGCTTACTTGCAAAATAAAAATTCTTTATTTTATTTCCAATTATTTCGGAAACTTTTAGAAGGTTTATTCAAGAAAGTCAACAACAGCTATAAAACTATATTACCTCTTTAATGGTATAAATCGTCTTTTAAATTTTGTAAAACTTTGAACATACGTTAGGAACTGAGGGATTTCGTGGCCACCAGTGCAAGAAGTCATTCGTCTTCTAAAGTTTTAACCATAGTTGACGGCAGACTCAATTTTAACAATGTACTACAACTTTCTGTGGAGAAACGAGAAGATAGAATGCAATTCTCATGTCTCCGGAAGGATTTCGTGATAATAAACAACGATATAATATTTTGTCTCGAAAAGGATGACGTATGCAGATATTATATGCATATATATATATATATATATATATATATATATATATATATATATATATATATATATATATATATATATATATATATATATATATATATATATATATATATATATATATATATATATATATTATATCGAGAAAAGGAGTACGACCGTCAATCCAATATAAATTAAGGATCACTCAGAAGACTGGTGGGTTTTTTCGGTCAAAAGGTGGAGAAAAAAGACAAAGTTGATGGCTACTTCATCTATTTATTGAAGACGTTTCGCTTTCTTAATCAGAAAGCATCATCAGTTCATCTAAAAAGAACAATATGAAAAAACCACACAAGCATGGAAAAGTTGTTACATGTGTTACCTTAAAAGGATATGTAGCAGTCAGTGATATTAAAGTTGTAAAGACACTTAAGTAAATGCACATTATACGATTATAATATATCGATACACGATATATTATATTCGATATATCGATACACGATCATTACACGATATATATTATAATATATATTGTGTATATTTTCATATATATCACGATATATATGAACGCAGTAGCCCATAATCCATGGTTAAACCTCGAAAGCGCTCCTCGGAGACGACAGTCCTGTGTACTATGAACCCTCCGACGCCATACCCTAAAGACAACCTTACCATTAAAGGAAGATCCAGTGGTATAAATGTACATCTCCACTACAGTTCGGTCCCATATATATGTAATTACATAAATACCATACAAAAACAACTAATATGGGGACGATGTATCTATCACTCATGTAGATAAACATCGTTAGAAAGGCATTCTTTCAAGAATGTTAGTTCTTAAGGGAAGCTAATTTTAAACTAAGGTAATTATGATATTAGTAATATCACTAGATATGCATATAATCATTAAGTTATAAAAGATAAGATATCATAATCATCAGTAATGCAGTAGGTATATAAATCCAATTATTAGTTATCATAATACTAATCTAGATTTTAGTTGCATATATTGCATGAGATAGTATGAGTACAACATTATAAGCAGTTAAGAAAGATAAGGTAAACATCAAAATATAAACGAAATAAGTAAAAATTTAGTAAAACCAATTTAGACATCTATTAAGTATAAAATTTACACAAGATGAAAAGAAAACTGCACAAAATTATACTAAGTTGAACTGAAGAAGAAAAATTAGTTATAAATATACTTTGATTTAAATCCAAACGTTATGCACCTGCTAGAATAATAAAGTAATCTATACAGAAAAATTGTATAGAGCAAAGTTATACAAGAGGGTATAAAAAACAAAACCTTTCCATTGTCATTTCAAAGAGACACAACCCTACATCAGATTTCTAAATAGTAGTATGCATAAGGTTAAATCGACCTTGTAAATGCAATAAAAAAAATTTCATTAAAATATAACACTCAAGAAAAAGAAAATTCATTGTAGTTATGCATTGATGAGGGCAATCATTGTGAACTAAATCAGAGAAACTTATTATGACTAAACTTCAATAGACAGTATGGTCTGGAAACAATTACATTGTTTATTAAAGATAAAAAGATAATGAGAATGAATTCTCGGCATATTGCATATGCATATTTATGGACTAAGGCAAGTCAATAAAACAGCAAATTGACATTAAGCTAGTATAAGATAAAGTAATTTTTGTACCAAATAGTATCAAAAATTAAAGGTAGGTAAATATCAAGATAATTAAGTAACACAAGTAATTTTGATTGTCAGATAAAGATAAGTATATTCTTCACAATACCTAGTAAGTCAAAGTTCTATACAAAAGACATTAAAGATACTGCATAAAATTTGGCTTACTTATGATAAAGGAAAATACAAAGCAAAGATAAGATAAGTTGTGGTAATATAATATAAAATTGCTATAACACTAAACACTATCCAGGGATCTACACAAAAGAAATAGAACTAGAACTGCATAAATATAGACGTATGTATTTAAAATGTTAAAGACAATTCAAATGCAATCAAAAACTTCAAAGCTTCATAATCTTACACCAGAGGTTTCTATAAAAGAAGATATATGCATAAGATTACTTTCACTCCAAAAGATAAAGAATTATGCCTAACGCAACACCCCTAATGGGTAAATGGAAAATATTACCGCCCTTGTTAATAGTTTTCCTGCAGTGACCTCAAGTCCCGCGAAGATAAATCATCCTAGGCAATTTTTATGTGCTTGTCCGAACAAATCTCATATTTGAACCCACTCAACGAAAAAACAAGACACTTGCACTAGGTATGAAAATTAGACATAAGTTATTACCGCAATAGTTTTAATAACACCATAAAGGTAATACAAGTAGCTAACTTGCAAAGGTACGAGATAATGTGTTATTAAACGAAGATAAAGATAAGTAAATAACAATCAAACTTGTGAAAGGTAGTAGATAAATTTTCTAGCAAAGGTTCTCATAACTAAATATTTTATTAAAAAGTCCATAAATAACGAAGATATTTGTTAACGCAGGTAATAAAAATATGTATAAGCTTAACAAAAGAGATAAGAAGATAATTTAAAATATATGCAATACAAGATATACGTAAGTTTAAATTACACTTAAAGGTAAGATATAATAGTATAACTGCAAGTTTTACTCAAAAGATATATTTTTAATATGCATTACTGATTTTCATCGTCACTAGAATCAGTGACATCTAATTTGATATCCCTGACATGAAAATTTCCAAGATCATTTCCCTCTAAATCCTTTAAATTGTAGACTAATTTAGACAAAACTTTATTAACAATATTGAGTCTAAAAAGTTAGACAAAGAAAATTCAAAAGTTAATGATTCAATCAAAACTGTGACATTTTACATGCAGCAGTGCCTTCCCACTCTACTCGTGCATAGTTTTGGGTCGTATTTTCGAATTCAATCGAATTTTTTCGTATACGAATTAACTCGAAAGAAAAATTTCGTATACGAATTTGAATCTGTATTTTTGAACGTCCTTCGAAATTTTATACGTATACTAAAAGAATTTGCACTGGCAACACTGCAAATTCGAACAACCAAAACTTAAATAATAAAAAAAGAAGAATAATTGGCAGTTTTACTTAACCTAGTTTATGGTGAATTTGTTATCTATAACAAGAAGTAAAAAAGGGCATGAAATATGGTGGTTCAGTGTCGGCCGAACAAAAAAAGCCATTCTATCAACTCCATTGTGAGGGGCCTTGTTAATCTGTACAATTTTTGAAATTGTACATCCGAATAGTCCTCTAGATGGTTAAGAATGGGTTGGTAAACTTGCCTCTTCGTTCCGCTAATATTATCGCCTCGACAAGGGCGTTAACTATTTCTTTCTATTAAAAAATTATTTAAACCATCCATTAAAAACAAAGTTCAATGTAAAAATATGGTAGGTATTAATGTAAATTTTATTGTATTGTTCAACGATTAAAAACTATCAGCTGAAATTTTATCTGACGTACACGTTCCCAATGACAACTGAAATGACAAAAATTACTTTGATCATATACTAGCATCGAAATTCGAATGGTTCATACCCATTTGTATAGTCGTATACGAAAAAATTCGTATACGCACTATTCGAAAATATAAAAAACTGGATTTCGAGCGAATTTCTTCTGATTTCGTATGCGAAATATGCTCGAACGAATTCGAAAATACGACCTTCTAGTATATGCTGTAGCCTTCTATAAACGCCAACTTTGGACTTTTATTCTAACAGTTTACGATTGCAGTGACGGCACAACTTACTGTTACCTTTGTAGAGGTGTAGCTGGCAGAGGTGCTAATGAAGTTGGCTCATGTGTATATAAATTTATTTGTGAAGCTATAAAGCCTGTTGTAAAAAGTTTAACCATGTACTCAGATGCATGCGGTGGTCAAAACAAGAATACTCATGTAGCTGCTATGTGTATGGTAGCCCTGCAAAATCCTCCTAACGTAGAAGAGATTAACCATACATTTTTGGTACCAGGCCACATGGAGTGGGATACATCACACGCCCTTATTGAAAAAAAGAAAACAGCTCTTGCTGGAAACAATCATCATCCTCTTATAATTCTTTAAAAACTTAACAACCTCAAATGAAGCAGAGGATACCTACCCTGATGATATTCCTGATGCAGAAAATAAAGAGAGAGTGCAACCAATTGACAAAAGAAAGAAAGTAAATGTGAAAACCACGAAAAAAATGACAGCTGCCCAAGAAAATAAAGCAAAGAAACAAACTGGCAGGAAGAAGGGACAAAATGTAAATACTAAATAAAACTTTTAAAAAATATTGATTGGTTTTCACATTAGTTTTTCTTTATTTTTGTTATTAAATAGAACTTACTTGGTTTAGTATAACTTAAATTAATAAACAGAAGTTTTTTGTCTTGCTAAATATTCTTGTATTAATATTTATTGAAACCTCATTTGGTCTCAAGAATCCAATTAATATTAATAAATATTATTTTTTATGCTTTTTATAATAGTTTGTGTTATGCGTTAAGCGTGTTAACTTCATGTTATTTGTGCAAATTGTGTTAAGTCCACGTAAGAAAAAGTTTATTATTTTTTTATGATACTTCTACGGTTTGTTTATTAATTATGTTATTAAGAGAAATAAATATTTAGTTGATTCATTATAACTCGAACAGATTATTGCAAACTTGAAACGCATTTATCTCAAAACAGTGTTTTGGGACTTACCTCTCTTTACGCACAGAGCACAGATATATAAGAAAATATATCAAAGCAACGTTATATATTAAGAAGGCACCTGAAAGGGATACAGATGCTAAATAATATATATATATATATATTTGTAACAAACCAGAAGAAGATACTTATGATTGAGTAGAAAAATGGTCTCAAAAGTAATTATTTATATTTCTACATAAATTTCATTTTACATAAGTTTATTAACGTTATCATTGATATATAACAAGCAAGCAAACACGTGTAGAGTCTAAACTAACGTAAATTTCGCTCCCTTAGCTCGTGACCTATTTCTATATATACATTAACATTCTCTTCCGGGTTTATTTTATCGATGTATCTGGAAAGCGCACCTATGTCAACGTTGTTTTAATTCTTAATACAGAAGCAGCACTGCAGAGATTACTGAAACATTTCCAAGGGGATTTTAAACATTTTACAATTCTCTTTCTTAAAAAAGAAACTGAACTACGCAGGAATTTGTTAACTTCCATTCTAGCGAATTGAATACTGAATAACGAACAACAGTTTTTTACTTTATGCAAAAAATTTACATATCAATGCATGTTATTCGAGAACGTACGAAAAACCTATATATACTCAAAATAATTCAACTGTAAGATTGATCATATAATTCAACTTCTGGTATCGGATAAATTTGTATCCAGATAAAAATCTGATATACCAGATTGTCACAACACTTTGACTTTTAACACACATAAATTAATATTTAAATATTTTTTATTCTTTTTTTACTATCAAAATTTTTTGCAATTATTTTTTTAACAACAAAAACAAAAAGCAAAAGGCAAATAGCATGTAACAAATACACGTTAAGAAATACTGTGGTATAGAAGATACTATTACTAAGTCCAAATAATTAGTTTAAATAGTGAAAACAAAAAGAAAAATAAAATAGTCATAGATTGTCGTAACCAGAAACATATTTTCGAATTTATTTGATGTTATCTTATTATTTTTTAGTTTCTTCCAAACTTTTAAAGAAATATTTAAATCAACCGTTTTTAGGTAAAGAAAGGTTGAACATCAAAACCATGTTGCTAGGATAGCAACACTGGTATCCGACGTATTAAGAACTATTGTGTTTAGTGACACTGAATCTAAAACCGTCTCCGGCATAGCTCGTGTGTGCTTATGTGGACGAGAAGTTTACAGAATGATTGCATTGAAACTCTCGAAAAACACCTCCGAATAAGATACAGTCTGGAGTTCGCACGTTTACAAATAGAGGTAATATGGTCGGACCAAGTTAGGCTGCTGTTTAAATGTAAATGTAAATGTCTTAAGGTTTCCCTGTTTCTCTAAAAATAGGATGATGCCCAAATATTTTTCTTCTCTTTATCTTCTTACTTCTCGTCCCTGTATATCTTCAATACTTCTCTAACTGATTCTTTATATTTGAGCTGTAATAAGAGCCCCAACCAAGAGACCTCTACCAGACTGAAGACCGAGCCTAGTACCGTTCTGTGTGTAACCTCTACCCAGTCATTAAAGAGGGTACAGTATTATGTAACAGTTAATAAACATCAATTTACGCTTACGTTTCGTTTATTGCTATTGTATGGCTAAGAAACCTGGATACTCAATGTAAATATTTTAAGACGCTTAAAAGCTGTTAGAATAGGGGATTCACAGAAGACTCTTAAAAATACCTTGGTAGATAAAATTAGTATATATACAATAAGTAGTACAAACATAAAGAATGTCTTTAAAAAGGATGTGTGTATATTATGGGTGTTGGATACAAATGTGAGAGCTCTTACCTGTGGTTAAGAAATATCTCAAACACTAACGGTACAAAAATTCTTAAACACTAACAGTTATAATTAAATAAAATAAATCTTGGAAAATGCTTAGTAACGAACCTCTAAAAAGGATAACAACGACTTGAAATAAAAAAGTTGCGAGCAGCATTCTCAATATCAAAACGCAATGAGAAAAAAACGACACGTAGTACTTGGGGAGTGCCGACAGAAGTAAATACTTCTTATAGAACATTATTACTATATCTTTGAGTTTATCAAACTTTGTGTCTGCTTATTACTGAATTGTTAAGATTTTTTTTTTATAATAACATCATACATTTAAGTTAAAAGCAATAATGTAGTTGGTTAAGTACTAAAACGCAAAATAGTCTTAAAATATAAATATTTCGTATTTAGTATAACAATAAATGTTTAATACTCATTCGAGTTCATTTGACTAAGGACCAGTAACACCTAATCACGACACCTATCTATTTAACATTACAATAAAAAAGTATTCACTTCAAAAATTCTATGTAAAAATTTAATTCCATTAATTTATATTGTATTAGAATTTCTAAATATACTAGCAATACATTTCCCAAATCTTTATTTATTTTAGATAATGATCGACTTTTAGTAAAACTCAATCAGTTTTTGTTCGGAGACAATTCAATTACTACTATCACTGACGGATTCTCCGTAGCAAATAGCGATAGTTTTGTTTACAACTCCGACACAAAAGCTGGACGACAAAGGCAAATGATTAAATTCCCGACACTATTGAACTTTGTTACCAAATTAATTTTGATGAAAATTTCTTGCTCTTAGAGACGGACTTGCTATTGCGAGAGTTTTGTACGTTCGGAAAATTTGACGTTTCATTGGATTTAAATACCGATTGATCACAATAAACGCTAACTGATTTTGAAATTGAATTTTGATTAACGACGCTAAACGATGACTGATCGAGAAAATGTACTAAAAATATCTGTGGTAATATTACTAAATAGAAATATACAGCCGTAAATACATAATAACGCATTTTCGCACCTCAGAAATAAACACACAATTTTAACTCATAAATAGCCTTTTACATTTAAATTTAATTACACTGACAACCAAAGAATATAATGTTTTATCTCAAAAGTTTTACTGATTGATTCCTATAGTTCCTTTCACACTGAATCCAAATATATTAATAGATTTTTTTTTTAATTATCGTTTTCTTGTGATAGTCAAATACCGATAACATCTTTTTCTACCCATTTACAGCAGTCTGGATATGGGTTTACTACATTGACATAAGATTGTAAGTGATTTTCTTGAGCCTTTTTCTTCTGGCATATATCCTTTAAGTGTCTAACAGTAGTCAGCCAGCATTTTCGGACTCCATAATTAATGAAAACTTTTTTGAAAATCCCAAAACAAGACATACAAATACTATGTGGAGACCAACGAAAAAATTGCCAAAAAACCTAACCTAAGACCGACAATAGGAGAACACAGCCTTCACGATATCTCAAATGATATTACACAAAAGCTCGTAGAGCTAGCATAGGCTAACAATATGCTTGTAAAGTCAACTAGGTTTTAACATAAAAACATTTATAAACAGACTTGGGTCTCTTATGACAACTCCACCTGGAACCAAATTGATCACGTAATTCTCTATGATAGATATGAAACTAATGTTCTGAAAATAAGATGCCTTGGGGGGGGGGGTATTTGGAGATACATACCATTACCTAGTGAGACCAAAAATTAGGTAGAATATAGAAAAAATGCAAAATGCCTAAATGAAACAACACCTAAATATAATAAACCAGGGCATTGATGTCAAAAAACTGTAGCAAACAAATAGAAAAATGAATTGCAGAGATAGCGTAACTAATAATAGGAAAAAGCAGGACAAAAATGCCAAGAAAATCTACCAAGCAGATAGAAAAAGCGAAACATTATGCTTCAACATGTAATAACAGAAAGTAAAGAAAACTATACATCATAACGACGAGAAACGAGAACAACTGATTAGAAATAAAAAAAGAAAATACGCATCACAGCAATATGAAGAAATGTAAAGAAATAGACAACAGTCAAATACTCGAGCATTTTATAAACGAAACGATGTCAAACGAAAAAAGAGGATATAGATCTAACTTTGTGTCTGTACTCAGGAAAAATACTGATAAACCAATAATTAACGAAGCAGAGCTGCTTCAAACATGACAATAATATCTCAAAAATTTTCATCTACATATCAAGAGGAAGAACGTGGAGGAGAGGACCCAAAACTCCTCAACTTACCGGTAGAGGACCCAAAAATAGATATTTTAAGCAATAATTATCAAATTAAAGAACGCAAAAGCTCCAGGCTTTAAGAGTATACCGATCGAAACTTAAACTTAAATAGACAATTACACAAACTAATAATACGAAACGGAATATGGAACGAAAGTCAAGTACCAACAAAATGGCACAGAAGTGTAATAATCTTCATCCATAAAAAACAAGAAACAATAGCAAGTACTTTAATTACAGAGATATCTCCCTACTTAATATGGCGTACAAAATCTTATCGAACATCCTATTAAGTAGGCTAACACCTTCTTAAAGAAGTGGATGAGAAACTCAAAACTGCCTTAAAACAATGACAGCGTACTACCAGAAGAATTTCCTGGGACTCAATCCCTCTAAAACTCAAGTCTGCGCTTTCTACCTTCGCGCAAAGGAAGCCAAGTAAACACTTCAAATTCCGTGGAATATTAATACATTAGAACACACAAATCAACCTATATATCTTGGATTAACAGAACTCTGGACCGGTCCCATTGCACAATCGGAACATTGCATAAAAACGAGAGGGAAAGTAACAACTAGCAACAGCAAACTCAGAACGCTAACGGGAAGTAAATGGAATGCACGTCCTGGCGTTTTAAGAACAACGGCACAGACACTGTGTTTCTCAACTGCTGAATATGCGTGCCCCGTTTGTGGCAGATCTGCCCACACCAAACAAGTTGATACTGCGCTAAATGAGACATGCAGGATAGTAACGGGTGCATGAAACCAACGCCACTCTAAAATCTATATAAAGTAGCGGGTTTTGCAGAATCCTCAATACGCAGAGGCGTTGCAGAGCACATAGAGAAAATTAAACAGATCGCGGACGAGCGGCATGCCCTATACAAAGCTCCATCACCATGAAAGCGACTAAATTCCAGGAAAAGCTTCCTTGAAACAGTGCAGGCTGAACCGCCTTAGTATTTTTCTCTTCCCCAGGTTCAATGGACCGGCCAGTACCTAGACTTTAAAACGTGTAAAACTCTGAATAGGATAAGAACGGGAGTCGCTCCAGTAAAATCAAACATGGCAAAATGGGGAAAAATGGATCAAGATGATGTGAACTGTAACTGTGGAGAAAAACAGAATATGGAACATCTTCTTACATGCAGAAACTGTCCACATCAATGTACCCTTGAAGATTTGCGGCTCGCCAACAAAGATGGAACCGACGTAGCCCGATACTGGACCGAAATTTTATGAGTGACATATCCAGACACAATAAACTAAAGTAAGTACTACTAGCATACGCGGATGACATTTATATTGTGGAAAACACAGTCACCAATATAAAGGAAACGGGTCTAAGGGTCAAGGAAGATAAAACCAAACATATGTGTATTAATAGAAAAAAGAGATGCGACAGAATAGATAGAAGGCAAAATGTAACAGCAAACCCATATAACATTTAAAGAGTGGAGAGTTTTAAATATAAGAGGGAAATATAAAAAGGAAATAGCAAGAGATAAAGAGAAGAAATCAGGCAGCAAAGAGATATATGTATAGCCTCCACAACAGTATTAAATCTAAGCGCCTAACACAAACATCAAAAATCAGGATATATAAAACAGTGATTAAAACTCATGTATGGATGCAGCACGTGGTAGTGGACAAAAGCAATGAAAAGAAAACTCAGGTACTTTTAAAAAATCCTCAGAAGAATCTTGGGATCTAATCACAACTCGAATACTAACCAATACCAAATAAGAAAAAAAGCCAAGTTCAAACACACGTAAAGGGCTAGCGATGTAGACCAAGAGATTAAATTACAACTTCTTAGATGGGCTGTCGGTGTGGACTTCCTAATAACCAAATAACCAAGTGAGTCTGGAAGGAAGCCCTGACAGGGAGAAGACCCTTAGAACGTCCACAAATGGGGCTACAATGGGGCTACTCACTGACCCAACTATCATGGACAGTCGTTCGAGATGAAAGCGTGTTTTTCAGTTAGCCAAGAATCACCACGGGTTGTAGTGCTACGATAAGAAGAACAAGAATTTTCCTTGATATCGTTTTTTGTGTCTCAAATATTAATAAAAGCGTTCTCCATATTCATCACTAACATGTCCTCGATTTTGTGGAAAAAAGTCTCAAAATGGGAATTCAGAACATGTTGCAGCCAAAATCACTATGGGCTTTTAGTAGACTGTTAGCATATTTCTTGTAGTTGTTGTCTTTATAGTTTCTTAAGAAGTTTTTATTCACATTTTTTTACATGTATGTACATGCTCTTTTTTCTACGTCATTAAGTCTTGTTTTGAAATTGTTGTTTTCTTTTTTGTTTTAAATAGTTAAATCTTGTTACGCAGAGGTTGTAGGTATACTTCTTTAGTATCAATTAAAGGTGTATTTTTAACATTTTTTCTACCACGTTTAAGGGGTTTCTACTTAGGTCATGATTTTTTTTAGAGCGGCTTATAGCAATTACTTTAAGATCTCCACATAAGTCACATCTGTATCCAACATCTAGGATATTTTCTATTTAGTTTCATATTGTAACGATGTGCTGAGTCTTATGGCTAACGCTCTAGGCCCCCTGGCTCACTTGTGCATTGAACCTGCGAGCCAATCCGGACAGAAAGGCTTCAGCAGTGAGGATTATGCTCTGTTTTTAATCAAGCAGAACTCGTGGGTATAGTGGATTGAACGTTACCGTCAACTTTGACTCAGAGTATAACGTGGATCTGCACAATCGAATATTTTGATTACGAGAGCGTTTGGCGCTTCCGCTGAACTGAGGTGAAAGCGAGTATAAGTCTGCGTGCGATCGAATTCGCGTATTTCATTTTCTGTTAGTAATAATAATTTTTTTTTACAGACGTCCGCCTCGTTTTCTTCTACCTCGTCTACCTCGTTTTCTTCTAATTGGCGGAGTCCATTCTTCTATTTTTTTGACCATCTATTTTAAGGCATTCTCTGAAGGTGTCTATACCAGTTAAGTCTTTTAGCTTCGATTGAGTCTATTATGTCTAGATCGATTTCCATTTCTCTCCGAATATCTTCGTTTCTCACCCTATCAAGTCTAGTGAGCTGGCAACATCGTCTCCAGTAGTTCATTTCCATGGCCTTAATTTTTGATTTGTTTCTTTGGTTTATTTTCCAGAGTAGCTGTCTGGTGGCTGATCTTGCTTGGCCCATCCTGGAGTGTATTTGTTCGCTACTTCCTGCTTTTGAGATTATTTGGACTCTCAAGTATTTAAAATTGTCTTTTGGTTTTATAGTTCCCATTTCGATTTGTAGGCTTTCTGGTTTTTCTCATACAACTAAATACTTAGTTTTTTGTATATTAATTGTGAGGCCCCATTTGGTATACTCATCTTCCAGTTTTCTAAGCATGTAGCCTACATCACTCTCGTTTTGAGCTAGGATGGCTTGGTCGTCAGCGAAGTGTATCGTGTACAGTCTATCATCTCCGATTGGGATGCCCATATTGCAGCACTTTCTTGGACGGAGATTATTTGGACTCTCAAGTATTTAAAATTGTCTTTTGGTTTTATAGTTCCCATTTCGATTTGTAGGCTTTCTGGTTTTTCTCATACAACTAAATACTTAGTTTTTTGTATATTAATTGTGAGGCCCCATTTGGTATACTCATCTTCCAGTTTTCTAAGCATGTAGCCTACATCACTCTCGTTTTGAGCTAGGATGGCTTGGTCGTCAGCGAAGTGTATCGTGTACAGTCTATCATCTCCGATTGGGATGCCCATATTGCAGCACTTTCTTCTCCACAATGAGAGTGCCTCATTTAGATATATTTTGAAGAGTGTAGGTGCTATGCAGCAGCCTTGCTTTAGGCCCTTACTAATAGGAATTTCTCCAGTTAATCTATTTTCAGTTTTAATGTTTGCCGTCATATTTTTGTAGAGCTGTTGTACTGCTTGTATTTTTTTTTGCTTATTCTTTGTTTTTCCATTGCTACCCAAAGCATTGAAATTGGTACACTATCGTATGCTTTTGTCAGATCTATAAAGACTATATGAGTTGAAAGGTTGTGAGCTAATCTTTTCTCGATAACTTGCTTTAGAGAGAATATACTGTCCATACAGGATCTGCCTGCACGAAAGCCATTCTGTTCTTCAACATTTGTCATCTCTTTTTCAATTTTGTTTTTTATTATTTTTCCATACAGTCTTGAGAGTGAATTTATGACACTTAGCCCCCTGTAGTTTGAAAAATTCTTTCTATCTTCTTTTTGTAGATGTTGTTAATATGTGCTTTTGTCCACTCCGGTGGTAAGTCATGTCCATTATGTTTTAATAATTCATTTGATATACCTTGTGGTCCGAATGACTTCCGATTTTTTAGAGTTTGTATTTCATTCTCGACTTCCTGTACTGTTATTTCATCGTCTTCACTGAATTCCAATTCATATGTTGTTGTATTGATGTTCGTGAATTGAGGTCTTGTTTCAGTCAAAAGTTGTGAGTAGTGTCTTTCATCAGTAGTAGTGTTTTTCATCAAAGGAATAAACCTGATTTGCAATTGAGATCACAGCACTGCCGGAGCTTGTGTCAAGTGAGCGGGCGTGTCGTGTTCTTGTACGCTGGAAAACAGGCAAGGCTCCTTATCGTAACATTGAATGTTCTTTTGTATACATATATGATACTTAAATATAACTTAAGTGAACATTTTTTACTAATAAGTTATTTTTTTTAAGTGTTATTTTAAAAAATACAAATTGAAATTTCAAAAAATACGTACCTATAAAAGAAAAGAACTAGAATTTTTAAAGAAAACTTTGTGTTCCACTCAACAAAATAAAAAAAAATGGTGGAAATAATATTGGAACAATAATGGGAAATAATAATAATGAGATTTTAATCTTAGTTTACATAATTAGAATAATTTATTGCACAAATTATTGCACAAATTAAAACGTCTTAGACCTGCAGCCTTTTATTATTATTTATAGTTTCGTAAAAATTTTAAAAATCACATTATCACTGTGTCCATTAATTTTAGTCATATTATTTTTGTAATTTGATTTTCAAACTTAACCTTTTAGTACTAAATATTATTGTGAAAAGTAACTTCTTATTTTAACATTAAGTGTTTAAATAAGTTCATTTTAAAATTAAAGCTTAATTAAGTTTATTACAGTTTTTGACACTCCCTGAAACTATAAAATTAGGGATTATTCAAATTTGCTTTTGCTTTTTATATAAATGAAAAACTATGATATATATGTAGATATGATATTTTGTTAAGTATAACTCGTCAATCACGCTTTTCGATAGTATGGATATTTCATATGTCTCATCATTCAATTTATAGAAAATAAATCACAGCGCTATAAGTTCTATACTGAAATAATATAGGTCATCAATTTAGACATTCATAAATTCCTAAAATTATTCTCTCCATTGCCCTTTCCGCAACTTGTAGTTTACTCACTGTTGTTTTTGTGAGTGTTAGGGTTTCTTCGCCGTAGGTGATTACTGGCAAAATACACTGATTAAATAATTTTCTTTTCAGACACATTGGAATCTTAGACTCAAAAATATCCTTCATCTTTCCAAATGCAGCCCAAGCGAGGTTTATTCTTCTTTTCAGCTCGATTGTTTGGTTGTCTCGACTTATTCTGATCTCATGGCCCAAGTATTTATAGGAGTCAACTGGCTCAATATCAAATCTTTGTCTTCTACTGAGATGTTTTGGTCAAACTATGGTTTGGCATGGTCAAAATAAAAGTGGTTAAGATAGGTACAGTTTGAATTTTTTTTTTTCATTAGATTTAAGAATGCCATCAAACACACCAAAACTCTATTGACGTACATGTATCAGAGTAAATAGCGAGACAAAATATTTTCCAGAATGCAAAAATAGTTTTGTTAGTGTTTGACTAGACAGCATGCAAATTATGTACAGTTTTTTAGAGATATTAGAACATTAATAAAGAAACTAAAATTGAAAAATTTTAAATCTACAGCTGAAGAAAATTTAAGCTCTTCAATATCAGAATTAAAAAACATTAATTTTAAGTAGTTTAATAAACAAACTTGTTATACCGTGTTTTTCAACTTATTTTATAAAGGACCTAAAACTATAGCATTATTCTGTCTATCCAGGTATAATTTAAGTCAACGTATTATGTATCTAGTGTCAGTGCACTAACGTAACAAAGTGAAGTAAGTGTCACGAAAATTAAACTTGGATGCGAAAATGCTACACAACCCCCATGTAATAACGAAGGCTGGACAAGTAGAAGCAGTTTTTGTTTGGGACAAAAAAAAATTATATGTAGGAGCAATAGTATCATTTATTGGCAATGGTAACAGCGCCAGTATTATAAAGCAGCAAGAAGGATATTAAAGTATCTTGAGGTTCCAGCAAATCAAACAAAAAAGATAACAATATATATCCAAGAAATATTCTAGTTCTTAACAAACATGTAGCAAAAACACTAAAGTTCAGCACTGTAGCAAATATTCTTAACACTGTTCATTTAACACTGGAAATGTGACTTGAAGAGTCCATACCAGGTACAGTTCGTTGGCTCGTATGCACAACGATCAATTACAGATTTCTAAAAAAAAAGGTTCTAACCAAACCAAAAAGGTAGAACCAGGCCAGTGTTATTGTTTCTGGTAGAAAAAATTGTCATCAAGTGCCACCAATCACGCACTTCGATGTTCATCGCCCTTCCTTCTGGAACATATCTTCTTCTTAAAGTGCCTATCCGTTCCGGACGTTGGCGATCATCATGGCTATCTTCACTTTGCTTATTGCAGCGCGGAACAGTTCAGTGGTAGTCGTGTTATACCACTTTCGCAAATTTTGAAGCCAGGAAATGCGTCTTCTTCCCGGTCCTCTCTTACCATTTACTTTCCCTTGGAGAATCAGCTGGAGAAGGCCGTAACGTTCTTGATTTCTCATTACATGACCTAGATATTCCAACTTTTTAGTTTTGACGGTCATGAGAATTTCACATTCTTTCCCCATTCTACGCAGGACCTCCACATTAGTAACTCTGTCAACCCAGGATATACGTAAGATGCGCCTATAACACCACATTTCGAAAGCTTCGAGCCGATTCATAGATGCAACAGTCAGTGTCCATGCTTCCATTCCGTAGAGCAGAACTGTGAATATGTAGCAGTTCAATAGACGGCATTTTGTTTTTAATGAAATGTCTCGACTGTTGAAAATAGTTCTCATTCTAACGAATGCTGCTTTTGCTTTTATTATTCGCTGTTTAATTTCTGTTGAGTGGTCCCATTGGCTATTTAAATTGGTGCCTAGATATGTATATTGCTCGACTCTTTCGATATTCTGTTGGTTGATTGTAAGTTGAGCGTTTAGTATTGGTTTTTTACTAATTGTCATAAATTTGGTTTTCTTTTCTTTTCTGGAACATATAATTAAATTTAATTGGTTGAGAAATGAAAACGTTTCATATAAAAGTTAATTTATCTTTAAATATGGGACATTTTCGGATCTCAAGTCAGTCAGTGTCAACACATGGTTTTACCCGTGTAGGGTAGCTCTCTAGAGCACTTTGCTCGAAGGGCTCTGAATCTTTCTAAGACTCTAAAGCTGAGTTTTTTTCTTCTTAGAAAGAATGTGTTTTATTTGCACCTCTAAAAAATAGGCTATGCACAAAAATGTAATCTGTTAAACGATATTAAAAAATCTCTAAAATGTTAATTTAATTTGACAAAAGCTAAACCCAAAATTTAATCTTATAAACTGGGTATATTGAAAGATTTAAGAAGACCAGAAAAGAAAAAGACAACTAAAATGTCAATTTATTTGACAAAGACTCAATACAAAAAATATTCAAATCTAAAGAGCTATAAAACAAAAAGAGAAATCAAACGATTTCTACTTAGCGAAACCGAATTCAAATCTTAACCACTGTGTTTCCTAAAATTTGCGAAACAAACAGCTGGATAAAATACTCGGCAAGGGAATCTAAAATTGCATTCCACATGCCGTTCATCCTGGTCAAAATTCGTAGTGAATTCAGTTTCTGGTACTTCAAACGAAGTAAATAACAAAAAAAAATATGACGGTATTAGATTTTTGTTTTGATACAGTGCAGCAACAACCACTGATACGTATTTCGACCTTCTTAGGTCTCTTCAGAACGGTATAGTCACTGCTATAGGGAGAGATTTTTGTTTTGGTTCAGAGCAGTGACTATACCGTTCTGAAGAGACCTAAGAAGGTCGAAATACGTATCAGCGGTTGTTGCTGCACTGTATCAAAACAAAAATCTAATACCGTCATTCTGTTTTGTTATTTACTTTGTTTGAAGTACCAGAAACTGAATTCACTACGAATTTTGACCAGGATGAACGGCTTGTGGAATGCAATTTTAGATTTCCTTGCCGAGTAATTTATCCAGCTGTTTGTTTCGCAAATTTTAGGAAACACAGTGGTTAAGATTTGAATTCGGTTTCGCTAAGTAGAAATCGTTTGATTTCTCTTTTTGTTTTTAGATGGCGTAGTTACGTCCGTATATAGTTATTTTAATAACTATTGTCTAGGACGGGAAAAATTTTTGTTTTGGTTCAGAGCAGTGACTATACCGTTCTGAAGAGACCTAAGAAGGTCGAAATACGTAACAGCGGTTGTTGCTGCACTGTATCAAAACAAAAATCTAATACCGTCATTCTCTAAAGAGCTATATTTACAGATTTCCGAAAAATCGAATTTAAAAATTAGCAATTCTATAATCGGTCGAAATAGAATGAAAATAAAAATTAATAACAGTCTGACACTTATTAAAATTTAAATTATCCAGAATCAAATCACTGATTTTTTTCTTTGGTTATTACACATAAACAAATTTACAACATAATTTAAACAAATATCTACCAACTAAGTGGACGGTAGTGTGGACGGCAACGGTGTACTAAGCAGATAATCAGATAAAAGTAAATATATTTTTCTCCTACTAAAATCCCAAATATTGCGATTAGTAGCGAAAAATAATTTACGGTTTGTTTACATATGTGAATTTAAAAAGGCTCCGTAATACCACAGTGAGAAATTTCTGGAAAAAAAACTCGCTTTCGGTAAAAACTAGTGTTTGAAGTGATAAAAGTAAGTAAGGTTATTTACAATAATTCGAAACAGTCATACTGGAAGAACTCTGGCCGTTAGTTTTGCGACGTTGCTAAAGTTAAAAATAGTTCTGCAAACTGATGACTGATAGGAACTGGATTTCTGAGCGGTTGAAGCGAATCTAGTTCCTTTCGCGGTACTTAGAAACATATATAATGTACACTGACAGTGATGATAACGCGTCAGAAGGCAAGAAGAGAAAAGATAGAGGGTCAACTTCACCTTTCCTGCAGAGCAAAAAAACTGCCAGAACCCCAAGCAAAAGAAAACCAAAGGAAGAAGATTCAGAGGATTTGGAAGACGTTATAAACATGTTCAAGAAGATGATGGGAGAACTGAAAGAAATCAGGAATGAAAATAAGGAATATAGAGAAGAGATGATAGCGCTGAAAACAGAAAATATAAAGATAAATCAGGAATTGGAAGAAACAAAAAACAAATTAACCCAGGTTGAAAACAAAGTAGAAAGCATTGAAAAACAGATGAAAAGAAATAACATAGTAATTACGGGTCTACCAATAAACGCAACAGATGAAACACTCTTAAAAAATAACGTAAAAGATTTTATACAAAAGCACCTAAAAGAGGATGTCGAAATAGAATCGGCAACAATATATGTCTGGTACAAATAAAGGATTATGGCAAAAAACTTAAGGTAATGAAAGAAAAAAGCAAACTCAGATTTCTTACTGGAGAAAAGATCTTCATCAACGATGACCTGACCGAAAAAGAAAGACACATGAGGCAGGAAATCGTAAATAAAAACAAGGAATTAAGAGCTGAAGGTAGAAATGTAAATATAGGGTACAGAGAACTAACTGGTATAAATTGGGTATGGGCCGGAAATGGTACTTTCAAACGAGAAAATTCTGGAAATATGGACCCAAAAAACGGCATATAGTAGTGAAAAAAGGAAAAGATGGCCCATTATGCCAACGGACCCTAGCGATGAACAGGAAAATGAGTTTAAACATAAATAGCAAAATAAAAAATAAGAATATATACCTAAATATTGCGACATGGAATGTTCGAAGAGTATACGAGGAGAGAGCATTAATTAACCTAATAGAAGAACTAAAAAAATATAAAATACACATCTTAGCAATACAGGAAACACATTTAACTGGAAACAACGTTGAAAAGATTAGTCCATACACGTTTTATACAAGTGGAGGTAATAATAGGAATTTTGGAGTGGGTTTTCTGGTACATGAAGACGTGGAGCAGGTAAAACGATTCGTAGTAAAATCTGACAGAATGTGTGCAATTAGAATTAAAGGAAAAGAGAACATGATATCGTTGATAAATATACATGCTCCAACAGAAGAAAAAAAAGAAGAAGTGAAAGATGAATTCTATGAAGAATTAGAGTCATTGTGTGAAGAAATGCCCAGACAAGATACTACAATTATTATAGGTGACGTCAATGCAAAGATCGGAAGAGAAGATATATATAAAAACATAACAGGGGGTGAAAGTAAACATTTGAATACAAATGATAATGGACAGAGACTAATCACATTCGCAATTGAGAACAGGATGAAGATAATGAGTGCCCATTTTAGGAGAAAAAATATATATAAAGGAACGTGGAAAATTCCGGGGTCAAATGGAACTAATCAAATAGACCACATCTTAATACAAGAGAAGTTTGCGAATTTAATAACAAATGTGAAAACGTGCATAGGGGCTGACGTAGACTCAGATCATTTTTTGGTTAAAATTAATATGAGAAAAGCAATAATTAAAAAGCATAAACGGAAAAAGAAAGTGCAACGTAAATTTAACTTTGAAAAACTGCGAACATTTGAGGTAGAGCAGGACTATCAAAAGGATATACAAGAAACCTACGCCAAACAAGATAGTACTACTGTGAGTAACATACAACAAAAGTTCTTAAAAATGACAAACACTATAAAGGAAGCTACGTCGAAGAACATACCAAGAACAAAAAGATTTAGAAAAAACCACTGGTTCAATGACGAATGCAGAACAGAGTTAAAAAAGATCAGATTTGAGAATTAAAAGTTTACGTTCGCAAAAACAAGACGACCTAGAAAGGTATGCCGTACAACGAAAGAAAGTAAAGAGAATCCTAAGCGAGCGGAAACGAAAGTATATGGATAATAAAATTAAGCGCATTGAAGAAAATTACAAGAAAAATGAAATAAAAATTTTTTATAAAGAAGTAAAATACATTAAAACTGGGTACCAGGGAAGAACGATGAATGTAAAAGATAAGCAAGGAAACCTGATAGTGGATGAAGACCAAATATGTGAAAGGTGGAAAGAATATTTCGAAGAGATACTAAATGACGAAGTGACTACTGAAGAAAATTGTTATGTTCCTAGACCTCAAATAGTAATAGAAGAAATACCAAAGCCCACAAGAGAAGAAATTGAAGAAATAATAAAAGATATGAAAAACCAAAAAAGTCCCGGGGAGAGCGGCATTGTGGCAGAGAACATAAAATATGGAGGAGAGGTCTTAATAAACAAACTTGGTGAGCTAATACTAAAAGTATGGGATGCCGAAGAAATGCCTCAAGAATGGGATAGGTCGATTATAATTCCTATACACAAAAAGGGAGATAGAACTGAATGCGCAAACTATAGAGGAATATCCTTATTAGAAGTAATGTATAAAGTACTCGCCATACTAATTAAAAAACGATTAATATATATATATATATATATATATATATATATATATATATATATATATATATATATAGAGAGAGAGAGAGAGAGAGAGAGAAAAATCTAGGAGAATACCAGGGAGGATTTCGGAAAGAAAGATCAACAACCGATCAAATTTTTATGCTAAAACAAATCCTCATCAATTGCTATGAATACAATATTTCAGCACAAGTACTTTTCATTGATTACAAAGCTGCCTACGATACAATAGCCAGAAACAAGTTAATAGAAACACTAAAAGAATTCCAAGTGCCAGAAAAAATAATAAGATTGGTAAAAATGACAATCAGACAAACCATTTGTGCTGTTAGATGCAACGGTACAGTCTCAGAAGAATTCGAAGTGAAAAAAGGTGTTCGTCCAAGGAGACTCGTTGTCTACATTGCTATACAATATAGTTCTAGAAAAAATTGTATGGATTAGTGGGATAAATAGGTACGGAACTATTTTATACAAGAAGCACCAATGCTTAGCATACGCTGATGATGTCGTTCTCATTGTAAGAAATGGAAAAGAACTATCAAATATAACAAAAAGACTGATTCGGGAAAGATCTAAAATGGGAATGAAAGTTAATATTAATAAATCGAAATACATGGAGATCTCGAGCAAAAAAGGAATAAGCAACAGGAGATCCTTTAAATTGGAGGTGGAGAATGGATCAGTTGTAGAATTCGAGAAGGTGGATGAATATATGTACTTAGGTACTCTTATTGATCAGACATGTAAGAAAGAAACTGAAATCAACCTGAGTCTGACCAAGAGCAACAGGTGTGCTGGAGCCATGAGCAAAATAATTAAGGCCAAAGATGTATCTCGTAATACAAAAATAAGAGTATACAAAACTATAATTAGACCCACAATGCTATACGCTGCCGAGACATGGACTATGGACAAAACCGTACAGAATACATTGGAAGCATGGGAAAAAAAGATACTTCGCAGAATATTTGGTGGAAAAGTAGTAGAGGGAGAATGCAGAAGACGAACTAATGCAGAAGTGTATCATTTGTATGCTAAACCTACATAAACAAAAGTGGTGAAAAAACGTAGACTAGAATGGCTTGGCCATCTAAAAAGAATGCAAGGTAATAGACTAGTCAAGAATATTGCCTGGAGAGTACCTGAGGGCAAAAAAAAAGAGAGGAAGACCAAGAAAGAAATGGAGAGATGTAGTGATGGAAGATGTCAGAGAGATGGGAATCAGAGATTGGAAGCTGTTAGCTAAGAATAGAAAACGATGGAAATTATCCATCCAGCAATGGGCCTAAAAGGCCTGTTAACGCTGTACATACATACATCTATCAACTAACCTTCTTCTGGTAACTAACCTAATTAAGTGTGTGAATGGTAAAATAATAAAAAATAAAAAATATTCATTATCTAGAAAATAAGAAAAACAAAAACAGAAAATCAAGTTAGTGGATTCTTAATAAATTTTCGAAATTGTAATTTTGTTCCTGGGTTTATGCAGCTTACCGTGTTGGGAATCTAGGTCAAATCGGGCGCGACACGTTGTGGACGGAATTTTCTGACAGAGAAATAGCCAAGTTGAGGTAAAAAGAAGAAAAGCGTTGCTCCCACGTTCCAGCGCCCTTTAAGTATACAACGTGAAAATATCTATGAAATATCTGAATTTTGGATAAAGAGAAGATCAGGCCCACGTATAGATGACAATTAAGTGTAAAGAAAATTAAACCTGGATAGGAAGATCAAAATTCTACAAAACTATCATGCTATTAAATAGTATTAATAGCTAGTTACAATGAATTACTAAAAACAATTTTTGCTAATTACTGAAATATAAATTAAAAATTATGAATATGTAAACGTAACTTAACACATTTTTAAAGCGAAGCTTCTATACTGGCGTTGTAAAACTTTTTTTTCTCTATAGTAAAATGCTTAGACGAGCGTCACGGAACCAGCGTCACGAGAAGGCGTCACTTGTACCGTCACGAAAAAGCACTTCTACATATTGATTTACTAGCCTTAATCAATTCGTTTCTAGTCTTCATATATTTATTCTGAGCAGGTTGAAATTAAAAACTGCATCAAAAATAACTAACAAAATGCAGACATTAAATGAGATATAAACAATTACAAGAATATCCATCAATAAAAAATTCGATTTGTAAAGATTGTCAAAATTTAAAAGTCATGAACGTCATCCAATTATTAACAATATTGAATCATCATTTTAAATTTTTATGACACTTCTCGTTTTAAAATAATTTCATATAAATACAATTATTATTTTTAAAAAATTAATTTAGTTTATATAATAATTAAATTTAGTATCAAATGATATTTATTTATATTTTATTATTAATTTATTATTTCGTCTGAATTTGACAGGTCTGTCATGAGTAAACAAAGTATGATTTGTAAATACGTTAGCAGGTGGCGTTAGGAGCAAACATACTAATTTATTTGTTTAAAATATAAATGGTAAATAAATAATAAAATTATTTTATTCAATTTTAAGAATATTATTTAAATTTTAAATATTTTAATTAAATATTTAAATTATTTATTTAAGTTTTAAATAATACAGAAAACATAGTATGAAGCTTCGTCTACTGTACCGCCTACTGTATTATCTTTTGTTTTTCTAAATATTATTATTATTTGATTATTATTATTTGAAGGAAAGCAGGTGGTAGTTATCTGAAAATTTTCATTTATGACCTCCCGAACATAAATCAACTGGCTGATGAGAAATTACAAAATGGGTATTTCCAACAGTACAACAAGAACAATCAAATTTCAGTTTTAACTAGATTCATTATGTAGAAAATCTCAGAAACCGTATAACATAAAAGTCTCCAAAAATCTTACACACAGCTTTATTGTTTTGTAAAAAGAGCTAGTTTGCAGGTATCCTTAATTGGATAACATTTTTAAATTTTGTTTAATTTAAGTTAAATTTAAATAACATACTTTTGATGTTAAAAAAAAACAAGGTAAGTAGAGTAAAAAAGAGCCTCCTATAGAGCCTATAAAACCTATATTAGACCAATACTAAATTACAGAGTTTTCCTCTTTGCAACAAGCATCAAATGAGCAACTTAATGGGCACCGAAAGAAAAATCGTAAGAAAAATCGTGAATAAACGTTGATACTTTCCATCAGCATATGTTAACTGGCCAACAACCCTATAATTGAAAATCGTATTGTATTACTACGTTATAAGTATAAAGAGCTTCAATACCCGACCAAAATAGGTTCTTAAAAATCGTTGCTACCGCCGAGATCATGTACCCATTACATTTCGCATGTAAAAAGATTATTACGCCAGCTACGTTTCTAAACTTAGCAGACCACGAATTTTCTAATGAGTAATACAACGTCCTAGAAACTACACCTCTAAAATATCGCAGCTGATAAACTTAGTATAGCCAAAAACACTGATTCGAAGAGCTGTTTTTTCACATATATATATATATATATATATATATATATATATATATATATATATATATATATATATATATATATATATATATATATATATATTCAGTGATTTTACAGTAATCACTGCCTTCCCTCGCTCAACCGTTTCCATCTCTCTCTGTTGTCCCATTCTCCTTCGTTTAGGCCTCTCTTACTAATGGCGTCGTCTACTTCGTTCCTCCAGGATCTTCGGGGTCGTCCTCTTCTCCTCCTTCCTATGGGGCTCCATTCGGTTATTCTCTATATCCATCTGCTGTCGCTAGTTCTTCTTACATGTCCATACCACTTTAGTCTTTTTTGTTCTATATATGTTAGTATGACTGTTTCTATTGGTGTTTTTTGCTTTATTTCGTCATTACTTCTCCTATCCATTCTTGTTACTCTGCAGCATCTTCGCAGGCATTTCATCTCTATTGCTACTATCTTACTGCTGTTTTTCTTGTTTATGATCCAATTTTCAGCCCCATATGTCATAATACTTCGCACTAATGGTTTATAAATATGCGTTTTTGTCTTCATATTTAGGTGTCTATCCCACCATACTGAGTTAAGTTGTCGGATTGCTGTTCTTGTTCGTCCTAATCTTTGTGTAATTTCTTTCTCTGTTGTTGCCTTTTTCGTGATTATAAACCTCAAGTATTTGAATTTATCCTTTCCTTTGATTGTTACGTTGCCATCAAGCTGTAGATCTTCTATGTCTTCTTCACTTGTATATAGGTACTCTGTTTTCGCCAGGTTTATATCTAAGCCAGCGTTGGTATATGATTTTTGTAGTTTCTTCATCATGTAGCTGAGGTCGTCTTGGTCTTGTGCAATCAAGGCTTGCTGTTTTCTAAAATCTTGTATATCTGCTGACACTGCAGAAGTCCTTCTCTGGCAACTGGCAACTATCAAGATTAACTCAGACCTAACTATTTTCTCTTCCTCCTTTTCCTAGCACCTCTGCCACTCCCAAGAAGCTAGCGTAACTAGATCTCTCCTTCCGACTTCCGTTAGAAAAAGGGAAGCAGCCATACCTTGAAGAGGTAAAAGCCCAAGCGCGGTCGTCATAAGTAGTTCTGGTCTGATATTTTTAGAGCGGGACAAGAAAAAAAATGTCTGTCTAAAACGGGTAATAGGCTTTCACATAAATCTAGATCTGTTGGACTGAATATAGACTTGGGCTATAAACAAATGATCTTACAATCATAGTCTTTTAATCTACGATCTATATCACAGGGTAAAATACCAAGACTAAGGAAAATAGATAAACAGTACATTACAATGTCCAATTGAAACGTCAATTTATATTTAGCAAGGTTCTGAAACTACTTTCTTGTGGCATATCTAATTTAGAATTTGAAAAAAAAAAACGAAAAAAAAAATTCAGCGAAAATGTATAACCAAAAATTATATGTTATAAGGTTATCATTTGTACGTATGTAAATAGCTAAAAAAATCTGACGGCGGTGGAAGTATTAAATTCGGACTGTTTTGTGTGTTTTTTGTATTATATTTTTGTGTGAACTGTTATTGTGACTGTGTAATCTAAATTGTACACGGAGATTTGTGTTCTTTGTATCGTGTGTTGCATATGTATTGTAGGTGATGTTTTTTGACCTCCTGTGTCGCCGCTATTGCTGGTATATTCTTGTTGTTGACTTTTCCTTGTAGTACTGGCAATCAAAACCTGTTACATTTGACCGATGGGCTTAATACACATTTTTCTTTGGTAAGTAGGATGAGGGCCGCTTCTCTAACTTTTCTCTTTTGAATGTTTGTTTCTTTCGTAAGTATTAAGGCATCTTTTCATTGTAGTCTGTGTTCATTTTCCTAGATTTGTTTGCTTATCTGGGATTTCTTGAAGTCTATGTTCTAATGTTTTATATTTTATGCTCGTTTATCCTGGCTCTTAGTGATCGTGCAGTTTTTTCCACGTAAAATTGTTGCATTCACAGGATATTTTTATAGATGCAGCTTTTTTTTTCTTTTTTGTTTGTTGCTGGGTTTGGTGTTGGACAGGATAGATGTTGTGTGTTGGTTGCTTTAAATATTGTTGAGATGTTATTCATGTTAGCTTATCCTCGTTAGCTTTTCTCGTAAGCACTTTACATATGGTATTTTTGATATCTTTGATTCCCTTCTAGTGAGTGTTTTTAGTCTTGATCTTTGATATCTTTGAGTCCCTTCTTGTGAAATTCCTTGTTTATAAATGACAATGGGTAGTCACTTTTAGTCATGTCATAACCCTTATTAGCAAGTTTTTGTCCTCCTGAAATGTATTTTCGTTAGAGGACTTGGGTCTCTATCATATTATAGGGATTTGATAATTTATTTTTTGATGTTTACGTTGTAGCTGGAGTGGTAATTTAAATATGTTTTGGTGTGGGTTGATTTTCACTTTTCTTAAAATACAATTTTCTTCCAATTTGAGATGAAGTCCTCCTGGTGACAAACTTGTTTTAAATGTATAAGTGATGGTCTTTTGTCATCAAGATTACACAATTAAACGTTGAGAATTAAAATTAAGAATGTCCTTATTTAATGTTCAATTTTAAAATCAGTAATATTACTGTATATTAGCAATAAATTTAAACAACTAAATATGCTGAAGTTTAGTCCCTTCCAATTAACGAATCGTCCATTCATTATTTCGTAGATACTGTTGTCGAGTGCTCCTTTGACATTGAAAAATGCACTGAGAATTGTTTTTTAAGAAATTACTCCGTATCAGGAGGTCAGTGCATTTTCCAAAGAGGTTGCTGCTTTATACTCATACGGACCACCATAAAAAACGTATTTTAAACAATACACCATTCTTTACGTCCTATGAAGTAGCTATTTTAGATATAAATAACATCAGTCTTATCAGGGACTTAGCTTTATTCTGTCGAGTCTTCACATAAAAGCTACCTTTACAAGCCTTCATGCTTTTGGTATGAACCCCAAGCCTAAGCTACCCCAGACAGTCATTTTCCTTCGGTAGGAAAATTTGATAAATCCCATCCGGACCCTATAACATGTATGGCTTAAATAAGTTTATTGTCCATTTGATTTTGTCCTGATCGACCACTTTTGCCACACGTCAGTTTCTCTTCAAACCTTCAGCTCAGGGTGCTGCCAAGTGTCGACTGGTATCAATATTGTTATAAATCAGGAAAATGCAGCGTGAGAAGATCTTTCAGGGTCTCTTCACCGTTATGAGTGCATTCACTTGACTGAGTGAAATTATAATTTTATCTAGCCTTGACCTTTTTACAGTCTACAGACTTCTCCACGATTCTCTTTTTATATTCGTCCTATCGAAAATTTATTCACAATATCAATTAGTAACGAAATTCTACAGAGCAATTTCATGAGGCAGAAGACAATTTTCTGTTAAAGAAAAGGTGCTATAAAGATAAAAGAAAACTGCGAATCAGGAGTTAATAAAACGTTTCAGAGGATAGATTTGATCGAAAGCTGATAGTTGTTCAGTCAATGAGTAACCACATTGCTCTTCCAGTTATAAAATATATCAGACAATACTTATTGATAAATTACTGCTTTAATCTATTTCGTATTTACTGTTAGTAGTAACGATTTTATATTCCACTAGCACGGCTTTATTTATTTTAAAAAATTAAGGCATATCTCATAATATTCTAACAATAATATAGAAGCCATATCTCATAATATTCTAACAATAATATGAAAGATACTACATGTAAAACTTTGGTTCGTTTAGTCGTTGATTCATTGATCTTTAATTCCAATAACATAATAACGATAGCTATTTCTAGTCCGGCCCTTGGTATTCAAAAGGTCTGAAAAGGAAGGTTACAAAGCAAACAAGAGGCTGAGACCCAATCCGTAATAATGTTATTGACAAAGAAATTTAATGGCATATGGAATTTAATTCGATCCTCTCAAGGCAAAATACAATTATGTAACAGAAATTAAATGGGCGATTTAAATTACTTAGGGTGATAATAACATTTCTAGCTCCTTTATTAACAATCCCTTTGTGAATTAAGAATGCTATAAAATTAAGCGTATATTAAATGTAGAAAACAAGGCAGGCTAGATTATCTAGAATAGTACAATAGTTTCTTTATTCAAATAAAAGTATGCATTCATTATTTTCCTATTTTCTGTTACCTTTTGAGAGCTGTACATTTTCTTTTCTGAAAATCAGAATATGCTATTAAATATGTTCATATTTATTTGGTCTATATCTCATTTAATTAATTTGTCCTTTACATGTTTCAATATTTATCACAGTTACTTCTTTTTGAGGGAAATCTTTGTTCGGAATGTGAGTAATAATGAAAATCATATGTTTAAATATCTAGGCATCACATTATGTATCTACGAAAAGCTTGAAACTGAATTGGAAGATCAAGTGTGGTAGAAGATAATAGCAGATACTATGGTTTAAATGGTTCCTCATCCACTCGCAGACGACCAACAAAAATGAAACCAATTAGGAAGTAAATCTTCTTACCATTTAGAGCATCTTAAATCGTAATGATTTCCAACGTTGAAAGACCACCCACTTTACATGGGAAATAAAACCACAAGCGTTAACAATACTTAATTTAATGATTGATTTTTTACTACACTAAGTTGATATCTAGCCAAGGGTTTGTCATGTGAAGTTCTTTTATGTAAACCGCCCGTCACTGTTCAATCCACACTAGTCCGATAAACACTACACGAACACTGATACAATTTAAATTATACTAATACTACTTATTATTTTGAACCAAGGATATTTCTGCCGTGCTAACCAAGTAATATGCTACAATTATTACTAAGCGGAGTTATACAGAACTCAAACTAACAAAGAATCGACCCATTGGGTCTTAAACTAAATTTGTAAGTAAAGCGTCCAGCTTGGCTGGTATACAACGTGACACACTGAATATTTCAACGATACTCATCGATTGCCATGCCTAACTACCACTGAGGGGTTTGAGGGGAACCGGTTCTCGCTTTCTAACAGGGAATTAGTCGGAGAATTTATCTAGGTAGATTTTAAGAATTATTAGCTATTTAATGCAAGTGGCGTAGCAACGCTTGGATACATTTCTTACTGAAATTTATCCAAAGTGAATAGAGCAAACAGAGCCGCAGGTTGCCTGAATGAAACAATATAGAGAAATAAAAACTCGGGAAATAAATGAAAGGCAGGATTCACAAAACAGTTATCAGACCAATAATGATATACATGGCAATAACACTACCTGACACAGAGAGGATAAAAAGGACTTTAGAAACAGCAGAGATCAAAACACTTAGAAAAATTGATGGTAAGACACTATGGGCCAGAGCTAGAAGTACACATATACGACGCAGATTCAAGGTGGAGAATATTAAGAACTAGATAAGAAATAGAAGAGTAGAATGAAACGATAATATAAGCCGAATGACAACAAATAAAGTAGTAAAGACGGCAAGAGATAGTTCCCCAATATGAAGAAGATCAGTAGAAAGACCACGAAAATGATAGAACGACAACTTACTGCAGGCACATTGAAAAAGAAGAATAATATATTTACGGTGTTCTGTTTGCTACATGTTTCACTGTTGATCAATTTTTTCTTCACGTATTTCTGGAGGCCCAAAATATTTTCACCCCTTTTCTACAAGGACATTGCTAATCGTTTCCCAATTTTTGTCCTGCCTTTCGTCTATTTCGGCTCAAAGTTTTCGTACAAATTCTATTTTTATCTCGTTGTTTTGTAGATTATCAATATTGAACTTTTTTCGTATAGGTCTGTTCGGTTCTTTTCTATTATAGCTATCTTATTGTAGCTATCTTTAATCCAACTTTGGCTATCCTCAGGTAGTGATTACTAGTGTTATGTCTTTATTAATTTATAATTTATTATATTGTTCTTATTTTAATTTAATAAAAAAACACAATAATTTATATCAATTTATTAAACCACTGTACAACAATTTATTTGACGAAGGATACAATTTAAATCGCAAGCGCGAGTCATCAAAATTAACTGTTCCTCTTCCAAATAAAATGTCCTGTTATATACGCCTGTACCGTTAAACTAGAAACGTCGACGGCCCTCTCGACTAGACGGCCAAATGGTAACGGCAAACTGGTATTTTCACATCGGCTTGTCTCCAGAAGGTTAAAATTGTTGTTTTTATAACAAAGGGGGACCCATCGTGTGTCAGGTAGGCATTACCTAGAAAATACTCGAATGAATAAGCATATTAGTAATAAACATGTTTACCGTTTTTGGTCAGAATTTATCGTAACACTATTCATTACCTGAAATCTAAGAGATATGTTCTCCACTGCTTATTTATTGCGATGTGATCGATTTGATTGATTTGTCCTAGGTTGGTGTTGCCTGTGCCAACTTTTGGCATTGAAGTCTCAGATAAGAAATTACTACTTTTTTATCTGATCTTTTAATTTGCTCTAGGCATTCTTCAAGGCATTCGCCGAAAGCATTTTTTTCTTATTTGTTGCTTGTCTTGTTGGTGCATAATACTAAATCAAAGTTACCTGTCGTAATTTAGTCCTAATCTTTGCAATAATTATCAGCTATGAAACTGGTTTCCTTCTATTAATCCTATATAAATTCAATATTTAACTGAAAAATACCCAAAAAATAACAATTTCAAAATCTTTTTCTCCCATGATTGACTTTTTTAAAAAAAGTTACATTTTTTTTAAATCTATAATTCCTTGTATCAAACTTTTTTAAAACTTGTCTTATTTGTAAAATTCTTATTAGAAATTAAAAAAAATTTATATAGGGTGAATTTTTATTAACAAACAGAGCTAATTTAATTAAACCGGACCAATTCTTTCTAGTTTAAGTAAATCAGTTGATTAGGCAATAGTAGTGTAACGTTTGACCAAAACATGAGATACATCGAACGTATCGTTCAAAATTTAGGACAAATTAAAATTTCAGTAAAAACTCACAACTCGCCCTGTATATTTTAAACAATGGAAGCAGACACTTATTATTGCTCATTTGTTGTTTCCCATAGAGACCTCTACACGAGGTAGGAGTATATAAGGTTTATCGTGTATCACCCTGTATATATCACATACATCTAAAAGTTAAACTAATATTAAAAAGTTCAGTTTTGATTTTATTGTCCCAAAAGTGTAACACTTGGTCGATTTTGGATATATTTTCGCTTTGGTCCATAATAATAATTTAATTTTTAGTCATTTTTATACCTTTTTGCAACATTCACACAAACTGCAAAATAAAACAAAGTAAACAATATTCGTTTACCTATGATGAAGCACAAACCAACATCATCAAATTCATTTAGGATCCCTATTGGCAAAAAATTAAACTAGTTCACGTGTACCCCCACAGGGAGTGTAAGCTAAATCGGCCGATTCGTTTATTTACAATGTCAATAAAAGCATTTAAAGGTTAATTAGGAGCATCAGTCAACTTCTATGATTTATGTTTGTTTTTCAATTTTACTAATTAATCCTCATTAATTTCTGAAAGCCAACGTCCATTATCGTGACCTGGTATAATTTGATTTTCGTTTCTCGGTTTCTATGCCGATTCTGCATTTATTTAACGGTTTCCACCTTTAGGTCTTTATCTTGTGGATTTATACTTATTATTTGTTTTTATTACATCAGATATCTAAGGCTTGGTTCTAAGATTCTGTGTGTGAAACCTTTTTACTTTATTATTTATGACTTAAATTCAAACTATTGTTATTTTATAATAGCAGCCGTTCCTAGAAAAACTGTATTCTTCAATTTTTCTATTTAGTCGTAGAAAAGCTAGTTTACTAGGTCACTAGTTTACAAAGCGTCATAGTATATACATACATCAAACGTGCAGTCTTCTTCTTCTTCTAATGGCGCTACAACCCTTTGTGAGTCTTGGCCTGCTTAACAATGTTCTTCCATTTTACCCTGTCAGATACTTTCCTTCGCCACTGCCTGATGTTCATGGTTTTAAGATCCCTCTCTACGTCGTCTATCCATCTTTTACGGGGCCTCCTCTTGTTCTGTTTCCTTGGGGTTTCCATCTCTGGACTAATTTTACAGCTCGATTATCTGGCATTCTTTCTAGGTGACCAAGCCAGTTTAGTCTTTGTGACTTTACAAATCTAACAATATCTGCACTCTGCATTAGTTCATCCAGCTCGTGGTCCATTTTAATTCTCCACGAACCATCGCTGCATTGGATTGGTCCAAATATCTTCCTTAGTATTTTGCGCTCAAATATTCTCAGTTGATTTTCATCAGGGGTTGAGAGCGTCCACGTTTCCCATCCATATGTGACCACTGGTCTAATTACCGTTTTGTAGATTCTAAGCTTAGACTCACGATTCAGTAACTTACTTTTCATTAAGTCTTTGTATGCATAAAAGCACTTATTACCGCTAAGAATCCGTGGTTGTATTTCTTGACTGATGTTGTTGTTGTCATTTATTATTGAGCCTAGGTAAGGAAAAGTGGAGGCGTATTTGTAGGTATGGTTGTCTACCTTCAGATTCTCATGTTGATTCGATTTTGTGTACTCCATATATTTTGTTTTGCTTTCATTTATATATAGACCAAACTACCAAACGTAGCAGCTTCTCGTTTCAATTCTTTTTTTTTTATTAACATTTAAGATTTTTACAATCTGTTTTGGAGTGAAAACAATAAGTAAAATTTTTTGTCTTTACATGACAGAGATGTAAGGTCCAGTGACCAAATCATCACGACACAAATTGGCTTTTTACCGGTAGGATGAGCACATACACTGATACGCGAGCACTAAAAGCGGCACTGATCACAATGGCTGGGTGTTGTTGAAGGCGTAACTCCCACTGCTGTAGGCTCTGTCAGGATCGGTGAGGTAGGTCCAAGGGGTCATGTCGCTTAAATCTCTTCGCTTGTTGGTTGTTGAGAAGATTGTGTGCCAGGGTATTAGTATGCACCCGCAACCTGTTTTGATATTGTTCAGAAATTTTTTTGCATTCTTCAGAGACTGTTAGTACCTGAAGATCTCTATGTATTGCATCATTCTGAATATACCAAGGTGCATTAGCGATTGTTCTCAGAGTTTTGGATTGGAATCTTTGTATTATCATAATATTAGATTTGCTAGCTAAACCCCAGAGCTGTGAGCCATATGTCCAAATGGGTTTTATTATTGTATTGTATATCAGCAGCTTGTTGTCAATCGATAGGTGAGAGTTTTTTTCCAACATCCAGTAAAGTTTTCTGTATAAAATTCCCAATTGAAGCCTTATATGTTTGGTCCAAGTTAGACGTTTGTCAAGGTGAATACCTAAGTATTTTACGTCATGCTTTTGGGGCAAAGGATGTCCATTGAGGTTAACTTGTGGACATGTACCTCTTCTTAAAGTGAATGTAATTTGTGTGGATTTTGAGGGGTTTACTCTAATTCTCCAGAGTTTAAGCCATTCATTTGTTTTGTTCAGATGTAGTTGCAGTCTCTCTGGTGCTATTATTGGGTTGCTATGAGAGGCCAAGAAAGCAGTATCATCTGCGAATGTTGCAAGCGTTAGGTTATTGCTTATTATATACCTCCTTTCTGTAAGGTACGATTGACGCAATTTAAAGTAAGGGTTAGGTAAATTTTTCTTTAATTTGTACAGAAGTCCTGTATGCCACACCTTGTCAAAAGCTTGAAAGGCGTCTAAAAAGGCTGCAGTACAGTATTGCTTGATCTCGAGACTACTTCTTATTGTTGTGTATAGTCTGTGAACTTGTTCGATTGTACCATGTTGGTTACGAAAACCGAATTGATGGTCAGGTATGAGACACTTTTCGTCCAATATTGGTTTGATTTTTCGTAGCAGAAGTTTTTCGAAGACCTTAGAGATGACTGGGAGTAGACTAATCGGTCGGTATGAGTTGACATCTTTTGGATCTTTACCAGGTTTTTGAATGAGTATAATCTGTGCCACTTTCCATTGCAGAGGGAAGTAATGCAGACTAAGCATAGGATTGAAGATCATAGTGATTATTCTGTAACGGTCATTGGTTAGTTCCTGGAGGATCTTACCCGTTGTGGGAGAACAGTGATACCAAGCCAACCCCGGTGATTAGTAAAATTCTAAACCCAGAAAAAGACTTCACTGTCCCACAGTTCCTTGCGATTTTTACTTCTTCGCTTGAAGACCCTTCGATTTAGTGGACCACCCAGAGTTTCAGTAATTACGACCAACTGATAATGTTAACGAATCACTAGGTACCCTGAGAAACCCTGTATTACTGAATATAAATTTTTATATTCTAATAGGACAACCTGTAAATCCAACAACAAACTATGTCTAGAAATAAAATCCAATAAATTATGAAAGTCGGTTTAATATAAAATAATATAACAAATTCTTGTGTAGATGAGGTAAAATGACATAATGTATTTTAATCATTAAATACCTACATAAAGAAATAAACATTTATATACCCTAAGGATTGGTACCAACCTATTTATACGATAGGACTGGACAATTCTATCCTAACCTTAAACCCTAAAGGTTTTAGTTAGGTTAATTATAGTTGAATTTTAATGTTAATACTAACTTATTTACTGAATACTATTTTTAAATGCAATATTAGAACTTAGTAAAATCCAATCTGTATAAACGATTTATTGCAAAAATGATTGAATAAAACTACTAAAAAACTGCGGATTGGTGAGAAATTTGTTCAGTCATATTGTATATTTTTTATTTTCTTAAAGGCCTTAGCGCGTTACCGAAACCTAGGTTTTTTAAAGAAAAAGAAAGCACAATAGTCTACTTATTGATGTTCTTCGGACTCTTATTAGGTGTCGAATTATTCGTTGGCCTAGATTTCAGCTATGCCCTATGCTGCATTTTATATTGGGTAAAATTTACCTTGCTTTTCCAAAAGTTGTTGTAAAACCATCTACCATTTCACCTTCAGCACTTTAACTTTTTACACAGAACGTACATACTAAGTTCGTTACACTAGCACTAATATTAACGATTATTAGAAGTAATTTTTAACTGCCGGAATTGCGGCATAATCCATTTCATCAACATGACAACATTTCACTTCCCCTGTCTTCTCTCGAATGTCTTTTTGTTTTTCATTTCTTGCTATTAAGTAACCTTGGACGAACCCATCCATATTTTTGTATAGGCTGCAAAACTAGTTCTGATATTTGGGCGAGACATGTCCATCTCGCTTTAATTCGTATCATATGCAATAGATAACTATTCTTACACTTTAGAAAAAGACCCCTTGATATGACCACAGAAATAATTCCTTTATTAACATTTGAACAGCGGCGTGCTTTATTTTCTTTTTATTAATATTATATTTTATTTAAAAATTTTATCGTTACAGAACCGTAACATTTTTCCCCCGGCTTGGGAAATTCCCAAGATCCAATTTCGGAAGAAATTTTTGTTCCCCTCGGAACCTCAGGCCGTAACCTTTTCCAAGTTAATGTTACATTTTCCCTTTAAGTCTACTATTTTAGTCATATTTACCAGACTTTCCTTCTCGAAAGCCAGCATCTCCTTTTCTAAAGGTAGAATACATAATTTAGTAATGGGTCTGGTATATATACCAGTAGATGTCCTTACTTCCACATTTCGCACCTTACCGTCCGAACCCGGATGTATTTTTATTACTCTTGCCAATTTCCATTTCATTGGTGGCAAATTATCGTCTTTTAGTAAGACTAGGTCATTCAATTTCAAATTGTCCCGCTCTAAATACCACTTATTACGGGCCTGGAGTTCAGATAAATAGTCTAAACTCCAGCGTTTCCAAAAGGTTTGTTGAATTCGAGTTAACTTTTCGTATACAGACAGTCTGTTTTCATTAACATTTAAAATATCCCTTTCAGGTAAATTCACTAGACTTTCTCCTATTAGAAAATGTCCCGGGGTGAGACTACTTAAGTGATTTGTATCGTTGGAGATGGGTGTCAGAGGGCGAGAGTTCATTACGGCCTCTATTTGGGTTAGCACCGTATAGAATTGTTCGAAAGTTAATTTAGTATCACCTAACATCCTATAAATGTGATATTTGGCCCTTTTTACGCCAGCTTCATGTAAGCCACCCTGATGGGGTGCTTGAGGTGTTAAAAATTTAAATTCTATGAAATTATTTAAACAATAATTCTTTATTTCCGCCTTTACCTCCGACTTCTGGAAAAAAGTTTTTAATTCTTTATATTTATTTCGACATCCCCAAAAACACGTACCGTTATCTGACAAAATAGATTTCGGCAACCCCCTTCTACTTACAAAACGTTTTAGTGCCATTATATATGCCTCTGTAGACAAATCGGAAACTAATTCCAAATGAACGGCTTTTGTAACCGTACATACAAAAACTGCCATGTAACATTTAACTAATGAGGCCTTTCGCAATGTAGAAGTTTTAATATGAAAATAACCCCCATAGTCTACCATTACATTTGTAAAGGCTCGGTTGGGCGTTACCCTATTGGCAGGTAATTCTGCCATCAACTGCTCGGCATTTCTCTGCTTATACCTAAAGCATACGTGACAAGATCTAACAATCTTTTTTATCATTTTTAAACCGTTCATAGGCCAGTACCTAGTACGGAAATTTCCTAACACTGTTTGAGCACCCGCGTGGTGCAAACGAATGTGTTCTCTTTTTAACAATAGATAAACAATTTTATAATTACTGGGTAACAAAATAGGGTGTTTTTGATCGTAATTTAAATGAGTATTACCTAAACGGCCTCCCACTCTTATAAGTTTTAAGCGTGGGTCCACAAAAGGACACAATTTCTGTATAGATTTATTTTTTACAAAATTATTTTTTGTTAACTCCTGAAATTCTAAATTTAAATTTTGTTTTTGAATATTTTTTACAATTAAAATCTCTGCTCGGTCTAATTCCTCGACAGTAATTTTACCCGTCTGGGTTTGCAATTTATTGCGTGAATTTTTTAAATTATTCACAAACCTATTTACAAAGGCTATAGTATACAAGAGTTTAGTAAACGTTGACGTTTTATTAAATAATTCGGAAAATATATCTTTTGCTTCGACATGTCTTACCACTAAGGCTACCTTTTGCTTCTTAAGCTCCGTGTCAGTGTTATAATCAACATTCAATTTAAATTGTGTATAATCAATATTTTTATTTAACAAGAATTCAGGTCCGTCCCACCATAATTTATTATCAATTAATTGAGCAATTTTAATTTTACGCGTAGGAATATCCGCGACGTTCAATTTAGTGGGTATGTGATGCAATATGATATTTTTTGATATGTTTTGGAATTTTTTTTACCCTGTTTGCCACAAAAACATTCCAATTTGTCTCTGGAGACTTTACCCAATATATTGCTATCTCTGAATCGCACCATAAGTGTATCTGTTTTACTTCCAAAACGGAAGACAAGGTTTCATATACCTTTTGGGAGAGTTCTGCACTCAGTAACAGAGCAGATAACTCTAATCGTGGTATCGTGGTGACCTTCAACGGAGCAACCCTAGTTTTTGCGGTTAGCAACCGGCTAGTTACAGTATCATCTTGATATACTGCCCGCACATAAATACAACAACAGAAACAAGTGGCGCTTGCGTCACTAAATGAATGTATTTCTATGGATTTTATTACTTTATTTATTTCAAAAAGACACCTAGGAATTTTTAAATTTTCTATAAGAGGCAATTCTTTTAATAATTGCTCCCATTCATGCAATATTTCAGGATCTTTCAAATTTTCATCCCAACCTAATTTGAGGCTCCATAATTTTTGTATTATTAATTTCCCCTGTACTATCACCGGAGCTAATAACCCAAATATATCGTACCATTTAGCTACAGTAGCTAAAATGCCTCTCTTGGTGAGGTTTTTCTCTGAATTTTTCAGAGAAAATGTGTACATAAATTCATCACGTGGAGCGCACCATTTGGTACCTAAAACTTTATTCACTTGTTCTATATTTTCCTCCGTATGTAAGTGATATTCTTTTATCGGAGTTGTACAAATTTCATTTATGAACTCTTGATCATTCGATCCCCATTTATGAAGGTTAAAACCGGCTTTATTTAATATTTCGTTAAGACCGGTATATATATTTTTTAAATCCTCTTTATGTTGACACCCTGTAAGTATATCGTCAACCCAAGTCTGGTTAAGCAGGCTAATCGAGGCTCCTTTATGTTTATCTTTGTTAATCTCCGCGATTTGATTTAAAACCCTAGTGGACAACCAGGGTAAACAGGTCAGACCGAAAGGAAGCCTATTCATTTGATAGTGTTCAAAATTATCCGTGGAATTTTCTCTCCACAAAAAATTTAATAAATACAGTTGATTAGGATCGACACGGACTTGTCTAAACATTTTTTCTATATCCGCCATTAAAATATAACTAAATGTACGGAACCTTAATAGTATTTCATACAAATTGGGTTGTACTTGCATTCTTTTGTATAGGACATCATTCAAGGACAAACCAGTATTCGTTTTTGCTGAACAGTCAAAAACGACGCGCACTTTCGTAGAGGAGCTTTCTGTTTTTATTACCGCAAAATGTGGCATATAGTATTTTTGTACATTATGTACATTTTTATACTCCTGCGAATTTTCTACCTTTTCAACATGTCCGCTGTCTATATACTCCTGTATAACTTGTTTATATTCCAGGAACGCTTCTGGAGCGGTTCTAAATTTATTTTCCAATGCACGAAACCTCTTTTCTGCCTGGTATCTTGAACTTCCTAAATCTTTTATTTGATCATTTTCTGGTAGAGTAACTTGAAAGGCACCATCTTGTAGTATTATTGTATTTTTCTGAAAGTGCTCCTCCAGTACTTCATCCTGCGTCCGGTCCATCATCACTTCAGGGATGCTCTCCAATTCCCAGAACTTCTTTACATATTTTTCTAATGAAAATTCCGTATTCGAATGGAGTGAAAATGTAGAGTGAACATTATTTACACAAGCTACAAAAGAATTCGCATCCGTCAGTGCATATCGAGGAACCGAACCACACAAGATATGTCCGAATTTGGAATTTTGTAATATCGGTAAATTTTTACCAAGTCTTATAATGCCTTCTAGCAATATATCATAAGCATAATCGGCTCCGAGCAAGATATCGACCCTCCCCGGTATATTAAATTCTATATCTGCCAGGCTACAGTTTTCCGGCAATCGCAACTTATCTTTATTTATACGTAACTGTGGCAAATCGCCAGTGATTTTTGGCAAAATATGACATTTAATATTAAATTTATTTTTATTATTCAAAGTTGTCAAACGTAATTTTAACATTTTATTTGACACCGAAGCCTTTTCCGCGATGCCCCTTATCTGCAGCTTAGCATCTATAGGTTTCAAATTCAATTGTTCAGCAAATTGCTCTGTGCAGAAAGAAGTCTGGCTGCCTTGATCGAGCAGGATTCTGGCGACCTTTTTCTGACCCTTTACATTATATACGTACGCTTGGATAGTACCAAGCAACACAACTGTTGATTGATTACTAGAAGCATTATTAGAACTAACAGTTGTATTTGCGGACGTACTTGCCTCATTGTCATTGACATCCGTTTTACTGTTTGTTTTATTTTTATAGCCATTATTGGCACTATTTTTATTATTAGTAAAATTATTTTTTGAATCTTTTTTCACGTTTATATTTGAAGAACTCTCCGTTTTAGTTCTGAAATGCATTTGACTATGATGGTCTTTTGCGCAATATTTACATTTTATATCGCTTCTACAACTATCTGTATGTCCTTTTAGACATTTAATACAAAGCTTATGCTCTTTAACATATTGATATTTTTGATCGTTAAGAAGATTATTAAATTTATAGCAATTGGTAATTGTATGGTTATTTAATTTACAATAAGTACATTCCTCGGCTTTGCTATCGTTGGAAATATGGAAACTAGCTCTCCTCTTTATTTCTAAAGACGGTCCTGTCTTTTTGAAATGGTTCAAATTTTCTAAATGTTCACAGTGTACTTTTACACTGTCTAAAAACTCCTCAAAAGTCTGTATTTCTTCGGCATGCGACCCAAATTCGAGTGCCCTTTTTGTACCATAATCCAATCGTTGCTCAACCATATTGATCATAAGAATATCCAATATTTGTTGGGGTGTTAAATTTAAATTTTTTAGTTTGTTCCAACTATTATAAGTGTTAGTATACATTTCCCGTAGGTCATTCGTTAAATTGTTTGAATGCTGTATAGGTTTATTATTTAAAAGGGTTTTAATTATATTTTTTATTAATTGCGCTTTATTTGCATATCGTGAATCTAACACCTCCCATGCTAGCCTTAGGTTTTCACCACTTACGGGTATGTTTTCTAGTAGTTTAAAAGCCTCGCCTTTTACAGACGTTTTTAAATATAGCAGCTTTTGTACTTCCGGTATTGATTCGTTCTCCATGATGAGTGACTTGAATAATTCTTTAAATGGACCATATTCTTCATTTCCATGTGAAAACACAGGTATGTTTATTTTAGGAAGAGTGACATTCACTTTCGCTTCCATCGCCATTGGCTGCAGCGTTGGTTCAGCTTCACTTGGTTGGCTGTTCAACCTCCGCATTGTCCCTTTTATTAATTTTATAGCTTCATAATAAATTTGGTCCACCATTTCATTGTCTTTATCATCTGTGAACCTTTCATCTTCTAGCAACATGAAATATGCTTCATTATATTTTTCATAATACGTCCTCAATTTTCCTAAAATCTCTTCGTAAATATCTATATCAACCTCTACGATAGAATTTTTTACTTGATTTAGGATTTGACTAATTTTTCCTTTATAAGCTGCACGGGTGGCTTTGTGGTTAGACATTTTATTTTAATATATTAATTTAAATAGGATATTACCAAATGGTTTTTATTTTTTAAATAAAATGTTTTATATTTGTTTCAAATTATTTTTTAAATTTTGAATATTCTTTCTTTCTAAAGTTTATTTCTAAAGAATTATTGCAAAAACTTTATCTTTCCTACAAAAGAACTTTATTTTGAATTTATCTTTTTAAACTTTATTTATTTTTGAAAGTTGATTTCAACGTTTTAGGTATATAGAACGTTTTATAAACCCATGTATAATATGTATTATTTAAATACTGAAAAACTTTTAATTTTGGTTTTTTAAGGACTTGACATCCCTTGGTCTGTTGTAAGCAAACAAAGGGTTTGATGCAGATGAAATCTGCTTTAGAAATTATTAAGTACCTTACATAACCTAATGTTTCTTTTAGACAAAAGAATTCTATAGTTTTTATTAACTAATAGAAACATAAATAAATTTGTTGTACTCTTTTAGTACTAATATTTTTTTTTTACTGTTTTTCTATTTGGAAAATGATTTCTGTTGCCATATTAGCTCTTTTACCATTGTCTAGACTGTCTGCTGTTGGTTTCTTCGGTCGTATACTTTTTACTTTCTTTGCTTTTCGTTTTATTAATTTTTATATTAACATTAATGTGCCCAGATTAAAGGAACAACAGATCCGTGGCTCTTTGTGCCCTAAAATTGAGGATCCGCGGTCGAAGAACCATAAAAATGTGGGAGAACAGTGATACCAAGCCAACCCCGGTGATTAGTAAAATTCTAAACCCAGAAAAAGACTTCACTGTCCCACAGTTCCTTGCGATTTTTACTTCTTCGCTTGAAGACCCTTCGATTTAGTGGACCACCCAGAGTTTCAGTAATTACGACCAACTGATAATGTTAACGAATCACTAGGTACCCTGAGAAACCCTGTATTACTGAATATAAATTTTTATATTCTAATAGGACAACCTGTAAATCCAACAACAAACTATGTCTAGAAATAAAATCCAATAAATTATGAAAGTCGGTTTAATATAAAATAATATAACAAATTCTTGTGTAGATGAGGTAAAATGACATAATGTATTTTAATCATTAAATACCTACATAAAGAAATAAACATTTATATACCCTAAGGATTGGTACCAACCTATTTATACGATAGGACTGGACAATTCTATCCTAACCTTAAACCCTAAAGGTTTTAGTTAGGTTAATTATAATTGAATTTTAATGTTAATACTAACTTATTTACTGAATACTATTTTTAAATGCAATATTAGAACTTAGTAAAATCCAATCTGTATAAACGATTTATTGCAAAAATGATTGAATAAAACTACTAAAAAACTGCGGATTGGTGAGAAATTTGTTCAGTCATATTGTATATTTTTTATTTTCTTAAAGGCCTTAGCGCGTTACCGAAACCTAGGTTTTTTAAAGAAAAAGAAACCACAATAGTCTACTTATTGATGTTCTTCGGACTCTTATTAGGTGTCGAATTATTCGTTGGCCTAGATTTCAGCTATGCCCTATGCTGCATTTTATATTGGGTAAAATTTACCTTGCTTTTCCAAAAGTTGTTGTAAAACCATCTACCATTTCACCTTCAGCACTTTAACTTTTTACACAGAACGTACATACTAAGTTCGTTACACTAGCACTAATATTAACGATTATTAGAAGTAATTTTTAACTGCCGGAATTGCGGCATAATCCATTTCATCAACATGACAACATTTCACTTCCCCTGTCTTCTCTCGAATGTCTTTTTGTTTTTCATTTCTTGCTATTAAGTAACCTTGGACGAACCCATCCATATTTTTGTATAGGCTGCAAAACTAGTTCTGATATTTGGGCGAGACATGTCCATCTCGCTTTAATTCGTATCATATGCAATAGATAACTATTCTTACACTTTAGAAAAAGACCCCTTGATATGACCACAGAAATAATTCCTTTATTAACATTTGAACAGCGGCGTGCTTTATTTTCTTTTTATTAATATTATATTTTATTTAAAAATTTTATCGTTACAGAACCGTAACACCCGTTATGCGGTCGAATCCCGGAGCCTTATTGGGTTGTATCTCATTCTTTATTATCTGTTTTACTTCTTTAATATTAAACTTGGTGATTGGTAGATCCATTTGATATGGAGCCTCAAGAAAAGAATTAAATGGTTTTTCTTGTTCTAATGGCACTACTCTGTTAAATGGACTAAATACTGTAGAAAGATGTTCAGCGAATGTCTCAGATTTTTCTGTGTCTGTTCTTGCCCATTTACCTTTGACATTTTTTAGAGAAGGTATGGCGTCTTGTGGACCTTTTACCTTCCTCGTCGCCTTCCATAGAGAATAATTGGTGCCTTTGGACGGAGTCAAATTTTCTAAGTAAGTTTGGATCCCTTTGTTTTTTTCTTCTTTTAATAGATTTTTAAGTCTTCTGGTAATTCTGTTTAAATTTTGTTTGTCAATAGGAGCTTGAGTGTTTTGCCACTTTTTCCTAAGTTTTCTTTTCTCATCGATCAGGTTTTTTACACTTTGCGAACAGTTTATGCTTTCCTTCCATGTTGTTTGTTCAGGAGTAGAAATCCAACCTGCCTTTTGTATAGAGGTAGTAAGTTGTTGTACCGCATTTTCAATTTGTAATTCTGTTTTAAGTGGCAAGTTCGTTGGTATTTGTTCTGCTAGTGCGCTTCAATTCTAAACGTGCAGTAAAATTTTAAAATAACCGTACTTGTTGCCCTATTTACAAATGCTTTCCGTTTATTGTGACTAAAAATAACATAATAAGTTAAAACGAATTACAAACATTACAGTAATCAAAGAGCTTATTGCAAAAAGCCACAATGTTACAGAATTCTATTTTATTGCATTATGTATTTAAAGAAACCTGTGTAAACCTACAGAAAAATTATTCAGTAATTATTGCAGTAGATAGAGTTATTGCTGAATCGTGTTATTCCAATCACCCGTTTCTTTTTCGCGTAAAACATGGTAAGCCACATGAAAATGGCGTCGACTTCACGTACACGTGTTTTTAAGCGAAAATAGCAGTTTAATTGCAACTGTTATTGACTATAGTGATGACAGTGTAGCAGACAAAGACTATAGATCTATAGTAGCGATGATTTTTTTTTAAATCTAGTGAAGTAGGCATTTTTTCTTATTTTTTTGGCTTATCATGTTTTTATAAAAATATATTTCATTTATATTATATGGAAAAATATGGTATGTCATGTGGCTTATCGAGTTATTGGTATAAAAATTTTGGAATATTTATAAATTTATACATCTAGACAATCTAGAGTCTAATACATAATTTTTTTTGAATTCTAAATCGACGAGCCGTGTAGTTGTAAAAATAAATGTAGGGAGCATCTGTAAGGTATAATAATCATTTATGTCAGAAATTTTGGCAGTTGGGCTCATTTGACCTTCAAAACAGTTATCTCTTTGGGAGTATCAGAGTAAAAAATAAGAATAGATCGTACAAGAAAAAACAGAAAAGTAACATTTCAAGAAAAAATATACTGCTGCTGAATATTTGATTAATGTACGAGATGGGAACATTAAAGTATGCAAAACTGAATTCCTAAGCGTTTATGGTCTTCAAAAATCTCGTGGAACAATTGGGAATATTTTTAAAAGTCAAATAAGGCTATGGTGATAGTTAAATTTTGTATTCCCAATTTAGCACAAAAATTAGTAGAATTTAAATATATTTTATAAAATTAAAAACCGTGAGTGTGTTCAGAAACGAGCATAGTTGAGAATAGAGTATGTGCAACCATTTCAAGTTATTGGCGCTTGACAAGGTATCGTCAATATTTTAAAATTTTAAGTATGAGAAACCACTGGGTACCCGGTTTAATTAATAAAAGTTTGAACTTGAGGAGCAGTAAACAACGGAGGAGGGCACGTTACATTGACATTAACATAGTAACATTGACGGAATATTATTTTTTACTGCGTACGGTGTTGTTACTTGGCCCACTACGAATGGTTGGGAAACAGTAATAGAAGAAAAGGCAGGATCGCTTGAATCTAACGAATTATATTGTGGGATGGTATGAGTAAGAACATTTTGTCTTAACGGGACTGTGATAGTAGCTGTGGCTGTACGAGGCTGTCAGAGTACGAGTATTTGATTTTCGTGTATTAGTAGAGGAGGTGTATATTTATTGGAGGTGGGATAATTTTCGAGAAATCGGCAGGTATACCAATTTCTTCACATGTTGCAATTGGTAATGATAATAAGTCCAACGGTTTTGGTACTGGAGTTTTATTCAAATGCAAGAAAGTAGGAGTGGATATATTCAGAACTTGAATAGGGGCTACCTAGGGTATATTTAGAGCATTTAAAGGTTTAGCTTGAGAAATACCTTGAACCTGTATAAGAGTTGGGTGACGTATCTCTGCCAATTCCACTGGCACACCGCAAAGAAGCAGTGCTGGATATAAATTTGCAATAACTAATGAAGGCAAATTGTGAGTTATCAGAATTGGAGCAAAAACTAAAACATTTTGTGTAGGCAGAGCTTGACTTAAAACCAAAGTATTGGATCCTTGCACTATTTGTAGGGGAGAAATGTTATAAAGCAGGGGCGATGCAGATACTACAGTGTCAGTAGTCCCATTTTGTTCTGGAGTAGTTTGAAAAGTGAATATGCTAGTAGCAAATTCTTTAAAAGAGGCTGATCTGTTACATCTTGCGTACTAATGTTTTTAAAAGTGATTTCATAAGTCGGCTTTTGAGGCTCTTGCGTCTGAGCTGGAACAATTGCCGAACTAAACGAAGTATCTATAGTTAGTTATTTTATCTGTTTAAATGGATTGGGGAAAGAACCGTCCTTAAAAAATAAAATGACTAATAATATTATCAGGTTAAACACACAATTTATCCCGTAACAACGCGCGCTGTTGTCAAACGCACCGGGTAAGTACAACTGAATATTTAATTACTTACCCTCTTCGACGTAAATACCTAAAATCATCTTCATTTAGGATAACCCTAAATAATTATTTCTAGAATTTCAAATAAATATCTCTTCTAAAAATACCGCCAGATGTTATTTTGGAAAAACCAGCTGAAATGACTGGGGAAATGGCACGTGTACTTCTGGGTTAATTTCCATCGTTTGTTGGCATGTTCGTTTACATTTGCACCTATATGCTTGTATTAATGAGACATAGTTGTCTAAAATATAATTAGTTCTAAAGATTTTGATTTTAGGAACGTTTTTGTTTATATTTACGGTGCTCGCAATAAAAAAATTATTTTTTAAAAGGTTGTGAACAAAAGGTACCGTTTTAAACATATATAAGACTATAAAAGATCTGAGCCATAAAAGAATAGTATCGTCTAATTTAGTGTAAACATTCAACGTAAATAATATTATCGCCGAGCTTTGCAATTTTCAAAGATCTGCTCCAAGTGCATATTACCTTTCATGTACCAACATGAGATACGGCTGCATTTATTGGAAAATAACGAAATGTCCTTCTGTCAACATTAAATAATATTTACGGCAATGAAATGCCAACGTTCCAGAGCCGTTTTTATTTTTATAATAAAACCGAAATTTATAACTTCATTTATGGTGTCAATGCAGCCCGAAGTGAGGGAGTTTATGTCGATATATGAAGCAATATTTGCCGTAATTTCGAAACGTAATGATTACCTTGGTCTAAAAATGACCAAAAGTTTAGTATTATCGATTTATAATTTACGTTGTTTTGGATAGCCTTTTTTTATTCCTCCCTTCTTCTAAAAATAACTGTCTGATTTTTTTCAAACATTAATAGTTTTTAAAAGGTATTAAAATATACAATGTGTTAAAAATATTTATGTATTTTAAAATATCTTATTTTGTTGTAATAGAAAATAGGAAAGATACAGAGATTCTCGTGATGATTACCAACGCTATAAACCTCGCTTAAGCAGTGTGCTTCTTTAAGGATAGCATTTTAGAGGATGGCATATGTTCAATTTTTTCACATGCGAAAAATCATGTAAATTTTTCGCTGTATTACTAGCTACCATTCTACCACAATTTTACAATTATTTCCCGTTCTCCAACCCTTCCTACTCACATTTTAACCCCACTCCATTAGAAATACAGACAGTTGTAAGATAGCAAAGAAAGTCACACTCTCTTGCCTGTTGTCTCTCGATGATAACGGACATTCTCTCTTGACTACTGACTGTTGCTAGAAACAGTCGTCCTCTCTTTCGTCTGCTGAGTCCCACTAGACAGACGTATAATCTCTCTATCGCTACCTATCGCTTGGTACAGACTTACCAAGCTTTTTCTCCACTCTAATTATCTCTCTCGCTTATAGTTACGCGAAAAATACCGCAAGTACTATTTTAAATCGTGTACAGACGCAAATGTGCTCTACATCGTGATCTAAGTGTTAATACGCGAAACACGTGTTCAGAAACCGGTAACCGGACAGTTTCCCCGTATGAAGAACAACCGCGACTGAAGCCTCTAAATACCGCGAGTGTGTGTATGTGCAGCAGAAGAATTGGTAAGACTTTGTATAAACTTTTTATTTGCTATAATCTGTATAACCTTTTACCACATATCCTAATTTATTTGAACCAGCCCTATGTAATACAATCCTCATTTACTGAAATTATATTTATAATTTCACATATGTACACCCTTTTTAACCATATTGTGGTCTATTCGAGTCGGATATAAATCATAATCTCTCTCTCACTCTCTATCTCTCTGTCTCACATCTTGATTCTACATAGTTTGTTACACTTTTGAATCATATGTAAATCCTCATTCTCTCTGTTTTATCTCATGCTCGATTGAACATATTTTGATCTAATTCGGTTCAGATAAATCTTATCTCTGCTGTAAATCTCATTAGATTTGGTCCTTCGAAATTATGTATTTCTATATATGTGTATATGTTCTTTGATATATATGTATATACGTATGTATTGATAAATCGATATATTGATAGATCGTTGTTTAATAATTCTTATCTGTGTAAATTCCAATTTTATGATTCTATTGTTAAAGGACGTTAGGAAGTCAGGTAGAATGACCCATTGATAGATACCTGTGACGTAGTAAAAATCCCAGCCTTTGTCAACCAAATATTCTCATTATAATCCCAACTAATTGTATTGTTCTCTGACACGTTTTGCCAGAGGTACACGTCTAGGTAAATAATTTGGGATTTTGTCCTATTGTTCTGAATAATAAATTTTTATAAGAATTCTCCGCTGTTATTGTCATTAATCCCTAGCATAATAATTGCTTTATTCAAATCGCTCGATGACACAAACTAGATTTTTACAATAATCTCTGCTCTTAGAAAGTATTTGCGTATTAATTGCTTTATTAAATCAACAACAATTATCTCTATTAGTGTTAATTTAAATTCAATTCACGATACCAAATATAATTTTCACACAAAAAAGAAACAAGAAACTGATAATCTCATTACACTCTTATATACATATTTTTTCTCTTCTCTTTGTACCCTTTCCAAGGGTCGGTAGGTTTTATTCTCTTTATCATTCATCTCTGACTGGTACACTCTTATTATACTCTTATACACCAATTCAAAATGGCAGAAATTGCAGAGTATTTTTATGCAATGCACGTTTCACAAAGAAATATCGCCAGAATTGCGAACGTTGTTAGTTCAAATGAAAAAGGCCTCTCTAATTGTAGAATTAGAGAATATATTACTCAGCTTAGGGCAGCTTATAAATCGTATTTGGATGCTTTGGAAAACCTGGCTGACGACGAAACTATTCTCGAAAGTGAGGAAGTAGATATTACTTATGAAAAATATATGGATGCTTTATGTTTCTTAGAAGAAAAACTGGAAGCTAAACAGGCTTTTAAATTTGATACAAAATTTAAGGCGAATACTTCCAGTAAACACATTGTTAAAAGTACTGATTTGAATATAAATGGCCAAAAAGAAGTTAAAAATACATTTTACTCTGAATCCCTCCCCAATCAGTTCAAACAGATGAAAGAAATAACTATAAGTACTTCGTTTCGTTCTGCAATTGTTCAAGCTCAGACGCAAGAGCTTCAAAAGCCGACTGATAAAAACACTTCTAATAACATTAGTACTCAAGATGTAATAGGCCAGCCTCTCTTAAAAAATGTGTTACCAGCACAAACAGTCAGTTTTCAAACTACTCCAGAACAAAATATGATTACTGAAACTATAATATCTGCATCTCCCGTGCTTCTTAACATTTCTCCCCCACAAATATTACAAGAATCCAATACCTTGGTTTCAAGTCAAGTTTTACATACACAAAATGTTTTAATCTCTGCTCCTATTCTAAAAACTGTCAATTTGTCTCCATTGGTTATTGAAAACTTAACTCAAGTACCGCCTTCTTGCGGTGTGCAAGCGGAATTGGCAAATATACCTCCCCAAACTCGTATACAAATTCAAGATATCTCTCAACATGAAACTTTAAATGCTCTAAATATACGACAGGTTAATAAACTCTCTATTCAAGCTCAGAATATATTCACTCCCACTTTCTTACATTTCAATAAAATTCCTACACAAAAATCTATTGATTTATTATTAATTGCAACACCTTGTGAAGGTGCTGTACATATCAATTTTTTGAAAATTATCCCTTCTCGGAATAAATCCATTGTTCCTCCACTAAAACACGAAAATCAAATACTCCTCTCACAGCCTCGTATTGACACGGATGTCATCAAATTTCTCTCAATACAAACTGTTCTTACTCATACCACCTCACACTCTAATTCATTAGATTCAGTAGAACCTGCCTTTTCTTCTGTTACCGTGGCCCTACCATTCGTAGAGGGTCAAGTAACAACAGCTCCTGCAGTGCCCAACCATATTCTGTTACTGGAGGCCCAGTGTGCATTGCCGCCTCCTGATATGGTGAACGTTAATGTAACGTGCCCTACTCCGTTGTTTACTGTCTCTCAGGTTCAAACTTTTGCTAACCAAACCACGCACTCAGTGGCTTCTCATACTTTAAAAAGGTTTGCAAATATCGACTTGACCAGCGCCAATAACTTGGAAAGGATACACATACCTTATTCTCAACTACGGTCGCTTCTGAACATTCACGGTTTCCAACTCTATAAAATATATTTAAATTCTCGTGCCTTTTCAAATGAGCATAATATGATCTTCACTTCAGAAGTTAATCTTGACTTAGTTAGTAGCTTCTCTAAGGTCCTAGGTATTAACAGGTCACCTTATCAAGACGATTTTTCTTTTAAGTTGCCTATTTGTGAAGAGGCGCCTCCCTTAACAAAAAGAAAATTATGTACCTATGTTTCTCGAATGTATAACTCCTTAGGAAAACTCTTATCTTTTAGAGTACACTCTAAATCTTTCTTACAACTTATCTGGTCATTGCCCTTAGACTGGTAAAGTGATATACTGGATGACCTATTGATCCCGGATTGGAAATCATTATTGGATACATTCCAATCAATATCTAAAATAATTACATTTCCCAGATGCCTGACACTTCCACTGCCTAAATCGGATATGCAATTACATTGTTTCACCGATGCCTCTCAGGACATTTATGCTGCTTGTGTCTATCTTCGAGTCGTGTATAGTGACAACACAGTCACGTCTCGCCTCATAGCATCGAAAACTAGAATAGCTCCACTAAAAAATAAACTAACTATTCCTCGGTTAGAATTGTCTGGTATCTTATTAGGTGTCACTCTTACTAGAAAGGTACTTGAGGTTCTTTCAAAAAACGTCACAATATCTGAAGTTCACATATTTTCAGACAGCCTCATCGCTTTAACATGGATTTTAACAACTAAATTTACATGGAATCCATTTGTACTTCATCGTGTCAGTCAAATCAAAGAATTAAGTAAATCCTTTTTATTTCATCATGTAAGTTCCTCTTTAAACGTAGCAGATTTGCCCTCTAGAGCCTCAGATATCACTCAGTCAAATTTAAAAAAATTGTGGACCGAAGGTCCCCCCTTTTTAGTTTCCAGTGTAATAGACTACTCTCAATTCAGGATAAAAGAATGGACGGGAGATTTACTGGAACTCAGACACACTCAGGTTACTTTAAGCACAACCTCTGACATATCTCAAGTGAATAATACGCTTGAAACCCTTTTTAATTAATGTTCGTCATTTTCAAAAATTCAGAGAACTCTGGCATATGTTTTTCGTTTTCTCTCAAATCTCAGAAAAAGACATACTAATTCACCTTTAGAATTAGGACCACTGCAGGTTTATGAAATAAGCTCCTCCACCACTGTGATTGTTAAGTACATACAATCACAGGCCTTTCCTAAAGAATTTCATGGGTTAAAACATCGGAAAATAATCTCTGATAAAACTATCAGGGCACTAAACCCCTTCCTCTCTGAGAAAACTGGACTTCTTCATGTAGGTGGTAGATTAGAATTTGCCCCTATCTCTTTCGAACAGAAACATCCCTTGCTACTACCATCTAATCATTCAGTTGTCAAATTAATGATAAAACAAATGCATGTTAAATTGGGACATGCAGGTGCCTTGACCACGTTGTCAAATTTTCGTTCGAAATATTGGCCTATCTCTGGACTAAGACAAACAAAGAAGATAATACACGACTTTGTGAAATGTTTCCGTTTCATGACACCCAAGTCAACACAACTTATGGCAGATCTCCATCCCGATCGTGTTCTCTCGACAAGACCTTTCCAAAAGGTCTCAGTAGATTACGGAGGTTTTTTCATGATCCGATCCTCTCATCTTAGAAAGGCTCCATTATATAAAGCATACAAAGCCTTCTTCATATGTATGACCACCAAATGTGTTCATATCGAACTTGTCACCGGCTTAACAGCTGATGCTTTTTTTCTCACCTTTAAAAGATTTATTGCAAGGCGGAGCGCTCCCGAGATTATATGGTCAGACAATGCTACTAATTTCTATGGTGCCCGCAATCAGCTTCTTGAGTTAAACGAACTCTTTAAAAGTAAGAACTTCTCGCAGAGGATTACTAATTTCTGCTCTGAAAACTCTACTCGTTTTAAATTTGGAGTGCCTCGTAACCCTTCTCAATTTGGGTTGCATGAGGTAGGGATTAAAGGTGCCAAATACCATCTTTATCGTCTTGTAGAAAATCTTCGTTTTACCTTTGAAGTTTTTTATACAATAATTTGTCAAATCGAAGCCATTTTAAACTCAAGACCTATCACTCAGCTCTCAAACGATCCAAATGATCTCTCAGTCTTAACGCCCGGACACTTCCTTGTAGGAAAAAGTCTCACAAGTCCACCAGAACCAGATCTCTCAGAAATACCACAGAACCGTCTTTCCCTCTTTCAGCATATCTCGAAAATTCATCAAACCTTTTGGAAAAGGTGGTCGGTGGAATATTTGCATATGACCCAAAGTAGAAGTAAGTGGAACATCGCTACTGATCCTTTAAAGATAGGTGATGTTGTACTTGTTAAAGATGAAGAGACTCCCCCACTCCTCTGGCCTCTGGCAAAGATTATCGAAGTGCTCCCAGGCAAAGACTCTCTTGTTCGAACTGTTAGGGTATCCACACCTAATGGCGAATATCTTAGGTCAATAAAGAAAGTAGCTAGGTTACCCTTTAACCAATAGTGGTACTTTCTGCCAAACATGTATATAGTTTCTCTAGACTTTAGTTTCTCTAGATTTTAAATAGTTCTTAGTTATCTTAGTTTTTACAACAATGTCCCTAATGTATACCGGTTTACCCTCGTTCTCGAAGTAACTATTTGATACCCTATCCCAGTGGCGTAACTCTTCTCGCTCGCCCCCAGTATGTTCAATTTTTTCACATGCGAAAAATCATGTAAATTTTTCGCTGTATTACTAGCTACCATTCTACCACAATTTTACAATTATTTCCCGTTCTCCAACCCTTCCTACTCACATTTTAACCCCACTCCATTAGAAATACAGACAGTTGTAAGATAGCAAAGAAAGTCACACTCTCTTGCCTGTTGTCTCTCGATGATAACGGACATTCTCTCTTGACTACTGACTGTTGCTAGAAACAGTCGTCCTCTCTTTCGTCTGCTGAGTCCCACTAGACAGACGTATAATCTCTCTATCGCTACCTATCGCTTGGTACAGACTTACCAAGCTTTTTCTCCACTCTAATTATCTCTCTCGCTTATAGTTACGCGAAAAATACCGCAAGTACTATTTTAAATCGTGTACAGACGCAAATGTGCTCTACATCGTGATCTAAGTGTTAATACGCGAAACACGTGTTCAGAAACCGGTAACCGGACAGTTTCCCCGTATGAAGAACAACCGCGACTGAAGCCTCTAAATACCGCGAGTATGTGTATGTGCAGCAGAAGAATTGGTAAGACTTTGTATAAACTTTTTATTTGCTATAATCTGTATAACCTTTTACCACATATCCTAATTTATTTGAACCAGCCCTATGTAATACAGTCCTCATTTACTGAAATTATATTTATAATTTCACATATGTACACCCTTTTTGTACAGCATACAAGTTCCATTTGGTAATAAATTAATTTTCCGGTCTTTTATTTTTAGTACAAAATCACGGAGGTTAGCTGTGGCTATATCCTCACCCAGGATCAGGTTAGGTATCGTTGTGAAATGAGATTGGTAAACCATAAAAAAACGATCTCCCCCTGACCTTGTAGTTTTAATGCTGTTAATAAGGACTGTACAAACGTGCTCACTTTTTCTGTATTTTTTGGTTTATTAGTGTTTTTCGGTGTTCTTATTATTTGTGTATCTGCTTGTTAATGTTGTTTTTGGGAGGTTTTACGTAAGTATTGTTTGTGTGAGGGGTAGGTAAAGTATGTTAATGGATGAGTTATGTTAGAAGTGTTGGTGTATTGAGTGTTTATGTGTGTAGTTTTGTGAATGTTTGGTTTATGGTATTGTTGTATGTGGCAGGAGGTTGATATAATCCCAAATAATAAATTAGGCATTTGGTTTAGATATCTGACTGTGTCGCCCCTTTTCAGGGAAGACATTGAAGAGGATATTGAACGTAAAGTGAAGGAGTGATTTATGTGCGAGCATAGATCATAGGATGGAATTTGTTTGGGAGTGTGTACGGGTTGTGTTTGTTTTGTGTTGTTGGGGGTGGCTTGTCTGTATGGGCATCTAGGTGAAAATGCTGGTTAGTTTTCTTGGCAGTTGGGACATTTGGAAGCATTTACTATTGGGAATTCAGTAGACCTACGTTATTGTCCACAATATGGACAAATAATTGATTTTTCTGGGCATTCGTTCTTAAGATGTTTGCTTTTGCAGCATCTTGAACAGTACTTTAGATGAATCGGAACGAATTTGCTTGATCTAGGATCTAGAATGTAGAGCTGTTAGAATTTTGGTGAATGAGAATCTGTTTTCGAATACGTTATCCTCGATGTCTTTGTCTGATAGGTTTGTGTCGACTGCAGCAATAAGTAAGTGTCGACTCCGGCAATGAGTAAGTGGAACGTTTGTTGTTGATGATTATTTGGAGTCTGATGCGGATTATTTGGGGTTTCACATCTGGTTGTATGCCCTAGGTTAATGAAGGTAGCGATGTCTGTGAGATTTCTGAGACCTAGAGCTTTAATAGTTCGTAAGAATGAAAAGACTTTTGGATAGTCAACATTTGGAATTGGATTGTTGTATTTGATGAGTCGGCATAGTAGGAAGCTGACAAATGCTTTGGGGAATTTCATCTATGCTGTAATTATGGATATTGTGTGTGGTTGTTTGTGTGACATGTTGTGTGTTCTGTGTAGGTGTTGTGTTTGAGTGTGGGGGAAGTGTTTGTTATGGTGTTGTTTGTGTGTGAATGGGTAAGCTTGTAGGAGTGTTTTCGGATGAGGAATGGGGAATGTGGTGAGGTGTGACTGTTCTGTGTTTGGATGTGGAGAAGATGGGAGTGTGATTTTTTGTGTGTATGTTGTTGTGTGTTGTCTATTTTGTGGGTGTTTTCGGTGTTGTTGTTTTATTTTTATCTATGTATTCTTGTTGTACGGCATGTTATTCGGTGAGTTGGATTTCTAGGGAATAGGGGGTATGTATCACAAAAATTGTTTTTATTTAAAAATTCCTTTATAGAAGGTATATATTATATACCTAAAAGGTAAATATTATATATAGTAAATACCTTTTATAAAGAAATTTTTAAATAAAAAAAATTGTTTACCTGTATTTAATAGGTTTTTCTGAGCCATCTCAGGATTTTGGGTGCAGATATCTCTGCGCCCAAAATCCTGAGATCTCAAAATCTTCAGAGAGATCTGAAAATCAGATCTCTCTGATTGTCTGCGACCGTTCCTGTTCTAACCGTGGCTTGTGTCTGCCAATGGTAAGTGATACTTCTGACGTTTGTGATGTGATCGATTGGTTGTTGTGATCTGATTGTGTAGGATTGCCTTGAGATTGGGACGGATTATTTTTATTTGGATAAGGTGCGGTGAATATCTGGTTTTGTGTTGGTATTGGTATTGGTAAGAAAGTCCGAGAAAAATTTTTTAAGTCATGTAAAACTACAATCTGCTACAGAATATAAAATAGTTTTAATGTTTACTTTATGTTTTTTTTTATAAAAAAATTAGTAAACATTGCAATACACGCAGCATTCACATAAAAAGCTTATTCAAATACGATATAGCTAGCCTCTATACTGATATCTTGCTAAATAAATTCTCAAATAGTAAAACGATTGTTTCTTAACTGAACTATAATTTTACAAATGAAGAAAATATCAAGTGCACACAGAGTGATTTTATTTTCAGTTTGCTACAAGCAAAGAAACTGTTATGCACGTGAATATGAAAAAAGGTGTCCCAGCATAAAAACTAAGGAACTTGGCAAACCTAGAAAAATGGAAAACGCTTTCTTACATTTTAAACTTATTAATACGATTGATCTCAGGAATCAAAAAATGAATAAAGAAGAAAAGAGAGAAGGGAACAACCTTTTACATCCTTTTTTAAACATAATTATGTTCCCAGCTAAGAGAAACCTATTATTCCAAGATCACAGGGAAGTAGCTCACCTCGGAAAATAGAGTCAACTTCCTTGAACTTGTTTACCTTTTTTAAATTAAAAATTAAATTATGATTCTGTTCCAAAAGAAAATGTTTTACGGATACATTCTTCTTCAAACACTGCAACTTACTTGTCTCCAATGATACAAAATGAATTTATAGATTTGCTAAGAAAGAGTGTCAAGCAGAAAATCGTTACGGAGATCAAAAACGCAAAATATTTTGGGACATTTTTTTTCAAGTACTCCTGATGTTTCCCACTTACACCAAATAAGTGACATTGTGAGATTTAATATGGTCATGTTAACGAAAATGGTAAAGTTTTATTCTTTTTTAGGATTTTTTGTTCTTACTGAGAAAAATCGCTAGACATAACCAATGATATTATAAATACACTGGAAATGATGTATTGGATCTAGAATTGTGTAGAAGTTAAGGCTATGATAATGAAGTCAATATGTCAGGCATCCATATGGGTGTCCAAGCAATGTTCAAGAAAAAAAATATTAAAATCATGTTTGTGCCTTGTGCAAACCATCCTCTCAATTTGTGTGGAGTTCATGCATTTGCAGTCAACCCTAGCTGTATAACGTTTTTTGCAACTTTAAAAAGTGTATATAATTTCCTCTCGTCCTTTCCACATACATGGAGGATTTTAATGGAAGTTATAGGTGTATGTCTAAAACAGTTATCTGAAAATTGAGACTGTATTCGAAAAATTCAAAGTCGTTTAGTTCGAGTATTTATTCAATTATTGTGACACAGAACTTTTGATTCACCAAGAAATTTTGTGAAACCTTCAAAGAATTCGATAAGCAAGAAATTTTTAATGAAATTAATAGACTTCACCATCATATAAAAGCTGCAAGAGTAAATAGAGATGCCAGAAATTGGACTACATTAAAAATGACACAGTTAATTATTAATATGAACCTGATTGAATATGTTTCAAATACTTTATTGTCATACAACTGTTTTCAACATTATGTATCTCTATTGCTTCCAATGTAGGGAGTTTTTAATAATTTAAACTCATGAAAAGCTATTTACGATCTACGATGGGCCAGATCCGACTAAATAGTTTGGCAATGCTTTTGATTAAACGTGAATTAGCAAACACCATCAACTTCGATAATGTAATCAAACAATTTTCAAAAATAAAAATAAGAAAAAGAATGCTTGTAAGTAAAAACTCTAAAATAATGTATGGATATTAACAAAATAATTTTGTTTTATCAATGTTAACCCCTGTTTCAATGTTCGGATAATGATACCAAACCAGATTAATTGAATTAAAAGTAATTTTTATCATAGGTATAAATTTTATTATAATATTTTATCTTTAAATGCAAACATGTTGTATTTAGTTAGTTCCTATTTGGTGGTTTAGCTGATTTCTTATATTTAGGAGGGGGCCTATTCGGTTACTTCCTCCACGGGCCTCCTGAAGTGTAGTTACGCCTCGTATTCACACCTGTTCCATGAACGAGATTACTGGTGTAAGTAAATTCTAGAAGCTTAAAAAGAAAGAAAAGCATTGACTGCATATTGTGAGATTGATAATGTATTAAAAAAAATCTATCGTCTCATTATTCTTAATCTTAATATGTAGTCTCTTGAAGAAATAGGCGAGAAAGCTCAAAGAAGACATGGTTAAGATAGTTAAACAATTCATGACAGCAAACGAAATTAGCATTATAATTATATCATAGTTACTAGACTTATAGTTACTGCATAAAAAATGCAAAAATGTCAAATTTTGCATATTTTTTGTGCACATAATTTAAAAATTTGGTGTTAACTGTATATTTTTATATTCATACTTACATATAGCATGAAATTGCCAATAGTTAATTTTGTGTTATAATCACTTGACCTTCAAATTCTTGGTATATTAACTAATAAAAGACAGCGGCTTATAGTTTTGTCACGTTTTGTCCTGGAATTAAGGGTTTGTGTTTGCCAGTTTATGTCTCTAGGTAAAAATTTTAATTTTGACGGTCAGTTTCACTTGGTTTCACTTTTTGTTGTGAAATTTGAAGCGTAAACAACGTGTATTTCTAATTGTGAATAATTATTGTGCTTTGAAAATGCCAAAAATAAGCAATGTTTCAACTTAGATAAAACCTGACAAAGAGCTATCTATGTATATGGATAAAGTTTATTGCTCATGTTGTGGCAAAACCGTAAGTACATGCCTATTATTTTTTATTTTATTTTAAAAATTTACACGATGGTACAAACAAAGGTTTTAAAATTGAAGATTATGTTTATGAAAAGTACCGACACAAGGCTAGTTCGCAATAAATCGATGTATTTTTTCATTTTTCAAGCATTTTTTAAACTTCTTGCTATAAAAAATACGATACCTATTTAAAATTCAAATCATTCAATAGTATACTGAAAGGTCGCTAACATTTTTTTATCAATAGCGTTGTTTGCTTTAATTTTGCTAAAAACAAAAACATATTATATATTGGACTTGATTAATTAAGTGCTTTTAATTTATGCTCACAGTATTTTTTCTTTAAATGTAAACAGAAAAGACCAAGAGCCTCTTGTAAATATTTGGGAGTTCTTCCTTCTTGCACAGTCATTTCTTGACATTTTCAAAATTACTACACCGATTTTTATTTGATTTAAATTAAATATATTTATTGTTATGCAAAAACGGTTCATTTGTAGATTATTTCTACAATTTCAGATTTTAAAAATAAGTGCAACTATAGAATATTTATATTTTTTTTAGATTTCATCTGAAAAAAAAAATTCAAATAGATCAGCATGTCAGAACCGCGAAACACTTAGATAAAAAAGTAAAAATTATATCCGGTGAAAAATATCAACCTTCAGTGTCCAAGTGCTTTCAGTCAAGTTCCAAAAAACAAACCGAACAAGAAACTTTTAACGAAGACTTGTGTCGTGCATTAGTATCTTCTGATATATCGCTTTCAAAATTATCTAATGAAAACTTTAGTTCTTTCTTAAAAAAATATTGCAAACAAAACATTCCCAGTGAACGAACTCTAAAGAGAAATAATGTCAATTTGTTATACTCCTCAGTTATCCACAACATAAAAGCCGAAATAGGTAATAATTACTTTTACATATGTGTGGACGAAACCATTGACTCGTCAGGAAGATACATTGTGTATTTATTGATTGGTGTACTTACCAATGAAACCTTTCCAAAATCGTATTTAATTTCCTGTAAGCAAGTGGAAAATACCAACGCCCTAACAAAATCACGGTTTCTATAAGAAGCAATAGCAAACTTTTTTCTTCCTGCTGCTGCGCCTAATGATAAATTATTGCTTATTTTATCTGATGCCGCACCATACATGGTGAAAGCAGGACAAAATTTAAAAATATTTTATCCAAACTTAATACATGCACTGTTTAGCGCATGGAATAAACAGAGTTGCGGAGGAAGTAAGAAAAAAATTTCCACTAGTTAACAGTTTAATAGCGAGCATCAAAAAGGTATTCCTGAAATCAAATGTAAGAACACAATGTTACCGAAATATGCTTGCTGCTGTTCCACTGCCAACCCATTTTAACACGTTGGGGAACATGATTGGAAGCATCTAATTCCTATACTGATCATTTTGTTAATTAAAAAAAAAATAATTAACCTTTTAACGGATGATAGTTGCCAATCTTTATTGAAACCTAAACAAGTATTCCAAAATAACATCCTCCAACAGCTACTGTCACTCAAAAATCCATCTCATAAATTTGTCCAGAAAACTATAACTTAATTAGAATCCTCCAAACTATCAGCGTTAGAGAGTACAGTTTTAATAAAAGAATTTGAGTCATTGTGTCAAAACGTTAAAGGTAATATTGGAAAGAAGATTTTTCAAAAATTTAAAGTAACCATGAAAAAAAATAGTGGTTACCAGGTTCTTTCTGAAGTGGTTCAAGTACTACCTAGGATATTTTCCTAACCACTTAATTTCGAACCATCTATTATAGTAAATTTGAAAAATGCCCCGTTACATCAGTTGATATCGAAAGAAGTTTTTTTATTTACAAATATATGTATTCAGATAGAAGCCATAAATTTTTATTAGAAAATTTTGAACATCATTTGATAATCTATTGTTACCACAATTCAAAATAATATTTTTATGTTAAAATAATTGTATATGTTATGTATTTTTGTAAATAAAAAAATATTGTAAATATTTTTTATTACATGCATATTTTATAGATGAATATGCATATTTTGTATAAAATACTGCATATTTTTGCATAAAACACTGCATATTTATAAGCATATTTCATACTTTTTTATTTTCATATTTGCCTAAGTCTAATGACTACACAAGATTGGTAACATCATATCGTTAATTAGGGACAATTCAAGCAAATAAATTAAAATTATTTATAATTTCATATAAATTTAATTTAAAAACAGTAATTACGCTCGAAACATACAGTATAGCATAATAATAACTCAAAGTCATTTAAATCCAAGTTGGTTGGTAAATATATTATATGACAACATAATTTATTGTACTCATATAAATTGGAACCATAAATATTTTATTTCACCCGTTTTGTTCCATTTATTTCGTTATTTAATTGGGTGAAGGTTACGAAAACATGTTTGTATCTGATGATCGATGCAGACATAACATTTGAAATTACCTTTCCATGAACACCAAAATAGCCGTATTTCTTCATGGATAATAATAAATCAATATAAAAACGAAATTGGAGAAAGAGAGAGCAAATCTCCATTCAAGTTGCCACGTCAGTACACGTCACTTATCGTGTTAGCGAAGAGAATCGCTTTACGATAAAATGTGTATTGTATGGATAGAAAGCATATCCAGGGAGTTTACATTTTGGTTGTATTTGTTTACTATATGCAAGATTCTCCTCATGAAAATATATTGAAATTGTACTTGTTAGGCCAGAATGGGAACTATATCTCTTGGGAATAAACTTTAGATTCTATCAACTGAATCGGATGATATATGAGGGTTTCAAAAGTTTCTGGCTATGATCTTAGAACAAATACTTTACAATCAGTATTTTTTAAATTAAAATTCAAAGATATAAATTAAATTTAATATATGAAAAAGTTAGGTAAAGGTTTTTTTAACAAATACCAATTGGCAAGTACAAGGCAAGTACAACCAGCTCGGAAGCTCAGGCAAGTGTGATGGGAACAACAGCTCCTTTAGTTTTGTATTTTTCTCCTGCAGAGTACTTAGTTCCCAATCACGCTAGAAATGAAACATGTCTAGTATAATTTTTGCAATCTACCTAATTTCACAAAATATTCCCTCTAATACAAATTGTTCTTCTTTTTTTAGATGTTATTATTATTTAGATTCATAGTTGTAATTTTTAAAGTATTGGGTAAATTTTAGTTTCCATAAATCTATTAAAAGATTAAAATATTTATTAGTTTTACATATTTCTGGGGAAAACTTGTCTATTATAATGCCTTTCTTTAGAAAGTATGTACCCGGCAAATCCGTCAGCTATTGTTGTCGCAACCGCTGCGTTCGTATATGGTTCTGATAAGGATAATATGAATGATTTTGTAATTTAAGTTTTTACCCCAAGGTAAAATTATATAGTTCTTAGTAACTCCCTCACCTCTACTAGGGGTTTCTGTTAGGCATTTGTAATGTATTTTTAGTAGTATCTAACGAAACTCAGTTCTATAAACATGTATAGTAAGCAATAAATAGTTCTATATAATTATTTTAATTTAATAAAATAATATCTTACAGCAAATATATCTCACGATAAACTAATCGTGGATCAAGACAGTGACAATATTGATTTTTGTGACTTGAGAAAAAAATACACTCTCATTGAATAACGTTATCTAAATGATGGGATATTGGCAGTATGAGATTTTAAGAAATAATCCTGACACGAAAAGTAGGCATACACTGTATTTCATGAATTTGCGACAGTTTTGAATTATCGCTAGAAACTCTACAGTCAATGGTCCACTCTACTGTACCGGGTGGTCCAATAAGCCGATATCTCGGCTATATATCAGAAACTATTCATGTTATAACTTTAGGAGAAAAAATTCCTCAGTAAAAGTGGTCAAGAGAAATCGCTGGAAATAACTTTCAAGTTTCTGGGTTAACCGTTAGTGGGCGTAACCTGTGAAAAACACTTTGAAAACTAGTTTTTTGGGAAATATGCCCAATTATACCAAGTATTAAATAAGTAAACTAGAAAGAGGCTTAAATTCTACACAAAGTTGTTGAAGTACTTTTTTTTTATTTTTTCAAATAAAGGGTGGGGGAGAGTGGGAAAGTATTTGTGGATAAATACCTATACCTTTAGTTTGAATTAACCGATTTTAACGAAATTAGTGTCATTAGAAAGAGTGTAGATGACTTAATACGTCTACTATAAAACAATTGCATTTAGTTTCAATTGTCATGGGTAGAGGGTACTTTCGAATAGAAAAAATTAAAATATGTTTTTCTTGAAAATAATTAATGGAAACACCTATTTATTGTAAATTATAATGGAATTGGATTAAATTCGTAATACAATGGGGCAAACCGCATGTTAATAGCTTTTGTCTAACTTGAGATATGAATAAAAACGCATAACCATAAGTAAGTATAGTATTGACTCACCCTGTATTAAAAATTAAATTAAAATATAAGACAGTAGGTACTTTCAAATTTTTTAATAGCAGAAGAATCTTAATGTCGATACCTATTTTGACCATTGTTATTTCATATAATTAAAAATGACAGCAGACAAAACATTGTTAAGAAGTATTATATTATAATTCGAATTGAAGATTGCACTTCTTTCGACAGATATTAATATTGGTAAATATTAGTAATTATTTATCAGTACTAATAATTCGTGATGAGTATATCAAATGCAGAATTGTATGATATAATTGGAGTTTATTTCAAATGTCACTAAAATGCCGCTATTGCCTCACGTATATATTCTGTAAGATATCTTGACAGAAGACATTATGGCAAAGAAGTATTTGAAAGAAATGCAAGAAGATTAAGAGAAACTGGTAGTTTTCATCGTCCTTGTTTTAAACGACGTAGTAGAGGTATGACAAAAGATAATTCAATCAATGTTCTTCCTTTAATTCTATAGAATCCACATATAAATAGTCGGCAAATCTCTATAGAATTAAACATACCCAAAACTACTGTTCTAAGGATTTTAAAACATCAGAGGTTGGTTTTTCATATTAAAAAGTGAACGTTTAGGTCAGAAACTTGGAATTCCCTTTAAACTTTAAATTTAATTGTTATTTTAATATTCCGATAAAAACGGCAACACGGCGCTTTTATCCTTTTATCCGTTTCTTAAAAATACTTATGCACGATTAATCTTGCGAAACAATTGTAGATTTTTCAAGATTTTTTGAGTTTTAGTAAATATAGTGGTTTCTTTTTCACCAATATTTGTTGTTCTGTTTTTTAGACTGTATCCTCTTCATGTAGTTCTCCACCAAGCTTTACATGAGAGAGATTTTGATGCAAGGCTGGATTACTGCAATTGGATGTTAGGTCTGCTAGAAGAACAACGGCATATCGTGTCAAAGATTTTGCGGACAGACGAGGCTAGGTTTAATAGTGCGGGTGGTGTTAATCTGCATTATTGGACTGAAGAAAATACGCACTGAATACATGAGGTGCAGGTTCAAGGTAGATGGAGTCTTAATGTTTGGTGTGGTATAGTTGATGGAAAGATAGTAGGTCCATATTTATTTGATAGAACTTTAAATGGCGAAACATGTTTGGATTTTCCGGAAAATCAGTTGCCTGTTTTATTGAAAGATATTTTCTTACCAATAAGAAGAGATATATTACAACATGACGGGTGTCCTGCGCACTTTTATCCATATCCATATATTTAGATGAAACACAAATTCTTTCTAAATGCGTTATAAAAGGGCATTTGGCATGTAACGAAAACCTATCAAAAGTAAATGGTGAAAAGCTGTTTGTTCATATAAGCTTTACGAAGACCACGTTGCTCAATTTGGCAGCTTTATTGGAGCTAAACGAGAATATATAGTTAATAGAAAAATAGGAAAACAAGAAATACTAAATACAGCTAAACTACCAAAGTTAGGGAGCCAGAAAGTGTCAACGTGAGACTTATAAAGGGACTCGAGATTAAATCAGGTTATCATCAAACAGATCAACATTTTACTTAAAGACGTCAAGATCACTTTAGAAAACTTATCAACGAATTATCAATACAAAACTATACAAATCGACATATTTACCCATAAACTAAACGAAAAATGATTTCTTTAATAAAATACTTTGAAAGAGTTATATTGTCCATAAAAGAATATTGGTCAACAGAAAACCACAAGAAAAGAAGATAAAAAGCCGAAGGCGATCGAAAGAAATTTCAGAAACACAGTGAAGAAATTACTCTAGTTGCAAACTGTTTTAATGAGCCTAAAGCAACCGTAAATCGAAAAATACGCAGAACTAGTGTCAAAAGAGCCATAATAAGAACAACATTCATTCTCTAGAAACTAATAAATATAAGATTAGATCTTACCTTAAGGATTTAGGATTAGATGGTTGAAACTATACGGCATATCATATGTATTATAATCGTAATTAGTGCATTTAAAATATGTCTAAAAAAGCAACTCATAATTTACCGTTCAACTAAAATTTAATAAAACTTTTTCAATCAAAAATTCTGTAACTAAATATTTCTTTATCAAATTTGCTAAAACCTTGTACATATACAAAAATTAAATTCTTCTAAAAGCTAATTGATTAGGTTTATATGAAAAACAGTTTTCCATTATTTTATAGAAAACAAAGTGCCGCAAAGGAACAAAATTTGTTTTTCTCGTCCTTAATTTAATAAACGGTTAAAAAGAGACGCTCTTTAAGCATTAATTACTTTTATTCGTATTTTAATATGAATTCATATTTATAATATGATACAAAGAGAAATAAAGAGTTTTATAAAGAATTTTATTATTTAGTTGTTTAAAATTATTATAATTTTGAAGATAAAGGCTTCTTAGATTGCTATTATTAGGTAATGATATAATTATATCGTATTATAGATAGATATATCCACAAAGGGAGAAATTTAAAATGCCTCCAGCATGCTCCAGGATGCCACAAGCGTATTCTGAATTTATGAAGACGATTTCTTCCAGTATCACGGCCTATTGGTTACCTAGTGTACCTACTAAAAGTCACTAACCGATTCAAGTGCTGTAGTTGTTAGTTGTCTTTTAGCAGTTAATACTAAAAATCGGTCTTGACCTGCAATTGTAACGTACTCACTTCCTGGATGGCATTCAGTTGGACTTCCAGTGTCACAGAAACGCTGCCACAAACAATCGATTTATAACACTTCTATGCATTCAACCACATTGTTACTTGCATGCCACCTTTAAGAAGGCCTTGTACAGCCCTATTTATTTCATCCAAAGTTAAGTGACGTCGTTTCATGCTAGAAAACAATATTGTCAATGCAATAACTAAAAAAGAACTTAGCACGAACAAAGTCAAAACTGCCAGAAAGTTTACTGCACTATAAAGACTGTAGTTTCACAGTATATATGTACATCATTATCATCATCATCATCATGCTCAGCATATTGTACCGATTATGGTGCAGCCTTCTTTACATATTCATTCTTCATTTCTGCCCACGATTGTCTATAATTCGCTTTTCTGTATGTCGAAGGTTCTTTTCCCAAACGAGTTTTTTAATGGGCATTTTTAGAATCGTTTGCTAGACAGATACATTAATATTTCATTAAAAAGCATCTGTAATTTATAACAGAATAATATTCATTGATCTGAAACATTTATTTGGCAGTAAATTACGGGTAGCCAATAAGGTGCTTAAATGATAAAACATTGGATGGAATGTTATACATTTAAATTATGTTAGAGATAGAAAGCACATTTAGTATCGGCAACCATGTCACAGTATCTACATCATAACCTATCAATTTTAAAGTGAGCTATATAAGTATAAAAACAGGTGTCATTCTGTTGATAAACGGAGAGCTAATACACAAATTTTAACAGTATTTGAAATTTTCATTGGCTATTTTATTTATGAGAGCCGAATCGTTTTGAAATATTGAAATCGATAATATTGATAATCGATAGCCGACTATCACGACTATCCTTACTATATAGATACCAGCTCGGAAAATTTTGTAGGAGAGACCGTGGACAGTTCAGAGTATATACCACAAATAGTAGTGTAAGTGGAATAGTGGAATAGTGGACAGGTGGGAAGAGTGATTTGCATGGGCCAAGCCGTTCGTAATGCCGACGGCGCTACTAGTCACGTTAGGTGGGGGTATGACGTAGCAAGAGGCGTATGACGTTGATGTAAGTGCTGTTGCCATGATTTCACTAGTTTTGCATATTTACCCTAACAATGATTATACTATACAACGTTTTCCAAAAAAAACAAAGATTGTAGCAAATTCTACTAAAATCAACACTTAAATTTACAATAACTTATTTCTAATGAATTTTTAGTATCCACAAAAAAAAGTGGGAACATTGTAGTCCACGCCTTTGCAAGTTGCAAATGGCGTTATAAAAAAAAATTATCCCAAAGTTTAGAAATAGGCTATAAAAACAGTATACATCAATTTTTATAAATATATCTAATAAACATTGCTAAAAGAGAAGAAGGTACAACACCAAAATGGTATAGTATTCCAAATCGAAAAATCAAAAGAAAATTTTTGTTGATGGGTGATAGTTAAAGTTGGACAAGGGGATTTAAACATTTTGAGGATTAGGAGTGTATTTTTACAAGCACCAGGTAAGAACAGCACCTAATTACGCACCAAACTTTTGTTAGTAAATACAAACTCGATACTATTTTGTAAATTTTGCTTCTGTAGTTAAATTACCTTTAACACTAGAAAGTCGGAGGGGCCAATTTGGCCCCTGTTGCGATTTGAAGTTATTGTAGTTCTTTTATTTGACACAATAATAATTTCATATTTTATGACTTTTAATATTTTGATACAAAGTCTTATTTAACGCAAAACAATATTGTTTGCTAAATTTATTAAATTGATTTTCTAACAAACCTACCATAGAAGTCTGAAGGGGCCAAACTGGCCTTGTATTAATTATTATGGTTTTCTCGGAAATTTGAAGATTTCTTTTAACTTTCTGTCGGATAGATAAAATTATGTTTATGTACGTTTATTCCTAGAAGGTATTTTGTTACATACTATTTGTTCCACCGAGTCAGACGATGAAAAATACGTACCACCACAAAATAATGATTCAAGTGACTCTGATACTTCAGAGCAGTTGGAAAGTTTTATTGTACAAGACTCACCAATTTATGTAAACACTATTTCTACATTTCAACAGCACGAGTCAGCTAATTTTATCGTGAATTCAAATGCATCTAAGCCAAGTCACAAGAGAAAAAGAGAAAAATCGAAAGCCGGAATAACGTGGAAAGTTATTGATTCTGGATCAGTACCTGGTAAGATTATGATTTTTAGTATATTTATATTTATTGAATGTTTGCTCATTACAGGACGCCGTGCTCAGCACAACATTTATCGAGAGGAATCAGGTCCTACGTCGTATGGAAAAAGAAACGTGAGGAACAATTGTGTGGTAAGTGCTTGGCATCTAATAATCAACGACAGCATGTTACGTCATATAAAATAATGCACTATTGCAGAAGCACATCGATGTTTGAAAAATGACACATGGACTATAACTTTGGAAGAACTGGAGGCTGCCCTTGCTATTATGTACGCAAGAGGAGTCTACGGCGCCAAAAATTTCCCAACCAACAGCTTGTGGTCAACAGTATGGGGTCCTCAGTTTTTTAAGCAAACTATGCCACGAGACAGATTCAAGGATATTATAAAATATCTCAGATTTGACATAAAGCAAACGAGATCTAAACGATTGAAAACCGACAAATTTGCTCTAGCCTCTGCGGTTTGGAATGGATTTATAGAAAATAGTGGTGCATGTTACAAACCAGGAATAAAAATACAAGTGTCGGTGAACATGTTGTTTTGCGGTTAATGGAAAATCAACTGTTACGACAGATAACTACTTTACATCGTTAAAATTGGCCAAGGCATTGCAAAAAAAATCAACAAGTCTTGTGGGTACTTTGAATCGCAACAGAAAGGAAGTTCCTGTAAGCGTAAAGAGTAAAAATGGAGAATTATATGTTACCCATATATTCCAGAGCGACGAAAAGATAACACTTACTGCATACCAAGGAAAGAGTTACAAAAATGTGCTTTTGTTGAGCTCATTACATCAATCAGTGGATGTTGCTGTCGATGGAAAAAAACTTCCTCAAACAGTAAGTTTTTATAATAAAACAAAATACGGGGTTGATGTAGTGGACCAAATGGCGCGTCTTTATACTACAAAAGTTGCTTCAAGACGATGGCCAATGCACGTGTTTTATAACATTCTTGACTTAGGAGCAATAAATGCATGGATTATTTATAAAGAAGTTACTGGAAGTAAAATCAGTAGTCGTAAGTTTATTCTTCAGCTGTGTGAAGAATTACGGGCTCCATACCTTGCCTCCCGAAATCTGGTACTATACCCAGCACCACCGGATTTACCAACCACCAGCACTGTTACTAGCCAAAAAAGAAAAAAATGTCAGTTAAAAATGTTTTGTAAAGAAAATCATACTTCCAATGAGTGCCACGGCTGTAACAAGGCAATGTGTGGCAAATGCCAAAAACTGCAAACTGTATGGTGTTCCAAATGTTTAAAATGAAACTAAAAAATTAAATCAAATTCTATTGTCAAGAGTTTATATAATTTCTTAAAACTGTTTATTTTTATTTTTTGTTTATTCCCAAATAAATAGTTAATTCTAAACTTGGTTTTTATTGATTTAGGAATTTGGGGCCAAAATGATCCCTTCGGGCTTTCTAGGTAGGTATGCTAAGCCCGACTTTCTAGTGTTAAATATTAACCAACAATAATATTTTATTTATATACGATATATTTTAAAATCATCAAAATTCTTGACTCCTATAATTGGATTCCTAAAATTTGCCTTACTTAATTAAAAAAAGTCACACATTCTTAATTTTAATAATATTTCTTTATTATAGATTTTCCTGGACCTTCTACTTCTGAGCAATAGTTACATGCTAATTTGTGATGATCTTGAAGAGCGAGATCATAAAAATGCTAGAATTTTCACTTTATTATCTACAGATGGAGTATTTTAGAAGGTATGGATCTTATAACAAACCAGTACTAATGAATATAGAGGCATCTCTATTTGTTTATTAAAAAAAGATCTACAAGATGATGGGAAGATTAAATGAAGATTGGTGGAAAAATCCCTACATAAAGTTGTCCATTTGGTACAGGATTGCAGCCAATGAAGACAGGAAGCTAACAGTATTTAGAGTGTCCCCACCCACACCTTGACAAGGGATTTAGGAATAAGGAGAAGGAGGAGATTTGTTGCCAATACTTTACCAAAAAATATTATACAAATAAACGAATGTCAGGATATGTGTTTTTTATTTTGTTGTTTTTGGGACTTTGGTTTGTTAATGTACTGCAAAATAGATATAGTCATAAAATATCAAATAAAAACTTTTCTGTGCCATAATATAATACTCTCTTTGCCTGATATTATGTTATATATTTATATTTTATATATAAAAATGAATAAGTGTATCCTATTTTTTTGGAAAGAGAGAATATATCTTTTGGCATAGATTAAGTTTTTATTTCTCATTTTTTGACTGTATTTGTTTTTCAATAAAGGCATACTTTTTGGCTCTAGAAACTGTCTCCCAAAACTTTCTATACGACTTGCCTTACTAGGGGGTATAAACTCTGGGACAGTTGTAACATGGTACAATTGTAACAGTGGCCATATTCAGTGTCGGGATGATTTAAATTTGGCGCCGCTAGGAGGTTAACGCATTGATGTGCAAAGTTTACACAACTATATAATGACTATAATAATTTGTTAAAAAGAAAAGCAAATTTGTTGCAAATGTTGTACCGACTTGTTTCCTTATGACATAGTCCCATCTTAAATGTGGGCGTCTTCTTGGTCCCTTGACGCTACTTGGTTACCACAGTCTATTTCTAGATTTCTTTTTGCTAAATGTAAATTTTAAATATTTAATTCTATTCTTCTTCTTAAAGTTCCATCTCCTATCGGAGGTTGGATATCATAACGGCTATGGTCACTTTGTTAGCTGCTGCTCAGAAAAGTTGTAGTGAACTACAGTTAAACCATTCTCTAAGGTTCTTCAGCCAGGAGATGCGTCTTCTTCCTATGCTTCTTCTTCCTTGGATCCTTCCTTGCATAATAATTCTCAGCAGCTCATATTTTTCTCCTCTGGTTATGTGACCCAAATATTCTAGTTTTCTTCTTTTTATGCTGTTCATAATTTCTAACTCCTTATTTAGACGTCGTAGTACCTCAGCATTGGTAATCCTTTGAACCCAATGAATTTTTAATATTCTTCTGTAACACCACATTTCGAACGCTTCTATTTTCCTTATGTGTTATTTCTTCAATGTCCAAGCTTCCATTCCGTATAGTAAGATAGAAAATATGTAACATCTTAGAGCCCTCAATCTGAGATGCAACTGAAGGTCTCTGTTGGTAAGCATTGTCTTCATTTTCACAAATGCTTGCCTTGCAGTTTCAATTCGGACTTTGATTTCTCTGCTTTGGTCATTTTTGTCATCAACATAGGTTCCCAGATATTTATATGTCTCTACTTTTTCTATTTGGGTATGCTCTATCATTAATCTTTCATTTCCATGTTGCGTTTTTGGGACAATCATGAATTTAGTTTTTCTCTTATTTATTTTTAGTCCGTATCTAATGCAATAATCGTTAATTCTATTTACCAATTCTTGTAGCGATTCCAGGGTGTCTGCCATTATAACGGTGTCATCAGCGAATCTTATGTTATTTACTATTCTTCCGTTTACAGAGATTCCATCACCCAGATCCGCTATCGCTTCCTGGAATATGGCTTCACTGTACACGTTAAACAGTAATGGTGACAGAACACAGCCCTGTCTTACTCCTCTCTTTATATCTATATTTTCGGACTTTTGTTCTTCTATCTTTATATTGGCCTTTTGATTCCAATACAGATTGATAATGATTCGTAAGTCTCGTCTGTCTATATCTTTGTTTCTCAGTATTTCTATTAGTTTTTCATGTCGGACCCTGTCGAATGCCTTCTCGAAGTCGATGAAACAGGAATAAATATCTACGTTCATATCTAAGCATCTTTGAGAGAGGACATTAAAAGCAAACAATGCCTCTCTCGTTCCCAGTCCCTTGCGGAACCCAAACTGAGTATCATCCATATCATCTTCTAGTTTTCTATATAATCTTCCATGAATCACCTTTAGAAATATTTTGAGGGTATGGCTTATTAGTGATATTGTCCTATAGTTTGAACAATCTTTGGCATATACTGTTTTTGGTATTGCTACAAAGGTGGACACCAACCATTCCTTTGGGATTTTTCCAGTTTTATATACTTCATTAAATAGGTCCAGAAGTACAGGTATAGTTTCATCGTCTAGACATTTCAGTAGTTCCGCAGGTATTTCGTCTGGACCTACAGTTTTTCCGTTTTTTGCGTTTCGTATTGCTTGTTTGATTTCCTCTATTATGATCTCTGGCCCCGTTTCGCTGTCGATTTCTTCCGGTTCTTGCCGATTATCCTCAAACAGATCTGTTATGTATGTCTTCCATTTTTTAATTTCTCTTTAATTTCTATAATGATTTTTCCATTTGCGTCTTTCAGAAGGGCATCTTTCTTTTTTCTCAGTGTATTTGTCATTTCCTTTATTTTCTTATGCATGTTACAGCTATACTGTTTAGCATATGCCTCTATTTCACTGCATTGATTAGCAAGCCAGGTGGATTTGGCCTCTTTTATTTTCTTTCCTATCAATCTCTGTAGTTCCTTGTATTTTGCTTTACTCCTGCCTTTATGTTTCCTTCTTTCCTCCATTAGATCTAAGATTTCTGAAGTCATCCATCTCTGTTTTTTTCTTATTTTTATCTGCCGTAGCTTTTCTCCTGCCTTTATTAAAGTTTCCTGTACCATGTTCCATTTGTCATTAACATCTGTTGTTTTTATCACGTCTTGTTTGATTTTCTTTAAGTTATCATTTATTTCTTGTTTTAAGCTCTGACGTATAGGTTCTTCTTTTATCTTTGAGACATCAAACCGTGGTATATTTGTTTGTTTTTGGATCTTCTTCAATTTTATCTGCATTACGCCTACTAATGGATTATGGTCTGAATTTATGTCAGCTCCGGGGTATGTTCTCAGAGACTTTATAGCGTTTTTATATCTAGATTTTATTAAAATGTAATCTATCTGGTTTCGAACAATGTTGTCTTCTGAATCCGCAGGTGATTTCCAAGTATAAAGTCTTCTTTTAGGTAATTTAAAATTTGTATTCATTATTATCATCTCCTCGCTTTGGCAGAATTCGACAAGTCTGTCCTCTCTTTCATTTCTTTCTCCCAAGCCAAATTCCCCCACGCATCCGTCCACTTTTCCTTTTCCAACCTTGGCGTTGAAATCTCCCATCACCAGCAATATATCATCTTTTTTTGTGGATCTGATGATTTCGTTCAATTGCATGTAGAACCTCTCTATCTCGGTCTCATCTTTGTCGGCAGTTGGTGCATATATTTGTACAATGTTTATCTTTTTGGAGAATATCTGCAATTGAATCATCATCAATCTCTCTGAGTAGGGAGTAAAACCAACTACTGATTTATTTGTCGCTTTGTCTACAAGAATGGCAACTCCATATCGATGTCTTGGATCATTGTTACCAACGTAATACATCATGCCGTTGTTTGTGGCTAGTTTTCCTGAATCGGGCCATTGAACATCGCTGATACCGAATATATTTATCTTAAGGCGATCCATTTCAGCTATTAGGTTGTCCAACTTACCTGGTTGATATAAACTCTTCACGTTCCATGTGGCCAGTCTTAGGGTTCGTCCTTTTTCTATTTTCTCTAAACCAATGCTTTTCTTGGTTTCCTTCTGATTAATTCTATGGATTACATCAATAACCTTGGTTTTCTGTCTGATCCATTATATTCTTTTTTGATATCTCTTTGTTATACGTGACGTGAATCGCTCCATTGACCTTTGAGTGACTGTGTGTTTTGATATTAACTCTTTTTTAATTGTCCCAGTTTCGCAGCCATATGTCATGACTGCTAGTATACACCGATATAATTTTCTATCTCAGCAGATTATGGAAGATTTTTCATGATCCGATCCTCTTATCTTACAAAGGCTCCCTTTTAAAAAGCATTCATAGCGTTTTATAAATCTATGATCACCAAATATCGTCCATATATCGAACTTGTTACCAGCTTAACCGCTGAATTTTTTATTCTCACCTTTAAAGATTTATCGCAAGACTGAATGCTCCCAAAATTATGTGATCAGATAACGCGACTAATTTCTGTACTGCCAGCTTTTTGAGTTAAACGAACTCTTTAAAAGTGAGAACTGCTCTCAAAAGCTTCTCAATTGGGTTACTTGAGGTAAGGATTAAAGGTGCGAAATGTCATATATAATAATTCTTTTATATCGCAAATAAAAATAACTTTTCATTTACCTTCTACCTTATTAATATTAGGTTCTTATCGTATTATTTATTTATTCATTGTTATCTTATTTCGTTCAACCGATACGATACATTTTATGAATCTGTAAATACTTTAATGGGAATCTACTTTCGTGGTAAAATTCATTTTTATTGCAATTATATGGAAGAGTTAGAAATATATGAATTTTTCGCTTAACTATTACTATCTCAGAACTGGCCTAAACGCGTATAGGTGGTCTCTCACTCGGTTTTTTGGTTAAAAACTCTTATTTTGCTTCTATTTACTATGCCGCGAATAACAGCCTTTCTGTTTTCAAAGCGATGAGATTTACATTCAGCTTTTATTGAAGCTATTTTTTAAGGTGCGTAGGTAGATACATTTTTCATTTAACATCTATTTTTAGAAAATATACATAATATAGAACGTGAAAGGGAGCAACTTAATGGGCATATCAATGTCTACTTAACCCTTAACTGGTGATGCTGGTTCATACGAGCCCCAACAGATTTTTAAAGTGACATAAGTTCCTAGCTTATTTAGTGCGACTACTTGAACGCCTCAGTACCTTTCCATCAGTGTGTTGTGTGATATCCAGGGGAATAGTCGTGAGCAAATAGATAAATAAATTGGTATAAGGTTGAATGGACGAATAAATGAACTTTGATAAAATAAAGGCAGATATCAAGCACAGTTTTATTAATTAAATCTTGCAAAAGTACTTTCGCTCACTAGAGCATCTTCACGGGCATCTGAAATAAGCCAAGAAACATTTTTTTAAATGAAGAAATTGATTAACCTTGACAAAAACTCGAAGTTAATGGATGATAAAAGTTTTTTTGTGATTAACGTGTTAGACTTACTTCGTCAATTATAACAATTATTACGTAAGTTGTCACATCTTGGTTCTTGTTTGTTGGAGAACACGTAGCTATTAGTTAATCGCGTATGACCCAGTCTGAGTCGCGTTAATATTACCTGGTCACTCCGACTTGTTGGTAATGTGGGCCAGGCTTTTATCGATTTTTTACTATCGCGTACCACTTTCCACTTTTTTCGCCACAAATATCGCACTTTAAATTTGACCGCCACTTTCACGTCTGCACTCGTAAATCTTTTAGTACACTCCGCATTATCACTAGTTGCAGCTTCTTTTGCAGCGTTTTCTGCCTTTTCATTTCCTTGAATTCCAAAATTCCAATATGGGATGGTATCCAGAATAATATAATATCCATTCAGTTGAGCGGTATGAACTTCTTGTTTTTTCTTGACGACCAAAGGATTAGTTGGGTAGGCATATTTGATTGACTGTACGGAACTTACTTGTGAGTATAATATAATTGGTATTATTGGATGCGTTGACAGTAAGGGTGGCCTGGTATAGGGTAAATAGAGTGCATATTTATTTGTCAATTTGTTTTTGAATGGAGTTTGTATTTATTTGTCGATGTTGGGGTTATGACTGCAGCACCAGTACCTTCATTTGATTTATATGCGTCTGTGTATATATGTGTATAATCCTTGCAGTTGTGAAGCATATTATTAAAGGCGAGTTTGATTAACTGTGGGTTTGTTGAATGTTTGTCGAAAAAAATGAGGGAAGTAAGGCACTGAGGGTTCTTTATTTGCCATGGAACAATTGAGGACGATTGGGAGAGATTCTTCTGGAAATGTGTAGTTTAATTGATTTAAGTAACTTCTAATTCTTGCGTAGATGGGTTTGGTTGTTCTTTGCTTATTTAGGAAGAGATTTGGGAACTTTTCTGAAAAAAAATTTTGAATAGTAGGGTTTTTTGAGTTAGACCTGACTCTTGCGGCGTATGCTACATTTAACTAAAGTCTTCTGTCTTCTAAGGACGGTTCACCAACTTCACAATAAATACTTTCGATTGGTGTTGTGCACACAATTGTACATGTTTTAGGTTCTCATCACGTAGTCTTAGGTTAGGGGTGCTTGTAACATTTTTATTAGAAAACAAGATGAAACAAGTTTTTTTAAAGGAAAAACAGAAACCTGTTTTTTGTGAAGAGAGTTCTAAGTGTTGTATAAAGTTCTGTATGTTACAAAATTTATTTTGTATATTTTTACCTTTGCAAAAAAACTACAAGATCATCCGCGTAGACAGGTGCCTTAAGAGGCGATTTTATATTTTGAGAATATCATTGATTGCCACTATGAAAGGCGTAGGACTTATACCCGAGCCTTGGGGAATGCAATTTTCTGAATAAATTATATCTGATGTTGTGTTGTTTATCCTAACTCTGAAAGCTCTATTTTGAAGAAAGTTTTTAATAAAAAAGAGACATTGACCTTGGATGTTCCAACTATGTAATTTTTTTATTATTTAATCATACCAGGCTGTGTCGAATGCTCTTGATATGTCAAAGAAAATCGCTAGACATTTACTCCTTAATACGAATGCTTCAGAAATGTCACTTTCCAAATCTATAATATTATCACTGTGGTTGACCGTTGCTCTCTAAAACCCCTTTGTTGTGAAATAATTAAATCTTGTCTCTCCAGGTGCCATCTTAGTCTATTATTAATAATTTTTTCTAGTAACTTACACATTGCGCATGTTAAAGATATCGGTCTATATGACTCGGAACTTGTTTTAATACTCTTAGGTTTTTGTATAGGTATGACTACGGATTTATGCCATTGTTCAGGAAATTTGTGCTGCAGTCAAATAATATTAAACAGATTTAGAAGTTTTTTGTGAGCGCTATCTGGAAAGTGTTTGATAAAAATACTAGGAATATCGTTCGGGCTAGCGATAGTTTCTTTGATATTTGATAAATGCTTCTGTATAGGTACTCCAATTAAGAAATGAGTAAATTTAACGATTTATGTGTGTTAGGTATAATGCTAATTTTCCTATTTTCTTCTTGCTGTTTGTAATTAATGAAATACTTTTTTAATTAATATTACTGGAACGTGTTTTGTATATGTTAGCAAGGATTTTGACAATCTCAGTATAATTAGTAACTGCCTTTCCATTTATCTCGAGGCTTTAAATATTCTGATTGCTTTTTAATCTGGATATTCTTTGGACTTTGTTCGATACTTCAGTCATGGAAGTGTTTGTATTTAACGTTGATACATATTGATCCATGACTGGCGTTTGGAATTTCTAGTTGTCCTCTTGGCTATAGCACGTAGTTTTTTGTATTCAATTTTATTCTCAACGATTTTGTAGCGCTTGTATTGGTTAAAAGCTTTTAGACTTGAATGCTGTTTTGCATTCTTGATTCCACCATGGTACAGGGTTGCGTTGTTTTATGCATTTAGTTTTTCCTATTGCTTTTTCTGCTGCTTTTGTGATAATGGTAACAAGGTTCTTCAGTGTCTAGTCTATATTTGAGGTACTTTTAAATGTGGTCATACTGCTTTCGATTAAATTTAAAACAAGATTCCAGTTAGGGTTTATTAAATTTCATTTTAGAGTAAATATCTGTCCACATTTGTTTGTGTTATTCTGAATAAAAAGTGGATAGTGATCACTGTTGTATAAGAAGTCGAACCTATCCCAGGTGAGCTGTAGGGTCAGACCTGGTTCGCGTATTGTAAGGTGTATACATGAAGATTCATCGTTCTGTATAATAAATCTAGTGGGCCTGTAGTCGTTTGAGACTAAAAGGTTGGACTGCTCAAATATGTCTTTTAGCAGTCTTTCCCTAGTATTTATAGTAGAAGAGCCCCATAAAAAGTTGTGGGTATTACAATCGCCCAAAATAAGTCTCGGTTGGGGAATTTGTTGTACCAGTTCAGTTAATGGTTCTGAGTACTTGTGTTGATGGAGGTAGGTACCTATGTAAAAATTTGGACTTGAGTTAAGTTTAATGCAAATTGCTTCTAGATTAATTTGAAGAGAAACTACTGTGGTTTCAATGGATTTGTTTACAAAGATAGCTACTCCGCCACTGACTTTTTTTGAATAGTTCGATTTTTGCAGTAATTTTTAAATTGTTTTAAAGTATTTTTGTATTGTAATTTTTGTATTTTTGAAATTAGTTTCCTGAAGAAAAATTATATCTGTGTTATATCTGGCCAGAATTATTTGGAGCATCCGAAGGTGATAATACAAACCGTTAATGTTCCATTGCAAAATTAAAGAGAAACCCATGTATAATAAGTAAAAACTGATACTTGAGATTATTACAAAAGTTAATGACTCGATTCCTGAGATAACTCACTTTCAGTCTCTGATGCCTCAGTAACCGGGGCATCTGTAAATGTAACAGTAGTTTTTTTCTTATTTTTGTACATCTAGATTTAACGGATCTTTGTTTAAAATAAGGGTGTATTGTTGTTAGCATTTTTACTAAAGCTTCTAAATCGTCAGTGTAGTTTTCTATGACGCTGACTGGATCCTGTGCACCATAAACATTTTCAACTAGATCGGATATTTGATTAAAATCAATAATAAATGGACGGTTTTGCTCTGAGATTAATGCTTTGGCCGGTTTCATGAGTTTGTGAGTTGGCGTATTTTTCTTACTTTCTTTTTTGGTTTTTTGGATGGAGCATCATTTGGTTTAACAAACGGGTCTGGACTTAGATTTTCTGAATCGGCGTCTTGCGCTGGAGACGGTGTGACTATTTCTTCTAAACTGCGTTTTGAGCTATTTTGTGTAGACTGGGTTGTATCTATATTGATTGGTTGTGCGGCTGGAGTTTTTGAGGGGTTAGTTGGAACTATTTGGGGAAATGTGGATTGCGAAGATGTTTGGGAGTGGGTTTTGGTTATAATTTTCAGAAACTGTTTCTTGGGTTGTTTTGCAATTTTCTGCAGTATGGCCTTGCCTTTTACATGAAAAACATACCAAGGTATCTTGTGACAAAAAAATCCTATAGTTGGTGCTATCATAATTAATTAATATGAATTTAAGTACTGAGGCAAGCGGTGATGTGATCAAAATTTGTCGTCTAAAACTATAAACGTAGCTGATTTTCGGCAAACCGGCACTTATTTTAAAAAATGACATGGGAGACATGGTTTTAAGGTCCAATTTTTTAGTTTCTTGTGTTAGTACAGCATGCGGAACGGTGGAATAAACGTTTGACAGAATTAGTCTTTCTGCTGGAATGACTAGTTTTGCGCCCTCGGATTTGTTGGTTATTAGTTTCTATTGACTCTCCATAATTAAATCTGTGGTCTAACGGACCACAGCCACAGGATAGTCTGCTAATAGCGGCAACAGTGTAGGCCGCATGCACTGTCCTTTTAAATACCTTCTTAAAAGCATAGTTCTGCAGTATCGTAGCGATCGCTTTAGTGTTTACGTGGTAGTAACAGTAGTTTTCAAAATGTGTAGGTCTAGTAAGCCAGGTGTTTCGAATTGCAGTGTTTTTATGATAGGTCTAGGAGGCCACTTGTTACGGATTGTGTACTGACAAACAATAAGGTATTTCATATTTTTTGTATAATAAACATAAGTACTCTAAAAAAATTTAATTTTGTAGTAATAATGGATAGAGCAGGACCTAGCGAAACTGGCCGTAATAAAAAAGTAAATCTGGCTGACCCAGGTTTTGAAAAGAATATACAAAGATTACTACTTGCCGACGATCAAGATTTATATTTATCAGAGCAAGGGAGTGACGAGGACATGAGAGATGTTATAGATGATTCGGATGAAGATCCCGACCTATGTAATTCGGCAAAGTGAACCCTCTAGCAGCGAAGAATCGAATTCAGATCACGAACTTTTGGAATTAGATGAACCGTCGAATGATTTACAATCCAGAACCAACTTTTTACAAGTAGAAGGGGATGTGAATATATTCAAAGGAAAAAATGGTTTTCAGTGGCTGGAAACGGAGCCTTCGAGAAATACAAGGACACGAACACATAACATTGTCAGAGAATTACGAGGCCTAACAGCGGTAAGCAGGACTCTGGGGATAACCCTTCTAAATCAGATATTTGGAAGTTGTTGATTACTGATAAAATGTTGGAACAAATTTTACAACAAATTTTAAGTTGTCTGATTCGACTAATACATCAAACTACAGAAGCACAAATATAGTTGAGTTGAAGGCTTTGCTTGGGCTTTTTATGCTATCTTCAATTATAAAATCTTCTCATGAAGATATGCTTCAACTGTTTTCTAAAGATGTTTTGGGTCGGCCAATATTCAGAATGACGATGTCTTTAGAAAAATTTAAAATACTTTTGTCGTGTCTTAGATTTGACAATAGCATGGATCGCGAAGAGCTGAAGAAAACTGAAAAAACAGCGGCAATTGAAAAGATTTTTAATAATTTTGTGACTAATTGCCAGAGGCTATACACGTTATCAGATTGTGTAACTGTGTATGAGATGCTACTTCCATTTGGACGTCACTGTGGTTTTCGATTTTACATGCCCAGTAAACCTGCGAAATACGGCATAAAAGTAATGTTCATGGCAGATGCTAAGAGCTCGTATTTCTATAATGGATATATATACTCAGGAAAAGATTCGGATGGTGTTGGACTTTCAGAAGAAGAACTAAAGCTTTCCAAGCCTGCTCAATGTGTCATTCGACTATCCAAACCAATAGAGGGCTCTAACAGAAATATTACTGCTGACAACTATTTTTCTTCAATAGAGTTAGTCACAGAGCAAAAACGCCACCTCACGTATGTGGGTACAGTAAAAAAAAATAAGCGAGAAGTTCCTTTGGAATTCCAGGCTAATAAAAGTAGGAAAATTGGTACAACACTCTATGGTTTCTCCAATGACATAACCTTGATATCATATGTACCGAAAAAAAATATAGCTGTTCTTTTATTATCCTCTATGCATCACAGCAAAGACAATGAATCAGAAAAACCAGAAATAAGTTAATACTATAACAGTACAAAATCGGGAGTTGATGTTTTAGACATGAAGTGTGCCAATTATAGTGCAAACCGCCGGACAAGGCGTTGGCCCTTAGCCCTATTTTATACACTTATAAATATAAGTTCAGTTAACAGTTAAATCGTTTATCTTTGTTACAAAGATAATAAATTACTTTCACGTTTTAAATTTGTAAAAGATTTGGCCTTTGAACTAATTCAGCCTCATCTAAGGCAAAGACTTGAAACAAATCTTCCCCGAGACCTTAAAAAGCAGATAGAGATTTTTTTGGGAATAAATCCCGAAGGACCTGTCGAGAATATCGGCGACAATGTTCCAGATGATAAGCTTCCCAAAAGAAAATTGTGTAGCTTTTGTCCATCATCAAAAATGAGGAAGACAAATTATAAATGTGTGCGTTGCTTAAATGCTATTTATTTGGAGTGTAGTAGAAAGGCTTGCGTTACCTGTCTTCAAAATTAGTAGGTAGCTGTAGTATATTTTTTGTTTTATCTAGAAACATATTTATTTTTTTTTTACTTGATTACGCCTAATAATGTTGTTTTCTATATTACACATTTTGTTTTATGTAATTATTATGTATAAATAAGTTTTTTTGCTCGTTTATACCTAATAAACCCTTTAATATTTTGGTTTTCTCTTCAAATGCTACATTTGTTTTTGATTTATTTCAATTTTTACCTATACTGGTCCAATAGACCATATGTAATAAAAGTAATAAAAGTACTATGTTTCGGGTTAAGGGTTAATTTATAAAACGTTCAACAACGTTTTTGTTTGCAAGGAACATACATACTCTCTTGTTAGAAAGCCGTGAGGAAAATAGAATAGTTTTGGGCTCGATCAACATTCCTAGTGGAATCAGGTAATCTTGAAGTTTTAGGTTTTCAATGGCTGGCAATACAATAGCTTGATCTCTGGTAGGGAATTGTTGTTCATTGTTGATCTTTGAATGGCAGACGAAGAATAAGTTTTAGAATTTTTTTTTCTTTTGGGAGCTTTTGTAGTCAGAATTCCCGTCAGTTTAATTTAACATATTTTCTTTATGATTAAAAAATTAATTTAGACCTGAAATTCGGATCTGTTTAAGAACAGGCAATTATCATGTCGTTATAGATAACGCATAAACTTGTTTATAGTTTTTATATTAAGCCGACTTATTATAAATACAATAAATTCCTGTGAAATGACTGTTTTATATAATTTTAAAGAATCCTTACAGGATGAAAGAGAACACACTCTTATGCACATAATTGAGAAAATAAAAAAAAATTAATCAATAACTACTATCTAAATAACTGTTTTTGCTTGGAGCTGACAAATTCGCACTATTATTATGACTGTCAGGACCGAACTCGCTGGTAGTTTTGTTTAGTAGTAAGCTGCTGTTTAAACCAGTAAATTATTATTTAAACAATATCTATCAAACGTTTATTATCCATAAAATCACATCTACGTTCCAAACGCAAAAAAGTATAAAATGTAGTTAACAGCGACAAATCTAAGATCAAATAATAAGAAAATACCGATCGTGGAACATACAGCGGAACCATTCCCAGTAGAACAATAAAATTACGAATGTAAGGCGTTTTGTAAATGATTGAAACTGAGCATTTTTATTGGTAATAACACTAAACGATAAAAAAGTGTTCATTTTTTCTTACAAGTACTCCTGGAATCTAATATTTGAAAACTATAACACCATTTATAATCACAAGAAACTACATTATACTCGTCAGTTATAATGAATATTTACGTTAAACAAATATTTTGGTTTCAATATCAATATCAAATTTTCATTCGATGTAACGTATATTAAAATCAATAGACATTATATTCGTCCTAATAGATTGTGACATGTACATATGTAGTGATGTATGTATATAATATGGAACATAACATAATACCGATGATATCAAATTAAGAAGCTTTTACAGTCGGAAACGTATATCTTTACTTGTGCGTCATTAATATCTGAGGAGGTATAAGATGTATTTTTATTGTCGTGTTACTGTCTTCCTTATACGAAAATGGAGACAAAATAGTATCTATATCTTGTAAGCAAAGAAATATGTAATATTTCAACGATTACGTATATTTTATTTGATTTACGTGATTAGATAATATTTATTCTAGCTTACAGAAGGAAGGTAGCTATATAAAAGAGAGTCGAATACCAACTTTTTTCAGTAAAATTTGGTTTCATTTTATTGATACCTATCTATATTAGAGGCTATGATGATAAGTCACATCGTTTGTCCAATAAGGTAACGGCGCCATCTAGGAAAGAAATATGAACTACCATATTTCAATCATATTTTGTTCTGGAAACGATACGTTTAATTAATTATACTGTATTAATTATATATTATTATAACTATTAATTCAACTTTAAAGAACTTAAATGTGTGGTATTATTATAAAAAGCTGATATGAAATTTCATTAACCCACATCTGCTTTGTTACTGGCCCGATTGGAGTGTGTGATACGTTAAATGAAAGGGAAATATATCATCAATACATTAAGATAAAAGAAACAAACAAGGCGACTACCAAAAGGGCACTACACAGTATCTTTATTATTATTTAACGTGTACGACATACGAGATATCATAGGGCACTATAGATAAAAATAGATTAACTGTAAGACAAATTTTAATTTATTGACTTACAGAAGCCTCAGGGTGAGTACAAAATAAACAACTGATAGAATCTTAACATGCGACATAGCAAATAAAAGGCGAGGATATAACGAATATATTCGGATAGAAAGAACAAAGAGACTAACAAAAGGTCGTCTTCGTTATTAATGAACTTATAGCGACATACGACATATCACATGATACTATCGATGGAAAATGGACGTATTTGCTTTATATATAAAGAATTAGGTAAATATAAGGTAAATTTGCTTTATTGGCCTGAAAAGGCCTATGACTGACTATAAAATAAACAACTAGCCTAATACTAGCATAATCCAGCCTTCATTTATCACGTCCACTGCTGGACATAGGCCTCCCTTAAACTCCTCCATCCTTTGCGATTTTGTGCCCTTTGTTGCCAATTTTATACGCCTGATGTCGTCAGCCCAACGTGTAGGTGGTCTTCCTCTACTACGTTTGTCTGCTCTTTGCCTCCAATGTGTAATTTTACTCGTCCATCGTGAGTCATGCATTCTCGCTACATGGCCTGCCAATTTCATTTAAGTTCCGCTATGCGTTCCACAACATTAGCAATACTCCGTCTTTCTTCGCAGATCTTCGTTTTTTATTCGGTCCTGTAACGTCACTCCCAGCATAGATCGTTCCATTCGTCTCTCTGCCACTCTCAATTTCGAAGCCGTAGTCTTGGTTAGAGTCATAGTTTCCGCCAACCTATCTTTTAATGAACATCTGTCAAAAACAGCGCAAAAAATATAGAAACATCATCCAGAAGCTGTGCGGCACAACATGGGAAGCATCGGCTTCCACCTTGCGATAATCTGCCCTGGGCCTTGTCTTTTCAACCGCGAAATACTGCTCTTCAGCCTGGCTTAACAGCCCACATATATACACAGTAGATGCCCAATTGAACAATACAATGGAGAATGACTGCTGGCGTTATCAAATCCAACCCTACGCAATGGTTCCAGTTCTGAGCCATATTCCATCACACAAACCATAAAGATATTTTCTCAATACTATTGTTGACAGTATGAGATGACAATTATTACTGGTTTCTTTATGAAGAGATTGGGGCTTTATTTCAAAACTCAGTACTAAATAAACATTGGGTTTTGTTAAAGAAAGATTGGGTTTTGGGAAGATGAGGTTTCTGGAGTTAAAACATTCGTATTGCGCCCTTACGGGTTAAATTCCTATTGGTAAAAAAATAGTTTTTAATTCTCTATTCACATAAATTGTTAGGAACAATTAATATGCTGAACTGCAAAGAAGAATCACTTTAGCATGGGCTGCATATGTAGCTCTAGCAGACATTTTCAATAGCATCATGCAAATTATTTGAAAAAGAAGACGTTCAACCAATGTGTGCTTCCAGTCATGACCTACTCTCCTAACAGCTACCAAACTCAGAGTAGCCCAAAGACGAATAAAAGGCTCTCCACTTGGACTGACTCAGAGACAAAGTTAAGAACGAAGAAGGATAGGCATCACAGATGTCACAGAGAGCATAGCATGGCTGAAATGAAACTGAGCGGGCTAAGTAGCCAGAATAGATAACATGCGGCAAAGTCAAAAATACACTGTGAAGACTACGAGCTGATAGAAAAAGCAGAGGTAGACCACTTACACGATAGACAGACGACGTCAAAAGAATCACTAACAATTTGCTGTAGGAAGTGTTCAATTTTTCACATACGAAAAACCATGTTATATATTTCGCTGTATTAAAATTGAGGTGGAGAATTACTATAATTCTTCACCTCAATTTTAAAATCACTACCCTACTCTAACCCTTTGTAATAATTCCTACTCCCACCTCAAACCCCATTCCTTTAGACATACAGGCAGTTTTAAAATAGCAACCGAAAAAGACTCCCTCTCTCGACTGTTGACTGCCGCCAGCAACAGACGTACTCTGTCTCGACTATTGACTGCCGTTAGCAACAGACACCTCTCTTTTGACTGTTAACTACCGCTAGTAAAAGATTCTCTCTCTCCTCTGATCTCTCTCTCTCTCTCTCTCTCTCTCTCTCTCTCTCTCTCTCTCTCTCTCTCTCTCTCTCTCTCTCTCTCTCTCTCTCTCTCTCTCTCTCTCTCTTCTCTCTCTCTCTCTCATCTCTCCTCTCTCTCTCTCTCTCTCT